>NC_024310.1:2808101-2833847 GCF_000523025.1 Cynoglossus semilaevis | reverse complement strand
CCTGGACGGAAACACAGTGGGCCGAGTGGGAAAGCAGACGAGTGGAGGGAATTCTCACTGGCAGAGAATGTAAACAAGGAAAAACACAGGGAGCAGACAAAATATTTAGTTTAATTTAGTTTTTTTATAAACTATATCAGAAATTTATTTTAATCTCTTTTATTCCCAAACATGATATTATGTTATTATCATTATTACGCAGCAACTGTTTTAAAAGAATTATTAAAAAAACTGTACTGTCACTGTATGTTTCTATTAAATCAACAGACGTGTCATTACGACGTTATTCTGATGCTACAAGATCTAGAAGAATTGGATTTCACATGACAGTCATTAGCAACCGTAAGCTAACATTGCTTAGCATGTAGCTAGCTAGGATAACCACAAAACCAGTTTTCATTTCATTTCACTAAGGAAAAAAAAAACAACAGTTTTTACTTTTTACAAATAAAGTTTTAGTAGTTTCCCAGTTGTTGCTGCTATGATCCAGTTCAACCTCTTAGACGACATAGCTAACTACAGTTCTTTATGAACATTTTTACCTTCACATTCAGTAGACTTAGTTCATGAATCGATTGTTATTTTGTCCACTCACTGCAGATAAACAGAACAGTTAACAGATGGAGTATTGTGGTGGAGGGGCAGGGGTGGGGGGTGGGGCAGGGGTAGTCACCTCTGTTGTAGTTTTGACCATGGTCCATGACAGACACTGTCAGGTGGGGGAAAAAAATAAAAACAAATACCTTTAGCATAGAGTTTTTAAATATATAAACTGATTTTGAAAAGAGAAATGTGGAAACTAGAAATAAAATAATCCATAAATCAAAACTGTATTGATTATTGAAAACTAAAAAAGTATTTTTGTTAGTGTTGCTAACCTGAAACCAATGGCTTTACTAACGCTAAACAACAATAGGATAGTAAAAAAAAACTAGTTTTAATCAAAACTTTGAATCTTCCAGGTGGTCGTTTACATTAACTGACCCTGGTTAGCCTGTTGTTCTGTTAGCATTATTTCTCACCTCTTTTTAAGGAAGGATGGGTGAAGTTGCTAATGTGCAAATGTTAAAGTCTGAAAGCTATGGATGGACTTTGACAAACTTTAAGAGTTAAGTAAAAAAAATATTTTTGCGATCTCAGTGAGACAATGCGTTGGATTAAAAACTTGAAGTATGTTTTTACTTAAACACTTGTGTCTATTAGCACTTTATTAAACAACACAGGCTAACTTGTATAGCTAACTCCAAGAAGCTAAGATGCTAACTCTCTGTTTAGGTGGACACACACTTTCCAGAAGCACAGACAAGACTGAGGTAAGAGTGGAAGTGTGGGGGAGGAGAGACACAGAGGGGGTGAGACGTGGTACCTTCACTCTCGATTGTGTCGACTGCATCATTCACCAGTCGAATGACAGTCACTATGGAGGCTTGTGGAAGGAAGAAAGGAGGAGATAAGTTTGGAAATACAGTCATTCATGGTCGAAAAACTGATCATTACCGTATCGTCAGGGTGCTATGCTAACATTAGCATTAGCTAGGGCCGGGAGAGAGAGAGTCTGAGTCCCGCCCTCTTCCTCTGATACAGTCAAGACTGTTTTAATGTTTGGGGGCAATTTTTTCCAACTCTGCTCTTAATACATGTAACGATAGAAGCAACTTAGAAAATACAAATGAAAACAAACAATATAGCAAAACAGCCAGTGTTGCCGTGTGTTCTGTCATTCAGGTGCAGGCAATTTGATTTGATTTAATTTTTTTTTTTTTTTTTACCAAATGGCATCAGTCAGATTTGAGCAAGCACAGGAATGACAACGGTGAAAGCAAAACTCATTTTAACGACGGCCATTTTGAAGGTACGACAATGAAACTTGTGGACTGCAAAAACAAAACAAACAAAAACAAAACAAAAGCAGCACAATGCTATGATGAAAATACAAGACACAACAAAATACACAACTTCAGCACAAAAGCCATGACCGCCAACACCGCGCTCTGAAGCTGGTGTGTAGTTTTTAGCTTCTTTGAGATGCTACGCTAATGTGAAATCGACACGTGGACCAATGGGAATTGTGACAAAAAACGTTTGCCGGTACGATAACAACCAGACTGTGGAGCGTGACAAATATTGACAGGAACAACTGTGAGTGTTTGAATTCTGATTATTGCTCAACAGGCAACAAACCAAATTAAGTTTCATTTTGTTTCCAATAAAAACAGCTTTTTGATTGGCTGAAAAGCAGTTAGTGAGCATTGGACCAAACCTAATCCCATTTCCTTCTTTGTTTTTTTATTTAGTTTAATTTATATATTTAGATTATTTTACTTTATTACCACATAGTTGTACAATTTTGTTCTATGTTCTCCAAAATGGTTGCCGGCTCCACTTTTTGTCACAACTGTACAACAGGCTCAGTGTGAGCCTTCACACTGATGGACTTTGTACAGAATCCTATGAGCACAACAGCAATATATACATGACATCAACACCAATAACCAACCACTTTTTCACAACACACACACATACACACAACGTGACACTGTGAGGTTCCTAAATCTGCCCTGATCTACAGCACGTGTCTTACCGTTGTCATCGCAGGAGTCAGACTGGAAGGAGTTCAGTGATTGGACCTCAGAGTTGCTGCCTTTGTTGCTCCCGGAGAAGCAGGTGACCTCCTCTCCCATGTCCACCATCTTACCTGTGGGACGGAGACGGGAGCAACGTCAGAATAAAGACACGACAGTTAGCAACTCCTGTTACCCCCCCCATGACTTTGTAAATCGTTGTTTAACACAATCAGAACCTTCATTCTACACAAAACAGAGGAATTTAAGCTAAAAAAAAAACCCTTGAAATTAAAAAAAGCCATCAAAACCAGCCAGGTCCCCCAAACGTCTGTCACAAAACATGGTTCTGAAAATGGAGAAATAAATCATTTTCATAAAAACACACACATTTTTGACTCCGACCACAACTGTAAACGTAACTAAAATCCAACTAAATCTTGGACCTCAACGTCTCACCTGGAAAATGTCCCCACAAGATACTATTATGGGTACACACACACACACTCACCTTCATCACTGTCCCACGGACTCTTGTGTATGGAGTCACAGTCAGAGCGACAGGGCGACACCGGTGGCAGGTTGGGGGCCACACTGCACACCACCACCCCCCTCCTGGTGGTGCCTGACAGAATTCTCGGCGACTCCGAGTGGAAGGTGCTCATCTCCGTGTGCTCCACGCTGCGCCCGTCCACCATCTTCTCCAGTGTGGACCGCGGATCTCCCTGGAAACAGGGCGTGTACGCCATGGGCCTGACGGGGACCTGGGGGGGTCCCATCATCCCACCCCCGGTCAGAACAGGCTCAGCGTACAGGTTGAGGGGGTCTCCGGGCGAGCAGTGGAGGGTTTTGAACTGAACGCCGTTGGCTTTGTTGAGCAGCGCCGCCGTGGCCGGGTCTTGGACCAGAGACAGGTTGTTCCGCGAGTAATTTTTTTGGAAAACTTTTTTGCGGAATGCGATGAAGAGGATGATGAGTGTGACGATGACGAAGAGCACCACGGCGATGCCAATCAGCTCCTCCTTACCGACCACGGTGTGGCCGGCCTGCATGTTGGGCACCACCACGGGTCGCAGCCCGCAGCGCTGGCCCACGAAGCCCGCGGTGCAGTTGCAGTAGAAGGAGCCGTGGGTGTTGATGCAGACTCCCCCGTTCTCACACTCTCCCTCTGGATTACTGCGATCACACTCGTTCACGTCTTCCTCACAGCTGCAGGACACAAACATGGAAGACCAGAACGTGGAGAGAGACGTGTTAGCCACAGTGGGGCGCCACCCAAAAATGTAACAGGAATTTGTGGAAAGTGAGTGAGAAGACAGATCAGTATAAGACTTTAGAATCCCACAATCACAACTACAATTAAATGTGCATACTACCCCCTTGTGTCCATTAAAAGGAATTGCAGTTTGTATTCTTTTGAGGGAAATGGTGTAAAAAACAGAGCTAGTGTTTTTTTGGGGTCGCCTGAAATGTCTAGTGATTGATAAATGATAAAAGTATTTATTCAACAAATTAAAAGTTTAAAAAATTATGATAAACAAAAAACAAACAATATTAGAACACTATATTCTGTCATTTTCATAAATATAAAAAAATCAAATTAAGCATATGAAAATATCATGATTGACAGCCAAAAGAAGTGGAAGACGACAAAGGTCACTTTGTCAAGAAAAGTCATATTTAAGAAGAAATGAAAAACCAAATTCAAAGAAGTTAAAAAAAAAAGAAAACATAAGGAGCGGGGACTCACGTTAAGCCCTTGAAACCCCGCCTGCAGCTGCAGAGGAAGGCGTTACCGATGGGTTTACAAATGCCACCGTTGTGACACGGGTTGGGAACGCACGCTGTTATCTCGACCTCACAGCGCCCTCCTGTGAACTGCGGGTAACAGCTGCACGAGAATCCTGCCACACAGAGACGAGAAAGGCTTCATTAAAAATTAACAGCCATTAGTGCAACTGTTTACAACGCTGCTTGGCCACAGCACCAATCACACCGCTGGGAAATCAGCTCCATAATGAAGACAAACACACGCGCCCAGACAAACACCTACAGGGGAATGGGTTGGTTTTTTTTTTTTTTACATGTAATCTGGGTTTTCTACAACGCTGTGTCTGAATGACAACAATGGCCTCTGCAGTTCCCATGATGCTTTGCTCATTACGATGTTAATGTGGAATTAGTGTTGTGTGGTGAGAGCTCAGCAGAGCTGTGTGGAAGCTGTGGACACAGGAAGTAGAGACTCTAAAAATCATCAAGGTTTAGTCAAAAAACAGGACATCAAATATTTTACTGTCACCGTTGTCAGAACTCGGAATTAAACAAGAGAAATTTGACATTTAATTTCATAAAGTGTTTTATTTAATTATTCCTAATAATTTAAACCCAATAAAACAAAACAAAAACCCCACACAATGCTTTACCATATATCAGTGTTTTTAAATATAAAATATAGAAATTAAGTGTTTACTACTCAACTCAGGTTTTACGGTCTCAAAACTTACCACCAGAGGGCAGGCTGGTGCAGGTAGCTCCGTTACGACATGGCTGTTGCAGGCAGGCGTCAGGGTAGAGGACGCAGCCCAGCTTCAGGTCCGTCAGTCCCACCACCTCTGCGTAATGAGTGCGTTTGTTCTGCAGGGGGAGCTCGTTGTTGTTCAGCATGACCGAGTCCAGGCAGCCCTGAAACCCCTCCAGCACCCGGGGGTCCTTCTGGGGATCCATGAGGCTGCGAGAGTTTGCTGGCTGCACCTGAAGTCAGACGACGTCACGTGAATGTCACGCGGAAATATTAGGGACAAATAACAATTAAGGGAATGGACCAGTTCCTGTTGTGGTACAGTACGGTACAGATTAAAAACTGCGACTCTAAAAAACAACCGTGCAACTGTGTATTTTTGGAGCCTGGACCTGGAAGACGTTGTAAGACATTGGAAAAAAGTGGTTTTTCAACCTTGAGGTCACGACCCCATGTGGGGCCTCATGGAATTCAAATGGGGTCACCTGAAATATCGAGTGATTGATAAAAAAAATTACAGATAAAAATATTTATTCAATTAATTATTTTAAAATTATTAAAAAAATTTCTATGTATGTATTTGTATTTCTAATTATTTTATTTTTATTATAATGAAAAAAAAATCTTAAGCCATGGTTTTCTTTCAGGGTCGGGGACCAGGGTTTTGGTACGTTTTACTCTTCAGAGTCTCATCATAGAGGACTGTACATTTGTGGACATGTGGACTGACCAGCGCTCCGAAGAAGATGGTTCTGTCCGGAGCGAGTGGCTGCATGAACGGCGGTCCGCGCCGCTGCTCCACGTAGCTGTCGTCCAGCGCCAGGCTGCTGAAGTTCCGATTGAGCTCCAGTGCCACGGTGTGCCAGCTGCCGTCACTGATCCGACGGCCAGAGATGCCCAGCATGTTGGGGCTGTCGCCCACTCCACTGCCAAGGCCACAGGCCAGCTGGAGCCACAGCTTCCCGTCCTCCAACTGAACACACACACACACACACAGACACATAAACCAGGGGTGTCAAACATATGGTCCGCCGTCCAAAACTGGCCCACTGGTGGGTTCAATCTGGCCTGCTAAATGAATTTTGAAAGTAAAAAATAAATCCACAAACACTTCATGTTTATGATGTGTTTGTCAAATTATTTCATTAAATATGAGGATTTTCTAATAAACGTTTACTTATTTATAGGTAATTGTGTCATAAAGACACTGGTCCGTCCATCTTGACATCTAATCTAAATGTCATGTAGCAGAGTGAACTGGTCCGTCCATCTTGATGAGGCCCCTGTCATGTAGCAGAGTGGACTATGGAAGTGTGTGTGTGTGTGTACCTTGAGCACAGTGCAGGGCTCGGTGTGTGTGTACATGATGATTCCTCGGCTCTGCAGCGTTCTGATCCTCAGGCTGAGCTTCAGTTCAGTCTGCAGTCGATCGGAGAGTCTGTACTTGATGTAGCTGTTCCCGGAGAAGCTCAGCGACGAGTGGCCTGAAGAAGAAGAAGAAGAAGAAGAAGAAGAAGAAGTGTGTGTGGATTAGACGTTAAATACTGAAAATAAATCCCATTTTCTCTCCGACTTATTTACACACCTGCACACTCCCCGAGTTTGCCTGGTGGACACTGGCAAGCGTAACGCCCTCTAGTGGCCTCTACGGAAACACACTGCATGTCTGCGGGACAGGACTGGTCTTCACACTGTTCTGTAAGTACAGCACAGGAGGCGTCTGCTCCACACACACACACACACACACATAGTGTGAGAAAACACATAATACGTCACAAAGGAATCCTGACAGTAGGTGTCGCTCTCGGCCCATCGCCATCCCCTCAGTCTCTCACCGTTACACGTGCATCTCGACGTGCGCTGGAAGCGCGGCGAGACGAAGCTGACACGTGGCGTGCTGTACGTGGCCAGGTTGTGCGAGTCCAGGACGATGGTCTGCTCACACTGGGCGCCGCGACACTCCAGGCCGGAGCAGTTCTTATCAAGGATCGCCGAAACTCTCAGAACCTCCTCCAGCTGCCGACGCGACGCACTCAGTTTCTGGGTCAGGTAGGCTGCCTTGTAGTAGCCTCCTCCCACCGTTTCCACGGCAACCAGTAGGTCCAGCTGCTGCGTCCCCCCCACTGGCTGCAGGCTGAGCAGGTGCAGCGTGTCCTGGCCCTGAGACGTGGCCGCGTGTTGCAGCACCTTCAGCACGCTCTTCAGGTGCGACGCCACGAAGTCTTGTGGCGACACGCTTTCGAATCGCACCGTCACCGCCTCTCGCAGCATCTCCGGCGTGGCCTGCTCCACGTGCACGCTCACGGGCACAGGCACGGCAAAGCGGCCGTCGCTAACGCTGGCGTTTAGGGAGTACCTGCCGGCGTCCAACCCACCCAGGGCGATGATCTTCCCGTCGCGGGGGCTGATCTTGAAGAGGCTGCGGTGGGCAGGCGGAGCGTGGCCGAAGGTCAGCGCGTCGTAGGGGTCGGCGTCGGTGGCGTGCAGCTGGCCAATCACACCGCCGGGAAACTCGTCCTCCATGGTGATTATGTGAACCTCCAGAGGCAGCGCCACGGGGCGGTGGAGGCTCTCCTCGATCACCCGGACCGTCAGCGTGGAGCTGGACGACAGTCTGGGTTTCCCAGAGTCCGTCACCTGAGGAGATGAAGACGAGACCAGGGAAGAAGACACAGATAAATGATGGTGCGGCGTCAGCACCTTTGATTGGATCACACATCATTATGGTGCTAATAATAACTGTCAGAAGAAGAAGATCCATCCATCCATCCATCCATCCATTTTCATCCGCTTATCCGTTACCGGGTCGCGGGGGTCACACCAAAGACAGAGACATTACCTCTGGGCCAAAGCGCCACAAAAGAAGAAGATGATGAAAAAAAAAAAAAAAACAGAAAAAAAGTACAAAAAACAAATTAACAGTCTGACCCAGTGGTTGGTAAATTTTATTTACCAACTCTGAATTGAAATACTATTGAGAACCTGATAATATGTATATTTTTATCTGCTGCCACCTAGTGACTGGAGGCTTTTTGTTCAACCATTACAGCAGCGGTACACTTCTGTCCAACATGTTATTTCCAATGGAAGCCTCTCACACACACCCTGACCGCGCCTCCCCAGAGGGGTCCGCCCCACTAGTCATTACAGCAGCGGTACCGCCCCACTAGTTGGGAAGTACCTGCCTAGCCCCTGAAAGCTAACTTAGACTCAGCTCCACATTAGCTCCAATAAAGTATAAACTGTCAGCAGCAGATCCTGGTCTCCACCTGTATCTGGAGGACGTATTCCGTCACCAGGTTTCTCTTGAACACCCGGTTGGCCACCAGGGTCCCGTCATTCTCCAGCACAAACTCTCCGCCCTCGTTCCCCGACAGGATGTGGAAGTCGAAAGGAGGGCCGTTGTGGGAGGAGTCCAGGTCGACGACAGACAGCTGCAGGATGGTGGTACCGACCGGTTTGTTTTCCTGAGGGAGGAGACGAAGTACTTGTAAAATATCTGCTCTAATCCTCAACAGTTCACTCACTCGTCTGCTCTTTTTCTAACCAAGGGTGAGGTTTACCTGGATGACGGTGGTGAGGTTGGCAGGGGAGAAGGTGGGAGGGTTGTCATTGATGTCAGATATGTCTATGTTGACCATCACAGTGGAGGACAAGGGCGGAGCTCCACTGTCCAGAGCTCTGATGGATAAGGAGTAGCTGGGAACCTGGAGCAACGGACCAGGAGAGAAAAACAAAAAAATTAAAAAAACAAAACAAAGATGGCCGCCTTCACGAGAGAAACACACCGTGTTTACATCTGATAGATATGAGGGTAAGTTAAAAAGTTAAAAATAAAACAGCGTAGAAGATAAGATACATGTGGCAGGTAGATTTAGATGCATAATCAATCAATAATCAATGATAAATCAATCATCATTTTTTACATGTCAAAATTTTTTTTTCAGTTTGTCTCAGGTTTGTCTTTATTTCATATGCCCTTCATCTTGTGTTGTCATAACTCTGTTCACCTATAGATGGCAGCAGAGATCAGCGAATGGCAGAGAGGCAGCGTTTCCCTGTGATTGGTCCTGTGCACAAACAGGTTGATGGATTTGTTTATCAACTATAAATCATTACTCACTGACTGAGTAAAAAGGTCAGGATTTAATTCAAACTCAACTTCCGGAATCCAACTTCCTGTTTCATTGGTTTATTCCTCTCTGGTGTAATTAGCTCCAGTTCATCGGCTCAGTTAATCTAATTTTCTTTTTGTTTGTTTCTGTTTGTTTCAGACAGGTTAATGACTAATCACAGCCGAGTCAGGACTCAAATGGGACAAAGTCCTACTTTTGCTTCAGTTCACAGACACTGTTAGAGTCTGCTTTAGTTCTGGCTGGAGTTCTAAGAACGAACATAAGTCATGACGACAGCAGCCTGACCAGGTCCTGGATCATTTGTAAAATCGGTGACGTCTGGTACCAGAAATGGTTCCTGAAAATCCTCCTCTTCAAAAGTACGAAAAAGATAAACCCCAAGAATTATATCGTAAAGTTAAGTTCGGCTGCGGAAGACGCGCACATTCATCTTCTCCTGCTGAGGAGGAGGTTGGAGCCAAACCCAGGCATTCGTCGTTGGGAACTGAAACCATTCACACCTGGTAATATATGCATGATTTTCTAGATGAAAACCCACCACCAATCACCACAGGGGATCGAACCACCATCTTCTTGCTGTAAGGCGAAAGCACTAACCACTTTCCCCCCCTTTGTCATCCTTTATCCAATTGGCTGCTTAACACTGAAAATAGTGTTGGTTCCATAATGTGGTGGTTAGCATGCTTGCCTTACAAGCAGAAAGTCCTGGGTTTGATTCCCAGAGAAACCACATATCCCTAACAGCGCCTCCTGTGGCAGCCTGTGTCGGTGTCAACCTACATGACGTCAAATCTCTTCATCCTGTTGTATTTTATAATAAAACTGTATATATTAAGACTAGAAAGTTGGGGCAACTCTGACTTATTCCACGTCAAATTTTTAGCGCCATCTTCTGAGACAGAAGATAGTTAGCAAATTTTATTTTGGTAGAAATGTAGCACTAAGAAAAAAAAAGTTGTACACACTGGTTATTTTGTGCTTTTGTTCTAAAAGGATTTTTAAAAAAATATCAACGTCTGAGAAACCAAATAAATCCAGTTAACGTCCGCAGAACAAATTGCGACCAATTTCACTGCGGTTACACAAGCTAACGTGAGCTTCGTGAAGGTAACATCAGGTCATGGGTTTATGGTATTTTGGAAACTGAACAAAACAAATGAATTTTTTTTGCCAGAGTCAGGAAGGCGACAGTGACCTGGGACTGAATCTTTGCGTCTCTTCCTCGGACAGTTAGCTTCAAAAATTCATGGGCTCTGATATCGAATTCTCTCCAGGAATTAGATTTTTAATAGGCAAATAATTTGAAGAAGAAGAAACAAAATTGCCAATTCATGCAACTTTAATTTTAGAACAGAGTGTAACAATTATCTCCCCTGTGGTCACGGAGCGGTCGGCTGCAGAGGTCAGACTTTCCCTCGTGTGTTTTTTTTTTCTTTATATCAGAGCTGGTGTTTTAGCTCAGACACGTATTGAACCACACTGGCTGCTGCTGCTGCTGCTGCTGCTGCTACTGCTGCTGCTACTGCTGCTGTTACTGCTGCTGTTACTGTTGCTGCTGCTGCTGTTACTGCTGCTGCTACTGCTGCTGTTACTGCTGCTGCTGCTGCTGCTTCTGCTGCTGTTGCTGCTGCTGCTGCTGTTGTTGCTGCTGCTGCTGTTGCTGCTGCTGTTACTGCTGCTGTTACTGTTGCTGCTGCTGCTGTTACTGCTGCTGCTACTGCTGCTGTTACTGCTGCTGTTACTGTTGCTGCTGCTGCTGTTACTGCTGCTGCTGCTACTGCTGCTGCTGCTGCTGCTGCTGCTGCTACTGCTGCTGCTACTGCTGCTGTTACTGCTGCTGTTACTGTTGCTGCTGCTGCTGTTACTGCTGCTGCTACTGCTGCTGTTACTGCTGCTGTTACTGCTGCTGCTGCTGTTGCTGCTGCTGTTGCTGCTGCTGCTGCTGCTGCTGTTGCTGCTGCTGTTGCTGCTGCTGCTGTTACTGCTGCTGTTGCTGCTGCTGTTACTGCTGCTGCTGCTGCTGCTGCTGCGGTTGCAGTGAGAGTTCAAAGCACTCGCTCCGCCTTTAAGAGCAGAGGAGTGGAGAGATTCAAAGGAAGCTGCAGTCACTTCCAGCTGTGTGTGTGTCGGCCGCGCTGCCGCGTCTGAATCGACGGGAAACACAGATCACCTCTTAATTGAATGAAAACAATCGTCAACGATGATAATCAAGTACAGCTTTGTCACCGGGTGGCGCTCTGAGAGGCTGATTAAACTATCTGTGATGGTTGATTGATTTTGCTCCTTTGATCCTAAATTGAGTCTGAGAGGATACACACACACACACACACACACACACACACACTTGCTGGATCGATGAGCTGATATTACACAGAGGGGAAAACAGGACTTATTTTGTTTGTTTTCTAAAGGACAGACAAACAAACACACAAACACACACACACAAACAGTGACAAGCAGTAACACACAGCGTGATGCCTTCACTGACACGCTCGAGCGAAATCAGCTGCAGGATATTTTTCTGTTTTTCTACACTGCTTCATAATAAGAAGCTAATGAAGCAGAGTGTTGTAGCAGCAGCAGCAACAGCAGCAGCAGCAGTAACAGCAGCAGCAGCAGCAGCAGCAACAGCAACAGCAGCAGCAGCAACAGCAGCAACAACAGCAGCAGCAGCAGCAGCAACAGCAGCAACAACAGCAGCAGCAGCAGTAACAGCAGCAGCAGCAGCAACAGCAACAGCAGGAGTGTTGTAGCAACAGCAACAGCAGCAGCAACAGCAGCAACAGCAGCAACAGCAGCAGCAACAGCAGCAACAGCAGCAACAGCAGCAGCAACAGCAGCAACAGCAGCAACAGCAGCAGCAGCAACAGCAGGAGTGTTGCAGCAGCAGCAACAGCAGCAGCAGCAGCAGCAGCAGCAGCAACAGCAACAGCAGGAGTGTTGTAGCAACAGCAACAGCAGCAGCAACAGCAGCAACAGTAACAGCAGCAGCAGCAGCAGCAACAGCAGCAACAACAGCAGCAGCAGCAGCAGCAGCAACAGCAGCAGCAACAATGGAATATTGTTTCAGCTGAGATGTTTGAATGTTTGAAAAAAAAAAGAAGCATAAACATCTCTGACCTGCTTGAGTGAGAGAGAGAGAGAGAAAGAACGAGGTTTAAAAGAATGCAAAGACACGAGTCGATAAAACACACACGTGTGTGTAGGCACGGGGAGAGAGCACTGTAACCCTGTGTGTGTGTGTGTGTGTGATAACTCCAAACACACTTTCATCAGTGAGAAGCTTTGATCCCCCACACGCCCCTGCACTCTCTTTCTGAGCACGCTCAGACGGCTCATCGACTGCACTCATGAATACTTTATGATTGGAATATGAACACTTCTGTTTTCAAGCAGAATGAAATGAGGAAGCAGACGAAGGAGGGAGGGGGGTCCTGCTGGAACACAAATTGCTTCGTGGACGTGTTTCCTGATCAAGTGTGATTGATGACCATAAAGTAGGAGATCAGTGAGTGAGTTCACCATGAAGTACACGCCTGTGTGTGTGTCAGTGTGTGTCAGTGTGTGTCAGTGTGTTGCCTTACCTTCTCACGGTCCAACTGTTTGTTGACCTTAATGACCCCACTCAGAGGGTCAATGAAGAACTGGTTGTCTCGATCTCCGCTGACGATGGAGTAGAGGATGTCTCCATTGACTTGACTGTCCACGTCTTCTGCCACCAGCTACGGAGACAGTGTGCGATTAATACGTATAAACATATAAAAATTGATAAAAAAAAAATGTTGACAATTTGCATCAGTTTAAATAAAATCTGAATCGTGCATCGAGGTGTAAGGAGTTGGCTAAGTTACCTAAAAAGTCACTGGTCATATCGTGACAGTACACACTTTAGTACAGCAGGTGGCAGTATTCGCCTAAAAATGTTTGTTGTAACTCACTAATAAACCAAGGTTTATTAAAGACATCAGGTCTCTATATAATAATAATAATTAGGGATGTCGAATAATATCAGCCGACCGATATTATCGGCCCGATATTAGCATATTATGTAATGTCTGAAGAAGAATCGTTATGGTTTTTTTCTCCCATAATAAAAACCTGATAATGTAATGCCTGGGTTTGGCCAAATGATGTGTGCTCTAAAAATAGTTTTGGGGATAAATGGCTGTACATTAAAGTGAAAGTCAGTAGATGGCAGCATTGCAGCTAATTTAATTAATTGCATACT
Organism: Cynoglossus semilaevis; assembly: GCF_000523025.1. Classification (NCBI taxonomy): domain Eukaryota; kingdom Metazoa; phylum Chordata; class Actinopteri; order Pleuronectiformes; family Cynoglossidae; genus Cynoglossus; species Cynoglossus semilaevis. The sequence continues at coordinate 2,820,404 of NC_024310.1, read as the reverse complement.
TATACAGTGGTTTGTACAGATCGGTTCATATCAGAATCGGAAATTACTGGTTCATATCAGAATCGAAATTAAGTGTTTGGACAATATCGGCTAAAAGTTAATCACTATTATTATTATTATTCATAATAATAATAATAATGCTATTATTCATATTAATAATATTATTATTTTTGATAATAATAATAACATTTTTGAATGGAAGCTCCGTCCATTATACTGATCCAGTCCCCAGTCAATGTTTCAACGTCTTCCCTTTTTGTATCATTCAGCGTCACAGGTGTTGGAGGAACAGTCGGTAGCGAAGACAATATGGAGTTTGATATCATTAAACAGACAGTGTTTTGCCATTGAGCCTCATTTGTGTTTCAGTGCTGCTCCTAACCAACTGTGGTTGTGTATAATAAATCATATGTGCAGTTGTTGACTGTTGTTATGAATAGAACACTCCCTCGTCATATTCACCACCTGCTCACTTCACGTCTTCACAAGGAGCTCTACATGCATTTCAATGTCCTAAATACCAGTCAGTCTTTGCTAATTTAATGTAGCAGCTAACAAGTGCTAACAAGACAAGCCACCTGCTGGTGGTGCCAGAGAGTATTCAGTACCTGGACAACGGAGTCCCCGATGGTGGCGTCTTCAGACACCACGGCAGCGTAGAGGTCACGGCTGAACACGGGCGCGTTGTCGTTGACGTCCGTCAGGTTTATATTCACCGTAGTAATGGCGCTCAAGGGCGGCGTGCCACCGTCACGGGCCTCCACTGTCAGGAAGTAGTCTTTACAGGTCTCATAGTCCAGAGGCAGGGCCACCAAAATGACTCCTGGGAAACGAGGGGAGGAGGAGGAGGAGGATGAAGAGGAGGAGGAAAACAAAAAAACAATGTCACTGGGTCAAAACATGTCACTGGGTTTGTTTATCGCTATGAACAGAACAAATATATTTATTTTCACAGCCTCACACTTCTCTCTGGGCTGATTTTGGCCCACGGGCCATATGTTTGGCACCCTGATAAATAGACGCTGTGCTTCAGTGGCCGAAACCCGGCTCATACTTCAGTCATTTCCAGATTGAGTCTCTCGTCCTCATTAACCTACCAGTGTTGAGGCTGCTTTAATTACCAGGAACTAATGAGCAGTGACTTTGAAGGGACACAAATCACATCCTGCATGAACAATCTGTTGTCACTGGTTTTAATTTCCTCGCAGCACAGATAACCAATTAATGAAGTAAAGCATCGGGGTGATTTGGAAAATAGTTTTAGTGTAACTCTGTGAGGTGTTTCCTTTGGTGGAACTTTCTGAAAAGAAAGATTAATGTCTCTCCGACCGTGGAGAGTTTTTCTTCCTCCAACTAAAGTTAAACTTTGGTGAGATTACTGCAGCAAATTTGGAGATTAGATTCTGATTTATGCCGTCGACAGAGTTCATGTATCAGTTGTGGTGAGTCGGTCACAGAAGTTTACAGAAATTCAACCCTCTTTCTGTTTCAATTTCATTTCCGTTGCCAGTTCTGAGTGCAAATCTTTTCTCTCTCATTTCAGCTCTCTGAGAACTTCAAAGATGTCTGTGGGCGTTGACCTTAACGGTCACTTATCTGAATGAAAGCGATTGATGTTAAAACAAAGAAATCCTCCCTCACCCGTCAGTGGGTGGATGTAGAACTTCCCATGTTCGTTGCCTGATCGGATGCTGTAAGTGATCTCAGCGTTGGTTCCGATGTCTTTGCTCGCAGCGTACACCCTCAGAACCTCCGTGCCCATGCTCACGTCCTCGGGCACGGTAGCCAACTGGTCACGGCGTTCAAACACGGGCGGGTTGTCGTTGATGTCCAGCACCGTGATGGTGACGTTAACCAAGGAGGAGAGCGGCGACGGCGACCCTTGGTCTGAAGCACGCACCGTCACCTGATACGCCGGCTGCACCTCCCGATCCAGGACGCTTTCCAGGACCATGATGCCTGAGGATTTATCGATGGAGAAGGTTCCTCCTGCGGAGTCGGCCATGGAGTAGACCACCACCCGGCCTGGACCTGCTGCAGAGACACGAACACAGCGTCAGGCTCACAGCAGTCGCAGCTGCTTCTCTAATGAGTGCTGCACAGAGTCGAGTCACAGTCTGCAGATCGACCGGGGTCAGGTGATGTGGACCGAGCTGGTGTGTCAACGTGAACAACATCAGGTGAAGAATAAACATCTGAAACTCTGGTTTACCATAAAAAAAAGTATCATCTGGAGATAAAACAAAAATGTAAAGAAATTAATTAATTTTAAATTAATTTTTGATTCTGTCGTCATTGATTTAACTGTTATTTTGTAACCCTGGACTGGGCAGTAACTCTGGATTTTTGATTCTGTCGTCATTGATTGAACTGTTATTTTGTAACACTGGACTGGGCAGTAACCCTAGACTGGGCAGTAACTCTGGACTGGGCGTCACCTTCATCAGGGTGCAGCAACTCTGGACTGGGCAGTAACCCTGGACTGGGCGTCACCTTCATCAGGGTCGATGGCCTGGATGCGAGTGAGCAGCGCTTTAATGGCGGTGTCTTCGTAAACGCTGGCGGTGTACTGTGACAGGGTGAAGATCGGGGGGTTGTCGTTGACGTCAGTGACGATCAGCTGCACCTCAGCGCGACACCACCGCCCACCGCCATCGGTCGCTTGAGCCACCAGCTGGTAACGAGGTGTCGTTTCACGGTCCAGACTCACGGACGACTTGATCACACCTGGTCAGGAAGAAATTAAAATATTTTTTTAAATTTAAATCCTGACTAATGGCTGCCCTCTACAGGCCGTCTGTCTGACATTTTCATTTTAACGTTGTCAAATCTGCCACTTGTTTCCATAAAAAGGAATTTTATTTAATTAGGAAAATGTTTGTTTTTTTATTTTGGTCAAGTTTACTGGTAAATTCCTACCAGTATCTGAATCCAGGCTGAAGTGCTGGGAACCAGGACCATGTAAGGAATACTGAATCCAGGCACTGAGTCCCATATCTGCGTCTGTGGCTCCAACCCTCAGCACAACGCTGTTCACTGGGAGGTCCTCTGGAACAGACGCAGTGTACACAGCCTACACACACACACACACACACACACATGGATACACACGTTAAAACTGAAGGGCTTCCCACTGGTTGGATTATGGTGTTAGCATTAGCCACTCTGTTTAAAACTGCTGGTTGAATTATGGTGTTAGCATTAGCCACTCTGTAGCACACCTGGTCGCAGACGGGGCTGTTGTCGTTGGCGTCCATCACTGTTATTTCTACTGTTGCCTGGGAAACGAAAAGTCCATCGCTGGCAGTGACGTTGATGATGTAAAGGTTTCGTTCCTCCCGGTCCAACAGACCCTTCACGTACATCTTCCACTCGCCCTGAACCAGGCCCAGCGCGAACACGCCGCGATAGTTCCCTCCTTCACAGAGAAAAAAAAGATTTGAAGGTGAGAATAGTGTGAAGATGTATATTTGTATATTTACATCTTCAGATGTATATTTATAAAAATAATCATCATAGTTTGCTAACCCTAACCCTAAACCTGGAGTTCTGGTTGTTCTGTTTGGTACCAGACCCGTCTTTGGAACGACCTGATGAGGTCATTCGTGACTGAGCCATTTCAGTTTCAGTCGTCGTCTCTCGACTTCGACTTCGACCTCTATCTCAGTCTGTTAGCCTCACCGAGGATGGACACTCATGTGGGACGTGGGTCATTTCCCAGAGCTCATCACCACAGGTGAACCCTGGTGTTGACCCTTACACTTGGAGGGAAACGGAGCGGTGAATGTCAGGGGTCATTGTCTCGTGACCCAGGAAGACTTCACTACCGAGGAAGACTGAAAATGAAGATTTCACTACCGAGAAAGACTGAAAATGAGACATAGTCTCACTGGACTGTTTAGTACAGTGGCAAAAGAAAAAAGAAAAAAAAAGAATTCTGAGCATAACGCTAACTGACACCAAATGTCACCGTGTTTGATTGAACAACAAACAGATAATTACAAAGTTAACTAAAATACATTTATACAAAGGGAATTTGAATAAAATATTCTTTACTTTGAGTGAGTGTCTGTGACTGTGACTGCATCTGTGTCTGGCTGAATCTGTCTGTCAATCAAAAACTACAGTTGTCTACACTCCATCCATCTCCAACACCACTGTCAGTGGCATAACGATGTGATGTGACACATCAATCACTACATGGACACATTTCCATTTGATTTATTCCTGAAGTGAGTTGCAAACGAATATTAATTAACTGTACAGTTACAAACCAGGGAGGAGATGTGGAGATGGATTTAAATGGATTTGAGAGTTGCCGGTTCGAGTCCTGGCCCTTGCAAGGTGTTGAGCAATCACCAAAAATCTGTCACACTAGTTGGTGATCACTGTGTGGCCTCTGGGGGGCAGGCTTTCATCCTAAACCAAGTCCTTCATTAGCGCCACAGCTTCCTTTTTATTTCACTTGTTACTTTTATTCATTATTTTCGCTACTTTGTTGTTCTCTAAAGAACTGTACGTGTGAGAAAAGGCTATTAGCATTTTGCTAATTTAGATCAAAAGCAGGTGTTTAATCCTTTTTACCCATTTAATTTAACACATATTTGACTTTTTTGAAAATAGTATTTAATGTTAATTCAAGCTGTAGTAACAGGTACAGATGAATATTTATGGATTTTAGGGAGAAAAAAATAAATCTTTCCGTGTGCAGAAATACTGAATGACACAATATTTTTACCTTAGCATCAAACTATCATCATCTACACCACATCTTCCAGGGTAGGATTCAGAGCCTCGGTCATTTACACCTACGTTCTAACCTGGTTAGATCGATACATTCACACTGGTACTCACCAGTGATGTGGTAGCTGACTTGTCGATTCACAGCCGAGCTGTCGTCATCTCTGGTGTTCAGCACGGCCACCACTTCACCCGGAGGATCACTCTCCTGGACTGAGCCAAAGTAGTGCTGCTCCACGAACCTGGGCGGGTTGTCGTTGACGTCCGACACCACCACTGTGACCGTGGTGGTGCTGGACAGAGACAGAGTTTCCCCCAGATCTGACGCTACAACTGTGAACGTGTAGGAAGGATGAGTTTCATGGTCCAGATCCTTCCGTGTGGAGATCCAGCCCGTGTTACTGTCAATACTGAAGGTCCGACCGAGTGTTTCTGCGTCGCCAGCTGACTGAGTCAATGCCCCGAGACTGTACGTCACCTGGCCGTTGGCCCCGGCGTCTGGGTCTACAGCTTGGACTTGGATGATTCTTGTTCCGATCGACATTCCCTCCATAATCGTGGCCTCGTAAGAGTTGGTCTCAAAGGCTGGTTTGTTGTCATTTAGATCCAAGACTCTGACTTCGACATCCACGGTGCTTACGGAATCCAGCTTAGCCTGCTGTAGTGTGGCAGTGACTTTAAAATGAAACCCTTTGACGACTTCATAGTCCAAGGGCTTATCGAGCTTAATGACACCTGTGCTCTTGTCCACCACCAACACACCGTCCTGGTTGTTTTCTTTAGTCTCTCCGTTCACCAGTGCAAAGGTAGCAGAGAGAGGCTCATGTCCTGGAGGCGTGTTGAGGCGCACCGTCCCTATCGCCGATCCTATGGGGAGGTCCTCTGGTACGCTAAACAAATACTGATGTTGACTGAAGTGAGGAATGGAGGACTCCGGGGAGAGGACGTGGATGTAGACAGACACCAGAGAGTGTCGGACTGGATTTCCTCCATCCACGGCTTTGACAAAAAAAGACAAGACGGAATTCCTCAAGTGACTGAAGCTGCCTTTCGTCACCATCCAGCCATTGTCTGGGTCTATTTCTAAAATGTCCACCACCGGGACGTGGGCCTCGCTGTAAAGTGAGTACTTAACTTTAGCATTTGTGCCGTCGTCAGGGTCCTGAGCCTGAATTTGTGTCACCAAAAATCCTTTAGCCACGTCCGACTTGACAGAAGCCCTGTACTCTGTGGCGTGGAAGCGTGGTACGTTATCGTTATCGTCCAACAAAGTAATGTGGACGGTGCAGTAAGAGGCACGTCCACCTGAGTCCCGGGCGCCTACTGTGAGGACAATGTCCTTGTTAGCCGGGTCTTCGCGGTCGAGCTTCTCCAAGGTGCTGATCTGACCAATGGAGTCGATGCTGAACTGATCTTTTCCAACGTCGTTGACAAAAGAATAAGTGATGTGACCGTACGTCCCAGGGTCTGCATCTGTTGCTTTAACCTGCAAAAGAAAAAAAAAAGTTCACCCAAAAGTATAGCATTTCATATAATTCTATACGCTGTGTAGCTACAGGTGAAGCCCTTTATATTGTTTAGGTTCTCACCTGTAGAACTTTGGTTCCTACAGCTGCGTTCTCTCTTAGCTCCGCCTCGTACATGTTCTGCCCAAACACTGGACTGTACAGGTTGGCTTCCAGCACTTTGACATGGACCTGGGCGGTGCTGGTGAACACCCCATCAGACACCGACACGTTGAGGCTGTGGACCGACTCCATCCTCTGCTTTCTGTGACCGGACAGTGTGATGATCCCTGTCTTTTTGTTCATCAGGAAGTTCATCTTCTCATTCCCTGACAGAATGCCGTACTCCAGGTGGTCAAAATCCGAGCTGTCGGCATCCGAGGCCTGGACGCAGGTTACAAAGTGACCTCTAGGGGCTAGCTCGTTCACATATGACTCGTAAAGGAGCTGGTTGAAAACGGGAGGGTTGTCGTTCATGTCATTCACCATGACCTTTACTGACACTTCGCTGCTGAGTGGCGGGAACCCGTTATCAGTGGCCTTGACGATGAAGTCGTACCTCTGAAGGAGTTCGTGGTCCAACATACGTGCCGTGAGAATCAATCCACTGCTGCTGTCTATGTGGAAGTAGTCGGTGCTGTTGTGTGCGTCCGAGAACAACTGGTAGCGAACGATATTGTTCTTCTCTGAATCTCTGTCGGTGGCAATAACTTGGAGCGCCGGAGTCCCGATCATGGCTGTTTCTGACAGAACTACTGTGTAGGACATTTTCTGGAAGACGGGAGGATTATCGTTTACATCCAGGACGATCACTTCAACGTCAACCTCGGCTCGAGCGCTGGTTAAATAGTCCGTGGCTCTGACGGTCAGATGATAAGACGAAGCCGCTTCGTAGTCCAAGGCGTGTATGACACTTATGACGCCGGTGTCAAAACCAACGTCAAACTGAAGAGATGGGTCTCCTTCAACGATGGTGTAGATGATGTTCTGACCTTCTGGACTGCTGGCGTTGATGCTGAGGATAGGCGTGTGCACAGACACATCTTCGTTCACAGCGACAGAGTAAAAGGATTTGTCAAACACGGGCATAGCTTTGTTGACCACAGTGATGGTGAACTCAATGGTGGACGACAGAGGTGGATACCCTCCATCCTTGGCATATATCACCATCTGGTACTCCACGTTGGAGAGGTCCGAGTCAAAAGACCTCTTGAGGGTGAGGTGACCCGTCTGTCGGCTGATTTCAAAATGGCCGTGGTCGTCCATGAGATAGTACGAAACCTCTCCATTGAGACCCTTATCACTGTCTATTGCCATGACCCTGAAAATGGGTGACCCGGGCTCGGCTTCCACTTGAACCGCTGCGTAATACGGAAGTCCCACAAACACCGGGGCGTTATCGTTGATGTCCTCTATTTGAACTCTAACCATAACTCTGGCCACATGAAGGCGATCATGCTCTCTTTTTGCCTCAACAACCAGTTCGTAGAACTCTTGTTCTTCGCGGTCGAATGGAATTCCTGTGGTCTGGATGACTCCGGAGGTCGGGCGAATTCTGAAGCGGGTACCAGCGTTCAACAGGGTGTACTTGAGCGGTTCGTTGAGGCGGTTCCCCACAGCATTGACCACAGCGACCTTCGTGATATTTGACACGTTCTCTTGAATTGATGAAGAGTAAAGGCTCTGGCTGAAGCTGAGGCCGGAGTCCAGAGCTTCTCGGACCAGAATGGTCACCAAAGCCATGCTGGAGAACTTTCCGTCAGAAACTTTGACGTTAAAGCGGAAACGTTCTTTGGACAAATTGTTGTTTTTGACAACGATGACTCCACTGGAAGGTTTAATCGCGAAGTACTCCAGTGCTCCGTCAGTTAGTGTGTAGGTTAGCTCCGAGGGAACATCTTTGTCAGGGTCCACGGCTGAAACCTGCAGAACTTCCACTCCCACATACGTGGGGAGGAGCAGGACTGTTTCATAGGCATTCTGGGTAAAATGAGGTGGCGAGTCATTTGTGTCGATCACTTGTATTGTGACTTCAGTCGGACTCTCTGCTGTCAGCTGAGGCCTGCCGTTATCCCTGACATGAACATGGAAGTGAAACGTGGCAAAAGTCTCGTGGTCCAGGTTGGCGATGGTTCTGATGGATCCGGTTCCTGAGTCTACGGTGAAGAACATTTTTGCTGTATCCTCAACGATCTGGTAAACCAAGAGAGCATTTTGGTTCCGATCAGCGTCAGTAGCCCTGATGACTAGAGGCGAGTCTCCTGAGTCCAGGACTACACTGTTGACCGGCGCCGCCTCGCTGATTCTGCCGAGATAATGAAGCAGCTGAAACACTGGCGGGTTGTCATTTTCATCCACTACCTGGATCACCACGGTGACGTTGGACGACATGCCAGCCATGTTGCTAGCCCTGATGATCAGGGTGTAGGACGACGTAGTCTCAAAGTCTAGAAGGTTCTGAGTAGTAATGACTCCACTGTATTGGTTAATTTGGAAAACACGGTCGGTGTTTCCTTTTTTGATGTCATAGGTGAGCGTGGACTGACTGACCGCCATGACCGTGGTCACAGACGTACCAATCATTGCCTTTTCAGAGATCTCCGCCTGGTACTCGGGCTGGGGGAACTTCGGGCCAGCGTTGTCAGAGAGCGTGACAGCGACGCGCACCACAGTAGTTGTAGAGAGCGGCGGGGCGCCGTTATCAGTGACTCTGACGGTGAGGACGTAATGACCTATGTTTGACAGGTCCAGGTCACGTGCCACCGTGATGAGACCCAAAACTGGCTCGATACTGAAAGCGTTTCCAGTGTTTCCTGAGGAGAGAAAACACAAGATGAATTGCTTCATCTTAAAAGGTACTTTTTTTTCACGAGCTGCGTAAAATTAGGACGACCAAGTATCTCGCTGACACGGGTGTTCACCTGCTTCAATGGAGTAGTGTAGCTCTGCGTTCGCTCCTTTATCCTTGTCAAGGGCAGTTACCTGGACCACAGCTGATCCCACTGCTGCTGACTCATACACTTGGCCCTCATACAGCGCACTTGTAAATATAGGAACATGGTCATTTATATCTTCCACCTCGATTAACACGCGAGCCAGGTTCTTCCTGTAGGGGAACTCTTGGTCCTTCACCTGTGGAGAAATCAAACAAGGAAGAAAAAAATCAGAGATGAAAACAGAGACAAAATTCTCTCTTAAGAAAATGGGTATTCTTATTTTTGAAGATTATTACAATATTATTAATAAATAAATAAAATTAAAATCTGGGTATTTTCCCACAGACTTTTCACCAAAATTTAATTCCTACAGTGGCTTTACGACAACAAAGTTCATCTTACGATGACAGTGAGGATGTGTTGAGCGCACGCCTCATGGTCCAGCCTCTGGACGGTGTAGATGGTGCCCACATTGGGGTCGATGCGGAACAGACGCATGCTGTTGGGGTCTATGGAGCTCTGCAAAGAGTAAGTCAGACGGTGATGCTCGTCACGGTCCGACGCCAACACCTGGACCACCTCGGTATCGGGCGGAGTATCTTCGGAAATGGTCACGTCGTACGTCGATTGGGAGAAGACGGGAGGATTGTCGTTGTTGTCCAAAACAGTGATGTGGACCTAAAATGAGGAAAAAGGAAACAGTAAAATGAGTAAATGTTCTTTGCTGTTATTTGATCAAAACACAAAATGGATTATATTTGTTTGAACCATGAGATGAACGACGTACAGAAACATGTCGAGTCTCAGTCAAACTTTTTTGTGAACCTCATTAAACTCCTGCTCTCCACCTACTGTGAAGTTTGACGGCTGTGCTGGCAGCTCACCAACCCTGACTCAATTTAGGGCCAGGGCTGAAGGCCAAAGACATCAGGATACAAGCTGCTACTACAGTCAGGAGCTTATCACAGGTACATGAGGTCGGGACAGCTGCTGCAGTCTGGCATGTGGCAGAACACGGTCTGCCAGGATGAAGTAAGGGCCCGTTGACAAACTGTGGCAGAGAGGAAGTGTTCAGGAAGAAACTAGATCTCTGGGCCGTGGTGTGGTTTTCCAACTTTTGTGAAATAATTAAGAAAAAAGTTGGCCAAGTGAAAAATAAAGTCACTCTTGTTGTCAGCGTATTGATTTCCTTAACTGATTCCAGGACATTTATTAGCAGCATCACTCTGTAGCAGGTTCATTTTCAGCGCCACAGCACAGGAGGTTTTATGATGTGTTTTATGTTTATGTCCATTGGGATAATGATGGCCCTGAGCGTCTGGACATTCTGGAGGATGAGGTCTGAAAAAGTGCAAAGGGCATCAGTCTTCCTGAGGTTAATGAAAGTGCTGAGGTCAGCGTCTGGAATATTCCTCCTGCTGTTTCAAATACAGATTTTTGTTATTTTTCACGATCAAATAGCAGCAGGTAAAAATCCCACTCCTATCAGTTTTCAAGGGAATCCTGACATGTGATATAAAATATGGCTCCAGTTCCTGGCGTTAGCACCAGAATGTAAATGCAGCTACGTGCAGTCTGCCTAAAGAATGCTAAGAAGTGAGCTGCGTGAGCTTTGTTGGAGCGGGTAGAAACATTTTGGCCTTTAATCTGAATTGGACAGTAACTTTACAACATCGTTCCACCGTGCCGTCAATAAGAGCTTTGGAATCAAAAGCAAATGTGGACAGCGGGGTGAGCGGGAGATGCACATGTTGGTCTGTTTACATGACACCGGATAGCTGCACACATGTGGTCTTGAGTACGGTTCCCGAGGGTCTGGAGGTGTCGGCAGTTCAAAGACGCCTGGCTGAACTTCAGCGAAAAGTTTGAAAAGTTTTTTCTCTATCTGGTCATGACAGTGATTCTTCACAGATCTGGCACCGAGCTGAAATTTCCAAAGAACGCTGAATAATCCTCAGCAGAAGTTCTGAACTCTTGCACTGCACTCATGCATACGTCGTAACGACTGGTGGAGAAACGGAGCTCATTTACTCTGAGTGAAGAAGAAGAAGAAGAAGTCACGCTTTAGTAAACTTTATTGTTGCTTTCCTTGAGCAAACTTTCATTTTCTCCGGCTACATGACGCTAAAATCTCTTTATGCAACTGTTTCAGGAGAGTCGAATCACATTAGTGTGTGTGTTTACGTCCGGTGCAGTAATAAGGCTGGTCACTGGCTGTAACCACTCTGCAATCATGTTAGCAACGGCAGCTAATCACCAGGCACATCAGGAATCGAACCCTCCCGCTGTCAGGTCCTCCAGTGGACCTGGGTGAGATCCAATGAGCTGCCGACACCGCTGCCAAAACATACCTGCTTTACTATGCAAACATCGCAGTAGCAGGAGCGGGACCTCGTGAGGAAAGTGACAAAGTGCCTCACACGCAGACAGAAGAGTCGGCCGGAGGTTTTTTTTCCCTGATTCTTTTCCAAATACACGCAGGGAAATAAAGGGGAACACAGACAGGAGTAGAGCGCTGCCAGGTGGTGCGTCTAAATTTAAACCACACTGCTGCAGCCCAGCCTTCTGTTGTTTAACTGCAGAGACGTTCACTGGCAGCACGGTGCCACGCTGACGCTCCATCTGGAAGCCCACATTTTGCAGGTGTGTTTGTAAAAAAATATATATATACGCGTGAAAAGTCAACAGGAAGGCTAGTGGAAATGCTGAGCTAACGCCGACCGTTTGTGGGCCAAATGATTCGGACTTTTCACAAACGGTTGCAACGACTTTTCGTCTGCGCCAAGTAATGTGTTAATAAGAAAAGTATTTTAGTAGAAACTGACTTTGAACATCACGGCTAACGGCCTCGATAATTTAATTTGGAGGAGATTGAAGTGATAAGAAGTTGAGGGCGGTCCAGTGGAGGTGTTATCGGAGGAAAAATTGATGATGATTCTTACCGTCCAGTTATCAGAGGAAAAATTGATGATGATTCTTACCGATATCACAAAATTTAAGCTAGTATCGGCCGATAATATCGGCTAATCGCTAATATCGACTTTATCGCTTAATCCCTAAATTAAATACATACAGGTTGCAGGACTAAAAAAAAATAAATAAATTTAAGTCAAAGTCATCTC
>NC_024310.1:2802670-2808050 GCF_000523025.1 Cynoglossus semilaevis | reverse complement strand
TTAAGGCTAATTAGCCTGAGGTCTGTACCTGTGTGAACGCGGTGGTGGTTCCGTCCGTGGCCTGCACCGTCAGGTTGTAGAAGGATCGTTGCTCCGCGTCCAGGGGTCTGGCGATGATGATGGTGCCCACGGCCTTCTCTATGTCAAAGACACTGTCGCTGTTCCCACCTGCTCCACAGGAGGGCGTCAGTGAGGAGAGAGAGACACAGTCGGTAAGAGGGACAAATATGGACACTGACCCACAGGAGTTCCCACAGAAATGTGACAAACTCCCACAGGTCACAACAACAACAACAACAACAACAACAACAACAACAACAACACGGTAAGAAAATATACATATAAATATATGGGTTTCAAACAGTCACCAGTGGATGGCTGTAGGACGAGGGAGACTGGGATGAGCGCTGACACACACACACACACACACATCACTGTGCAAATCAACAGCAAAAAAAAAAAAAAAATCACAGAAACACCATGTACATGAGCAGCGGCCGTGCAAACATCACAGAAACACAATGTACATGAGCAGCGGCCGTGCAAACACACCAACGCCACACTGTGTGTGTGTGTGTGTGTGTTCCTGTGACTGTCTGCACCATATTAGTGGCTATTAATGCAGGAACATATGGCAGGTACAGGTGTGTGTGTGTGTGTGTGTGTGTCAGTGAAAGCAACAGCAGGAAATAATCATGAATAAATGATACGTGAGGACGTTCCACCGCCGTCGGACTAAAGCCGTATTTGATTTAATATTTAATGACACTGTTGGGTTCAAGGGTTCGTTATTGTAGGAGGAAAATGTGGTAATTATCAGTTTTTAAAACATATATTTATAAGACATTAATGTCAAATATTTTGCATCGTAAAAATAAATCTGTAGATTTAGAGTCAGTGTTAAAATGGAAAATGAATAATATTTGCAGTAAACTTCAGAGTAATATTTTCCAGTATATTTGTCCATATAATACAGTAGATGAACGTCTGTGGTGTCGTGGTCCACGGCACATACAGACGGCCGCGTCTGCCGTTTCAATGGTTCCTCCTCATTTAGGTCACAGAGAAGACCAGGGTTTGGCAAAAGTCCCGCTGAGCCCAGAAAAAGCTTCTGGTCTCATGTCGCCAAATTACAGGGAGAAGGAAAATCCAACACTCCAAAACCAGCGAAGAAGAAAAAAAAAAACAGTTTCTAAAACGGTTTCCCACCGCCTGTTTCACCTCACCCTGCAGCCAGCAGGAGGCGCAGCAGGAGTGATGCTCACGCTGACGCACCAGGTTTTAACACCTGTTTTATAAAAAAAAAAAAATAAAAAAAAATAAGAAGCCACAGAAACGACACAGACGTTTGGAGAGTCGCTCGACTCCGTGTGTAATTACGCTGGTATTTTGATTCAGAGTGTGTGTGTGTGTGTGTTTGTGTGTGTTTGTGTAGCACGGTTGTTGTCGTGATGTAAATCATTTTTCTCTCTGTATTGTGTTTGTGTTTGTGTAGCACGGTTGTTGTCGCTGATGTAAATCATTTTTCTCTCTGTATTTAAAGCACTTTGATTATTGTTTTTTTTTAGCCTAAACATTAACAGTTTGAAGATTTGTGTGTGTTTGTGTGTGTGCAGCTGGTTACCGTGGGTGTGTGTGTGTGTGTGTGTGTGTGGCTCAGTGTGCTGGGTGGGGCGCGAGTCGCTCGGTCTATAAATGGATCCCTAGTGTGTGTTTAGAGGATGTGGTGTGTGTGCATGCATGGATGGATGGATGGATGGATGGATGGATGGATGGATGGATGTGCTCATTCATCTATAGCAGTGGTGTGCAACACGTCCCCCTAGGGGAACCCCAGAGGTACTGTCAGGTGGGTTTTGTGGTTGTTGGCAGTATTTTGTTAAATATATATTTGAGGGATTTTGTTTTAAATGTTGATGAAGTTTTTCAACATTTCTGCCTGAACCAAAATGAAGGTGACACATTTTTACATGACACTAAATTATTTTTAGCCTGCTTGCTAACAGCAAACTACTACGATGTCACTGTTCGATCAAACAGCGACGATCAAAGTGTCTCGTGAAACTGAAGGTCGCTGCGTTTGAACGGATCGTCATCTGCATATAGACGGATATTTCCAGTGTTCGGTGAAGTCAACCAACTTTTGTAATGTTTGTAAAATTATAAAATTATTATTATGGTGTTTTAAGGTTGAGGACCATCAAAATAAATCTTTGTCTATTTCTGTTTTTTTTTCATAGTCAATTTATAATTTCAGTTTTCAACCACAAAAACTGTACAACAATGTAAAACAAAACTAATTTTTCATGAACTTCTATGTTGTTGTAACATCTCCGTTCGTTTCAACCTCATCCGTTCTTCTTCCACTTCACCGTTCATTTATTTACCAGTGCCTACGTGTGAGTGGTGGATGTTGAAGGTGGTGTCAGTGTCGGTGTCGGTGTCGGTGTTTGTTGTTGTTGCTGCTTCAGGCAGTCTCTTCTGCTCCCCTGGTCCCAAACCAGCTGCCAAAAAGTCCAGCGCTTCCATTAGAGGAGCTAATGGGTCAGTACGTGCTGGAAGATTTCAGTGTGTGTGTGTGTGTGTGTACGTGTGTGTGTGAACCTGCCCACACGAGGGCTAACATAAACTCCTGACGGACGGTGTGTCCAGGTGCTGCTAACAGCAGGTCATTAGACTGAGCTGTCACCCAGGTGACCCCGAGGTCGCCGCCATGGGAGCTGATAAAACGCTGGTGGAAGTCGTTACCTCAAACATCCACGCCTTTAATTAACCCAGGATGCAATACTGTCCATAAATGAGCAACACACACACACACACGAACACACACACTTTCATTTCAGTTCAACCAACTTTTCACAGAACGTCAGCAGCATGGATGACAAGCACGAGGGTGGAGGACGATAAACTCCAACAACAACAAAAAAAATGGATGAAAAAAAAAAGGAAAAGGAAAAGGACAGCAGGGGGCGACACTTGGAAACTTGGAAGTGAGATACCTTCTGAGGAACAGTTCTTGCCACAAGAGCTCTGCAGAATATAGAACATCTCCCGGAAAGACCTGGGACCTTCCAGGTATGAAGCATTGAGGGAAGAGAGGAAAGAGACGGTGAGACTGGAGGGACAGGGAGGAGGAGGACGGGGAGGAGGGAGAGGAAGACAAGACGGAGACCACGCCTGCTTCTAACCGAGGTTTTCTTTACCGACTCGTGAATTCTGGCCACACTGATGATTTTTTTTTTTAGAAAATAAAGACATTTAATCTGCTTGAATAATAAAGTGTCCATTTTTCTGTCCCAACTCTCGACAAATGTCCCACAGTGTCCCACACGGCTCTGTGCTCTAACCATGTGTGACTGCTGTGTAATCCCAGGGCTTCACTTTGACAGGATTATCGACAGAAACATGATGATTCTCCCTCGGCTGTCGGACACGTGGAGAAGGAACTTCACAGTCAGAAGAGTCGGGATTCAAACACAAACACCGGTAAAAACAACAGCGGTTTTAAGGTGTGCAGACTGGTTGTAACACTCACTCACTCTGGAGTTTCCTCATGAAAACGGAGGTGTTTGAAGTGAAGCATTTTTTTAGTGACGTTTTTGCGCTAACTTACGCTAACTTGACACGGGTGTCAAACTCATTTTGGTTCTGATTAGATGTCAGGATGGGGCGGACCGGTACGATCATAACATAATTACCCATGGACTTATTCATTACCCATGAATAAGTCCATGTTTTTCCCCTTTGTTTTTATGCAAAGAAGTAAAAGTATATTAAGAAATATTCATATTTAATGAACTATTATTTGAAAAAACGTCACGGACATGAAGTTTTTGTGCATTTTTTTTACTTTCAAAATTCATTAAGTGGGCCAGATTGAACCCCCCCCCCCCCCCCCCCGGCTCGGGGCGGGGGGGGGGGGGGGGTGTCTGTTTCTCTTTGTTTTTTTTTCTTGCTCTAACTTGAAGTTACAAATAGAGGAAAATTATGTAATTGAATTTATTGTTGTTCATTAAAATGAGGAACAAAGTTGCTAAGAAGACTTTGGAAAACTTGATTGAACTTATTAGTATTTTTCCATACTAATAATTCCTCCATTTGGATTTGTCACCAATTAAAACAGCTGTGAAAAAAAATGTCTTTCTGCTCCAGCAACATACAAAAAAAATACTTCTATGTCATGTTTAGGAATGTTCTTATTCCCGATTAATGATGATTAATCAGATTATTGTTTGTCAGCCCTAATTATTATCCCTGTCACTGAGGGAGCGCTAACTCCTGAACATAACGTAAAATTTCACGGATGAAGCTTTGTCAACACAGAGAGAGAGAGACAAACGGACAGAGACGTTAGGGGAAGAGGAGAGGAATGATGGGAAGGGCGGAGAGCCAGGAGCACAAGCCAGAAGGTATCTCCAGCTGGAAACACGCTGACGGCCACCGCTCAGCCACAAGAAAGGAAAGATGGATGGTGCATTGTGGGAACCCGGGCGCCTTTTTTCTCTCTACAGTTCGGGCTGAATCGGCTGCCGCGGTGCTTTCATCACAGCGGGGGGGCGCTGTCGGTGCGGGAAAGTGTTAATGGCCGACGTAAACTATCAAACTGTGGCTGTACAGATCTATAGAACCGCCATCAAACTGTGACACGGTCTGGTTCATCCCAATGAACCGAAATGAAACACTTCAAAGGCGTTTCCTGCTACAGATTTTGTCCGATTTTGATCTCAAATTCACAATACGCCATTTAACGCAGCAGGCTTCATGAAAAGACCTGAATAAGACGCGGTTATAAATAACCAAAGGAAACGGACCCCGGAAGACAGGTCTTATTTTCTGAATTTTAATTTAGTTTGCAAACAACACCACCCTCCCCTCCCAATAAAAGTGCTTTTTTTTTTTTTTTACTGCTTTACATCCCACAAGGCATACAGACCCAGCAGCTGGACAAGCTGTTGCCATGGAGACGGGGATGGGCAAAGCAGCACAGATCATGCAGCGAGGCCACAAACCTAAGCTGCACCTCAAAAAACACCAACAGACATCGTCGGTGGGAGCCCACCACGCCATGCACCAGGCCTGGGGACGCGCCACCGGCCGAACCCACGGGAGGATTTTTACCTGCAATGTCAAACCACAGGGGGGCGTCGGTCTGCTGCAGGGTCACCACACCCACGATCTCCGCCACTTTGTCATTCTCCATGACGGTGAAGTTGTAGAACGACTCATCGAAGAGAAGAGGCAGAGCGGCGGGGGGGGGGGGGGGGGGCCCGGCCCCGCCCCGCCCGCGCCCCGGCCCTGTCTCGAACGGCTCTGCGCACCGGCACCCGCGAGAGGCCGGCTATCCGCGTCCAACCGAGGATCCGCGGCGCCACGGTATCGT
>NC_024310.1:2794376-2802088 GCF_000523025.1 Cynoglossus semilaevis | reverse complement strand
GGGCGCGGGGGGGGGGTCGCCGGCCCCCCGCGATGTGTAGACGAGCCGTGGCGGACTTCTGAGGACGGCCGTTGTCCGTTGCTTTTATCTGAAGAAAAAAAAAACGAGCAGAGATTATTCTCTGCACAGAAACACAGCTTCAAAGATCCCGACTCGTTGGTTCAACTTCCTCACAGTCAGAATGTCGTAGCTCCCCGCGCTAAAGGCTTTGCGCGACGACACCACCGCCGTCTTGGGGTCAATGAAGAACTTCCCTTCCTCGTTCCCGTCCACGATGCTGTAGGAGAGGTCGCCGTTTGGACCCTCGTCGCGGTCGTAGGCAAACACGCGGTAGATGGGCTCGCCCTTCTTCCTGCGCTCTCGCTCGGCGAGTTTGACCTGGTAAACCTTCTCTGGGAACGTGGGCTTGTTGTCATTTTCATCCAGGACTTGAACCATCACCCACACTGTGGTCTGTCTGGGACTGGGTCCACCGTCCGACACCAACACCTTCAGGGGCAAACAGGGTTGAAAGTCAGAAAAAGATTTTGATTTTGAGACTAAGTTTTCTAACGATATCGGAATTCGGCTCGTTGTGAGTTTGCAGATTTCATTGGAAATGACCGGCATTTATTTTCGTTACGTCAGAGACATCTCGGATTTCACTGGTCTGATTATAGTTTCACATTTGAGAGGATCAACCATGAACTGTTTACGGTGCCGGAGAGAATCATAATAAAATAGGACGCCGTATCTCCAGGTTTGATACGTTTACTTTTTTTTTAATAAAAAGAAATATTCGTAATAAAATGGAAAGAAAAGGAAACTCTACACTTTTATACCGCAGCCAAAGCCCCCTGCAGTATCTTAGAGATATATGAACATTCCATACAGCGCAAACATAAAAATGCCATTTATAGTTTGTACCCAACCCGATGGGATAAACAGAGGAGAGAAAAACAACTGCACAACAAGACGCATCGTGAATAAGAAACGGCAGCGGCTGCAATTTACCTGCAGTCGAGACAGAGCAGCGGAACTTGTTATTACTGTCTAATAGAGACCAACACACACACACACACTAACACAAAGACACCATCCATGGACCATTTCTATCACTGAACTTATGCAAACCTGACTGAGGAAAACAGAACAAATGAGTCTGGGATTCTCTTCATTTCATTCTTCTCACACACCTTCAGTCTCTTCTAAATCTGTGTTTTTTTTACTCCATAAAACCTTCAGTAACCAGACCCTAAATATGTCAAAGAATCACAAAGAATTCATTATCCAGATCGTAAGCTTTAAGTCCATTGGAGACCTGACCCCCCCTCGACCCCACCCTGGATTTATTCACAGGTTTATCTGCTGTAGTGTGAGTATCGGAGCAGAACAGTCACATGACTGTTTTCCTTCCAAACATCACCATGACTACGACCACTCCTGATATGACACTGAGATCTTCCATATTTATCACAGACACAGTTTCTTGGCTGCGTTTCACGTGTCTGGATCTTCGCGGACGAAGACGACCACGGCTGACCTGTCTTACATCGTACGTGACAGAAACAGCAGCTTTAATCCGAACAGAAACAAGAAACAAACATGGTCGACACTCGGAGCAGCTGTGGTTCAGTGGAACGGTCGACCTGACAAGGTCAGAGATGAAACGTTCGGTCAATTTAATAAGGAACAATCTAACTTCATAGCTATATTTTTTAGATTATATGTTTTTCAATAACTGCACTATAGCATTAGATATAAACTTGCGATGACCGATCGGCCGACCGATTTTATCAACCCAATACTAGCACAATTATGTTTAAGTTTTTCCTCTGATAATAAAAACCCGATAACACAATACCTGGGTTTCACCTAATGATGTGTGACCTAAAAATAGTTTTGGGGAAAAACGGCTGTATATGAAGGTGAAAGCCACTAGATGGCGGCATTTCAGCTCATTTTTTAAATCTGATTCAATGAAAAAAAGTGTTTGTTGAAGATGAACCTGTTGAGAAATTAATACAAAATAATTTTTTTTTTGGGTCAGCAGAAGTTTAATTTAATTGTCCTTTAATTATGTTACCGTGGGAGTGATGTCACACATATGGAGGTGTTGATGGAAGCAGAACTTTGACACAGACTCACCTCTAAAACATGCTCCGCCTGCTGTTCACGGTCCAGTTTCCTGGAGGTTGTGGTAATCAGACCTAAGACAGAAACCAGAAGAGGAAACCATTACAACACACACACTTACACACAAACACTTACACACACACAAGGCCTGACGCACGGTGGCACCGAGCCAAATGAGCAAAGTGACACGGCAATTAGTGAAGTGGATGTCGGACACGATGACTGACTTGCTGTAATCACATGAAGAGCGGAGCAGCTGCAGCAGCGACGGCCGCTGATGAAGGCTCCAAATTAAGACGGGACCGTGGTCGGAGACGAGATCGGAGTCGTCAAAAGACACAGAGAGAAACACAGGCACGCTCACAGCCCCGGTGGTCAACATAATTAGTAGCATCACTTTCGCCCCAAAGGGGGGGGTAGGTGGGGGGGGGAGGGCAGGAAGTCCAACGCCGTTCAGGATTACAAACAAAACCATGCTTTGGGGCCATGAATATTTTATTGGAGCGGGGAATCAGGCATCAGGCTATCAGCTGTGGAGTGAATCAAAACTGCAGAGCCATGTTTAATTAACGCGGCGCTACGAAATTAATGCGAGAGCCCCAAAGTCAGGGATGCTCCGTGGTGCATTTTAAACAAAGGGTTCATCTGCAAACGTTCACTCCGTTTAGTCACATCTTGTAGTCATTAATAACACAAGGCCGATTTCCAAGTTTTTTTTTTTTGTGTTTTTTTTTTGGATGTGGTGTCAGATGAGGTTAACAGTTTTAAGCTGATACTTTTGGCTATTCTACAAAAGTTTGAGATGAAACATAACACCTGTGGATTTTTGTCTTTTTTCATATATAGCATAAGAATTAGAGAATTAGATCAGGATCTGCAGCCTGCTGACGACAACCACACTCCTCAGGTCACAAACTTATTTCATTCTTTGACTCTGTTCGTGAGCCCAAAAGTTCATGACTTGTATTAATTTTTCCCATTGTAATTAATGTATAAATCCAGTGAATCTGCTCTTTGGTCTAGAATTTTTTTTAAATATTTTTTTGCTTTATAATACAGAAATAACACCACTTTTCCTAACAGTGTTGTTGCTGCGGAGTAAGTGCCTTAGCAGCTCATGCAACGCTTTGACCACCGGGTGTCTCATGCGCTCCGGTGAGCAGCGTTAGTAGCGGCGAGAATTCCTTTTTTTTTATGCGTGTGCGTGTTCGTGAGTCAAAGCATTTGAAAATAGTGTTTCTAGTCCGATTTGTTCATAAATAAGGATGTTGGTGACCTGTGACTGTATGTAGCCTTTTTTTTTGGATTATTGATCGTACGTTGTACACAGGGCAATGTTATCGTACAAATTCGTACACAGGGCAATGTTATAGTACAAATCGTACAGACTCAAATATTGAAGAAAACACAAAACGCAACAAATCACGTGAACCTTTCTGGTCACACCCAACGTCACGTTTTCCTAGAAAACCTGCAGTATTTTCAACATTCCTTGAAGTATACTCAGGAGCAGTACGTGTACAATTATCACCCATCGACGGTGGTAATACTAACATCCTTTGAAATGCAAAGCATGAAACCCCCAGGTTTGATATTTACTGCTTCATGTTATTGGCTGTAAAAACGTCCTGCTGAGCGTAAACCAAACACATAAAAATAAAGAACGCCACCTGCTGTCCTTGTTTACAGCGCTAACAGTGCGGAGTTGTGTACATACAGGAGGAGAGCGCTGCCGTTTCAGCATTCTTCTGTTTTTAGTCAGATGATGTTTGAGGACGGGAGTGGGGGGGCAACAAGAAGTTAAAAATGGAAATGTTTTTGTGCAGGAATAAACGAGGACAGGTGTGATCGTTAGCCAGTTACATGAGTTTTCTGTCTTAAAGCGGAAGTACACGCTCATCCTGCAAAATCACATTCAAACTTTCAAGACTTGACCCACTTTCAGAAGATCACAAAAATACATTTCATCTTGTTGATTTTACCAATGTTTCTACAATTTCTGTTTATTTATTTATTTATTTATTTTACCCTCTTGGTCACAAGTCAACCCTCATTAGCAAACGATGCATAATTGCCCAAGAAAAACAACCAGTAGGGGGCACATTTGCAGCCAACAACTTGGAGATCTACTGATAAAGCCCAAAGAAGAAGGGAGGCTAAGGTTATTAGCAGAGTTAGCTTCACTTAGCCTAACTGGCCAAACTGTACATGTGATTGTTTAAAATCACAAAGGGAAACACTGTGTGCTGCTAATGCTGCTAACAGGCTGCTAACAGGCTACATGCTAATGCACTGAACACATACGCTGGAGCAGATATTCATGAGTTAATGGATCAAATGCTAGTTTCAAGTTTCCCTCATTAGCAAACGATGCCGTCTCTGCAAATTACCTTTGGTAACAATGTAATTAGATTAAAAAAAACAAAAACAAAACTGATTGGATACTGGCAGTGATTGACAGCTGGAATGTTAAACAGACGCTGGGTTTCTAGGCTGCATTGATGTGTCAATCAGAAAACTGTAAACTCTCAGGTCGTCTCGCATCAAGTTTCCCAGATGCCCCCTTATGTTCAGGGAAGGAAACTTTCACATTTCCACTGCTTCATACGACAAAACGCTTTACAACATGGTGTGTGTGTGTGTGTGTCTGTGTGTGTGAGAGAGACAGTTCAGGTTACATGGAGACTATCAAGGGCAGATGAAGGATTTAATGAAGTGCAGGAGCAGATGTAACATGGAGAACAGTGACTGGTTAAGAGTTTCTCCATGTGAGTTTCACATCTGCGATAACGTTCTTTTTCACTAAACAACCTGCCTCAGTCCTCGACAGTCGTCTGCTTCTACGACATCGTTAACATCTGTGGTTCGGGTTTAAGGAGCCGGCTCCAAAAAACACAAATAATCAGTAATGATGTTTATTTTTGGTCCGACGTCGACGTAGAACTTCACCACAGCTCAGTTAGGTTTAATTTAGCGAAGAGCTGGTGCTGCACCGAGCCGTTCCCCACGTCACGTCGCAGCGGTGTTAAAGTGGAACAGTCGATGGAGTCTTTTTGTCAACACTGTCATAAAAATGTAGGCGCGATCTTCAGATCTGCTCCTCGGGGGACAGCGCGGTGTTTCTCCTCACCTCTGAACTAACACAACCTTTTCAGAAAAATCACTTGGAATTCAAAGAGACGAGGAAAAGAAAAATATTCAAGTAGAAAAAAAGTCAAGTTTTAGTGATAAGAAATTTTAAATATGAAGGTTAAACATTTCAATTATAAATGCAGCATTTTTTAAAATAAATTTGATATTCTATAATTTAGTAACGATAAACCAAACTGTTCAAATCCTATATTTTAAATTTTGAAAAATTCAGCAGTTTCTTCATTTATATCACAGTATCACATACATAAAAAACAAACTCCTACATTAATCCTTTGGACCAAAAAGGGGGAAACTGTGTGGTTAGAGGAGGAAACATTATTTTGTATAACCATAAAATAAAAATGTTATCAGTATGTGATTACAGCGGTGATTTGTCGCGGCCTGAGAGAACGCTAGCACATTATCGCAGCAGATAACATCAAAACATTAGTCACTCTATATTTGAATGGAGAAGATAAGACACAAAAAATACACAGACTGCATTAAAAATGATAATCATTTGCAGCCGTAGCCGTTGAACAGGGGTTTTATCTGGACGTGAGTTTCTTTTTTTTTCTGGATTATTGATGGGTCAGAGTCAGTAGAACAAAGAGGAGAACTGTTTAGCAAATAACAGGGTCAGAGTCAAAAAGTTCTGATACAGTAGTTTTTGGCTTTTACATCATATTTTGACCATGAATTTCTCTCTTAAACTGGTTTTTGTTATGTTTAATGTTAATTTTTCAACATGAATCAAACATTTTTTAAATCAATTTTTTAATATAATTTAATTTTGGTAATCAATTACTAGACACTTCAGGTGACCCCATTTGAAATCCAGGCGACCTCACATGGGGTCACGACCCGGAGGTTAAAAAAAAAGCAATCTAAAAATGTCAGTTAAAATCAATGACAGTTTGATTTAATCCAGCTCCAGATTCTTGTGACGGTGGAAAAAAGAGAATTTTAAATTTATTTCTGGAGGATATGTACAGAAAAAGCTTTGTTCTGAATTCAATTTGTTGAAGAACTCTGTATGAGCCGAGACTTGAACTGCAAACCAACTTATTAAGTGAGGTGTGAACCTGACCACCGTTCATCGGACACGTCCTCCGAGGGCCGTCTCTAAACCTAAACTGTTGATTGTTGAGTCTCAGAAGGCTGTGACGAGTGTTTCTACTCTGCTGTCGTTACGTAGCCACCGCTTCTGTCGACGGCGTTCATTTAAAGCGACGTGAGCGCGACTTCATACACTCTGAGTGTTCCACTTATGAAACGCAAGCTTAACTGTAGGAGAAAAGCTACTGACTAATGAGAAAACAACTGCTACGTCTGCTTTATTAGGCAGCCAGGCTGACACACACACACACACACACGCAGCAGCTGACTGGGTGTGGGGGGGCGGTCATTAGCACAGACACAAACACAAAGTGACAGCACTCAACAGCTACGCCCTGTCACACAAACACAAACACACACTGAGAATTAAGACACACACCTACACATTTTGTCAACATCTGAAAATCAAAAAATAGAAACAAAAAAAAACAAAACAAAGAAATGAATGTTAAACACGTGTACGCCACAGTACCATCGATGACCAGCGTCCACAGCATCTGGACTCTGAAAAAACATTCCTATCTATAAATATATAACGAAGCCGTTTCTAAATTTGTTTTTTGAGAAAAGACAAATTTCACTGGAGCTGCGATGATGTCATGACTTTCACCAGGTTTCCATTTTGATGTTGCCTCTGGTTTCACATGTCTGTGAAGGTTCTCGATCAAACAGGTCATTTTATCTTCAACTGGACAAAACTGTCAAAAACCAGGACAGTCCAGTTGGACATGTCCAAACTCCTCTGGACTCTGATGTCAGAATGTTATCATTTCATCCTGATCAAAAACATATAAAGTTGTTCTGATCCCCCGGAAAAAGTCCGTGTTTTAGGGCATTGTTTCCCAAAGACTGGGTCGTGGCCCTCAGGTGGGTCGCATCAAGTTTCCCAGATGTTTATGAATAACGTCTATTGATTTGGGTCACGAAGGTTTGTGACTTCTAAAATATGGGTCCCCAGAAAAAAAGTTTGGGAAACTGTGTTTTAGGGGATTTGAAATGAATCCTTTTTTGACTCCCCCTCGAACGCTGCACATACTTGTACAGTGAGGCATGCTGGGATTCTGTCTGTGTTTCTATTCAACCGACTGCAGACCTGGTTAACACTAATCACTAAAGGATGTACTGGAATGAGAGTAATGAGATCATGTTGCATTCTACAGTCCACACACACACACACACCAGGTCAGTGCACACAGACACATCATGTCCCGTCTGTATCTTTGTCCTCACAATATCAAAATATGCCGTGTACGCACACACACATTCTTCTTCTTCTTCTTCGGTGGTTTTATGTGTGTGGAATTAAACAGGAAGATCATCCATTATTAAAGACTGAGACACAGATT
>NC_024310.1:2791515-2794172 GCF_000523025.1 Cynoglossus semilaevis | reverse complement strand
TGCTTTTTCTTCTGCTGTTACTGCCGCTGCTGCTGCTGCTGGATCACAGCCCAGGAGCAAATACCTCCCCTGAGACGCTAACAGGTAAATTAGCACGTGTATCGACCTGGACCGTGACTAACATTCACTAAGAGGAGCCAAGAAATTGATTACATGAATTGAATTAATGATAAAAAAAAAAACAGGATTACAGGTGCCTTGGGTCTTTGGGATATTTGGAGTTGGGGGGCGGGGGTATAAAAACAATAATACATAAAGACTGGTGAAAAAACACAGCAGTACAATATTCCATTGTTTCCCAAACACTGGGTCGCAACCCTCAGGTGGGTCGCAAGATTATTTTCTTTCTGGTCGTCTCGCATCATGTTTCCCACAAATAATGTCCATTGACTTGGGTCGTGAAAGGTTTGTGACAGTAAAAAAGTTTGGGAAACAGAGCTATGTTCAGTATTCCAGGGGTCCCCAACCCCCGGTCCGGGGTCCAGTGCCGATCCATAGGTCATTTGATACCGGCCGGACGATCTTTTAGATTGGTACAAAAATTGTTGGGAACCGCTGCTTTATGCCATAAGCTGCCACCTAGTGGACTCTCCTGTAACTGTCTCACGTGTCACTGTCTCATTGACGAACAAAGACGAGTCATTTGCGGTAAAGAAATAATATCTCTCAGAACAATTAAGTGAAATCGGATGATTTTCCTCGGTACACCTGAGTCGGTGTTTTTCGTGTGAAATGAGGGAAAAAAAAAGTTTGGGATCATGTTTGACCATAAACACCTGAAAGGTCACCGCAGTCATTATCTCCTCGCGCTTTTGTCTGCCCGTTGACAGGGGGCGTTGAACTCTGACTGATTAGGTTTTCTTTAGCGTTCGATTCCAGCACAAAACTTCTTTCATTCTCTTTAATTTCCTGTAGAATGAAGTTCTTCCCACATCTGGTTCTCAGTTTTCACCGCGCTGGTTAAATCCATTACACAGACCTAACCCGTTTATTCCCTGGGTCTCTTATCCTGTTTCTCCTTTGCAGACTCACACCAGCAATTAAGCTTTTAGCTGCCAGGCTGTTGGAGCTAATGTTGCATAATCGCGTTGCCAATAGGCTCCTGCTTCATTCATAAGGCCGCCGCGCAGCAGCAGCAGCAGGAGGAGGAGGAGGGGGAGGAGGAGTGTGAGGAAGGCTTTTTGTTAGAGAACCGTTGTCTCTCACTTTCCCACTGTCTCACCCCCCCTCCTTCCCTCACCCCCTCCCCATGTCAACCAAGGTTTTTGGTGTTGAATACTGCAGTGGTCTCCAACACTTTTTTCTACCAAGGAACAATCGTCGTAATACGGCGCCATCGTTGAAGTAGCACTAAAATTTCAAAATAAAACATCTTTCAGACTTTCTCCTGTTAGTATCAGAGTCTGAATGACCTTTGACCTGTTGTTCTGAAACATTGACAGATTATCTTTGAATGAATTCAGTAAAGGGACACGACTGGGTTGACTGTCCCGGTACCAGATGACCTACGGTCCGGCACCAGTCCCCGGACCGGGTGTTTGAAACCCCTGGTATAAAGAACTAAAAAACAAGACTAAAAGTTAAGAAGATGTGCGTATCTTTCTTCAATTCCTGTAAGTACTTCAGGGTTGTGTTCAACTAAACTGGCCAGTAATTTAAGTTGAAACTGAAAAAATATGTATTTCATCGCACATTTACTTTTTGACACATTTTTGTTTTTCGTACTGAGCTATTTTTTCTGATGTAAAATTTGTGAAGTGTCACATTTTTGTTTGGTTGCGTACTGAGCTGTTTTTTCTGATGTAAAATTTGTGAAGTGGCACAAAAAAAAAGTTTTGGAAACACTGGTCTGTAGAACCCACATAAAGTAAGGTGACCGTGTGTGGGTTGAAGATGGAGACGGAGCTGAAAACTCCAGGGAGAACGAACCTTGGTGTCCTCAACAACAACACGGCAGTGAGAACAAACACTGCACCACCGCCTGTCACTGCCTTCCACTGCAAATGTCCTCGTTTTGGATCAAATTACAGGAATTTCTCCAACTAGCCAAACATGTGAAAAAAAAAAAAAAAGAAAACGTCCTAAATGAATGTGTAATTGTTCCAGCGTCTGTCACCGCGGTTCTCTGTCGGCAGCCTGGAGATCTCAGCTGATAAACTTCCTCTTTTAAATTCATCTGCAGGACGTAGGTGTGTGTTTCATCCCCAAACTCGGTGTCTTTTTAGAGAGCATGCTGTCGGGATGCAATTACAAACACCAGATGCCCGGTGGTGATGTCACTTCCATTTTTCACGACAGGCAGCAGGCTGCTGTAAAATCATCACAAAAAACAAAACCAAAAAAAACTTACCTTCGCAGGCTGTGCAAATTACTGAACGCATAAAACCCAAGCACCGCGTTTGTGTTTTACAATCGCTGGTGCCTTTGACAACGGCTGTAAAAAAAAAAAAAATCCTGTGATCTAAGTTCACACCTGAGTCACTTTCTGAATCCTCTTTCAAGCTGTGGTTGATGGACAAAAGATGGTGCGAACATGTCAATCAAAATCAAGAAATCTCATTCGCTCACAGAAGAACAAAATCTGTGGGTGAAACATTATATTTACTAGCTTGTTTTAAATCGCGCACCTGACATATAAATCAGGGAAACGTGTCTGA
>NC_024310.1:2790308-2791434 GCF_000523025.1 Cynoglossus semilaevis | reverse complement strand
TGTTGACTGCGAAGTTAGTTTAAAGTTGTGCCCAAATTTTCTGTGCAGTTTGTGTCCATCATGTCTGGTGTTCGTCAGGTTCATGACAACATCCAGACTCAGACAGAACCGTGTGAGGTTCCTCGGTGACGGCTGATAATTAGTTCATGGAACCTCACGGTACTTATTTGCCAAACCGACTTGTTCTGTGCACATGTACGGTAACACCTGTCCTTTGTTGCATCGTTGGCTCCACTAAATGTGAATGTCATAGCAATGAGCACTTTTATGTAAATTCCTCACGTGATCCACAATCTCAGATGACCAACAACGACGGTTATAAAACGAAGCAAATAACGGCACAGGAATCCTGTTGTTATTCCTGCGAGACGTGAATGTAAAACACAGCCACAAAAACCTGAGACAGAGACGATTGTGACATCGCTTACTTGATTTCATCTCATTAACTCAACAACACATATTTTGGTTCTATAACAGAACAACGACAAAAGAGCTCAATAAAAAAAATTGCAGTATCATCAGCATATTCTTTCACAACAAGGAAAACCTGCGTTGTGTTCTTCTTTTCTTTTCTTTTCTTTTCTTTTCTGCCACCAAGTGGAAACAAAAATCAACACTTCGACCCTCCTCGTGCGACGCTAAGACAGCGTGATGCATTCCGTTTATTAGTGAAAGTAATTTGATGTTAAAAAGGAAACGTAAAACGGGGCGATGAGGACACGGATTATAAAATATTCACAATATTCGAGCGGCGCCGCGGCGACGCACTGACGGTTTAAAATATATGTCAGTAATAATGTGAACGAAACGAAAATATTATATACAATAACATTTAATCACATCTCTACAGTAGAGTGTGTGTGTGTGTGTGTGTGTGTAACCTGCAAACCATTATAGACTATTTTAGCACGCCCACGTGTCTGCATATTCACTCTAACTGCTCTCTCTCTGTAACAAGAACCCCACAGGGAAACGATCAATTATTTCACCTTTGTCTTACATCACCAGGCTCTACAAGACAAAAGAAGACGTGGAGTGAAGCCAGCTGCTGCTGCTGCTGCTGCTGCTGGTACTGTTGCTGCTGCTGCTGCTGGTTCTGCTGCCGGCGGCGCCTGTTCTGTTTGCG
>NC_024310.1:2778010-2790280 GCF_000523025.1 Cynoglossus semilaevis | reverse complement strand
CGGGTTCTGCGCCGCGGGGTGTTGCTGCTCCTACTGCTGCTGCTGTTGCTGTTCCTGCTGCTGTTACTGCTGCTGCTGCTGTTACTGCTGCTGCTCTCCTGTATTACATGATAACGTTCTTTCCAGATGTCGGACAACAGTTCCTTTGACTTCATCCTTCAGACCCAGACACACATCACATCTTACACACGGCTCTCTTGCCGACTGATGACTTTTCCGTCTTCTTCTGTCGACCCCCGCCAAGTCTGTCCTGCACACTACAGCGTCCACGGTCTCCACTCATGTTCTGGTCCGTGGGTCATGTGGGCCGTCCTGTACCTTGAACACCACCTCAAACTCCAACACTCTCTCATCAACTCAAACAAATTCATATTCTCCTTCAAGATGCTTTTTTCACGCCTCCGTAAACTCGTTAGTCAAATCTGTGACACGTTAATGTGTCTCCAGATCACGCCAAAACAATTTAACGCAAAACTGTTCGGTAATTACGCTTTGCCCAGTAATGTACTTAACTGAAGCTCGGGGAGATTAGTGGCGCTGATCCAAGTAACCTACGGGTTGATGAGCACAAAGACAGGTTTACAGAAGTCTGTGCGATAAGTGACGACTCTGAGGTAATTTACTGGCACTGCAGACATGCACAGAAAGAGGAGGTCTTAAGGTCAGCAGCACAAATCACGTCCTCCACGGTGGACTTTATACGCTGCTGATGGCTGAGATGTCCAGGATTTACCTGTCTGAACGCCCCTGGAGCTCCACTGACCTTTCTCCCGATGAAAGCCGCGGAGCTTCTTCTGAGACATCACAGTGTTCTGCCAGTTTTGTGAAATCGGTGTTGAAAATGTAGCATATTTCACTGATCTTGGACTCCTTTTGATGCATGGACAAAGGCGCAGGTAAAGCCCGGCTGTTTTTTAAACTGGATCAAGCTGTCTGGGGAAATGAAAGCTCGCCTCATTTCATTTTATAGCTACGCAAACAAGATCTCCACTGCGGGCATTTTGCCTCTGCCTTCTGGCAGCGCAACACGATGCAATACATTCATAATGCCTTCATTTTCTATTGTTTAATTCTATTCAGGTTTGCTGGGACCATGAGGCCAAACCTCAGCAGACAGAGGGAGGTTTCACCCTGGGCAGTTTACGAGTCGATATAAAAAGACCAAAAACACATTCCCTTATCTCGGCTCAGCGTGTTTTTGGACAGTTTTCCTCTCACTTGCTATATATTTATATTTAAGTGTTTGTTTATGTTTGTTACATGTTACAGTTATTTGGTGTATTTACGGAGCAAAGTATGAGGAAGAAAGGCAATTATGTATCAGTCATCTATTTTTGTCAAAATATATGTAAATATATAAATATATTTTATATAAATATATTTTCCTATAATAAGACCTGTTTTTCTGGAGTTCTATCATGAAATACGTATATAAACTATCGCTTTAGATTGCACATCAATGAAATAATGATTTGATAATACAAACAAAGCAGGAAGTGGTTTGGTTTTCTTATTTTCAAAATTCATCAAGAAACCCAGATGGAACACTCTAGTGGGCCGGTTGTGGTCCACGGGCCATATGTTTGACACCTCTGGTTTAAATGTTCCACGTTCTACTGCTGAGAGTTTTACTACGAGTTCACAAAGACCTGAACTGACTGATGTGTTTTACCAAATCATATATTTAAACAAGTCATAACGTAAAAAAAAAAAAGTCACTTGACGACAAAATGACTGCTTGGCTAAAACAGCAGCTCAGCTTCGTCTGTCTGTTCTTCTCTGCACCTGTCTCCAGGGTGGGGGGGTGAGTGGTGACTTACTTATATATACTTTTAAATCTTGCTGATTGCCCCCCCACCCTCCCATGGACAGCTGCACTGGTTAAAGAGAACAGTTGTAACTCAACAGTCTCTCCAAAACGTGCCTCACAAAGACGGCAGGAGTCTTTTCCCCAACACAACCTGTCATCTTCTGCAGCAGTCACCAAAGAAAAAAAAAAAAAATCCAACAAATGTCGTGTTTCACACACGGCAGCTCCGACAGGCCGAGGAACAGAAGAAATAAACTCCAGAGAAGTGTGTGAATCAGAGATGAGCTGTGATGCCAGGCTGACGCCTGATCTGCTGCGCCTTATTAAAGTTTCATAACAACAAAATTAAATATTTATCATCCACCATCAACACTAAAAGGCCGACGTGTGGCAGGTATCGGCAGAGGAGCCGCTAATGTCTGCCGTCTGCATGTGAATCGTACAAGAAAAACAACAGGTAAATGAAATACCACGTTCAGAGTGAAGGGGTCGCCACTGAGCAAACACCGTGTGATCATTAATAAACCTGTGTTATAGTCTAACTAGTCACAGACCAAACCGTGACATTCATACCAACACCAGTCGGCCATTTTAATGAGTCACACATTTGTGATTTCATACGAGTGACATTTGCTTGTAAATGTCGTTTGTCTTGTAAACACGATCAAATCTAATCTTGTCCTGACTATTATTCAAATTCCACATCTAATAAAGACATCTCTGGACCAGAAGGCGAATTCACAATAGATCCGCAACAAATCAACAAACAGATGTACTTAGAGCAGGACTGTCAAACTCTATGAATAATAATGATTCACTCTTTTTCCACGGAAACAAAGTGTATAAAAATATCTTAATATTTAACGATATATTTTACATCATCAACATCATGAACATGATTGCGCTTTTTTTTGCCTTTAAAATATATTAAGTGGGCCGGAATCAACCCCCTAGTGGGCCGGTTTTGGCCTGCGGGACATATGTTTGACAAGTTTGACCTAGAGCAATGATCACCAAAGTTAGCTTCCAAGCTAACTAAACACCGACACGACACTGAGGAGCGTGGATCAGCTGTTCTTCACTCACCTGTTCTGCTGTTGATGGTGAAGAAGTTCTGCGGGTTTCCACTGATGATGCGGTAGTTCAGCTTTTCACCAGCAGCGGGCGGTGTGGTGTCAGGATCCTGGGCTTGGATCTGGATCACAGAGACGTCTCGTGGAGAGTTCTCCGTCACCGAGGGTCGGTACATGGGTTCCGAGGTGAGCGGGGCGTTGTCGTTGACATCCTCCACCTGGATGAACACCTCAATGGTGGCAAACTGGGGCACCACACCGTGGTCGCTGGCATACACTGTTAGCCAATAGGAGTCCTTGGTCTCCCGGTCCAACATGTCAGTCGTGTAGATCACTCCTAGTGGAGAGAAAGAGTAAACACTTTCAGTTTTATCTATGGCACTATTCTGTTGTAAAAATAGCTAAAAATAATCAGGTTGTCCGATATCCGATATTGTCCAAACACTTAATTTCCAATTCCCATAACTGATACCGATATACGTAGCTGTTTGCGTCACAAAGACGATAATTGACCCTCTATTTTTAGGTCACATCATCTTGACTTCACGTTATCGGATTTTTCATTATCGGAGGAAAAAGCAATTATATCGGTAATTCTTACCGATATTACGTAATTATGCTAATATTGCCCGATAATTTCGGTTAGCCGATATATTCAATCATCATTGACAGTTAGTGGTCAGTTGCTGCAGGGATCGAACATCCCTGACAGTTAGTGGTCAGTTGCTGCAGGGATTCTGTCAGTTACACGTGTTTGAAGGAGCCACAGTGTTTTCACTCTCACGTCCGAAGTCACTTCTCCACGAAGGAAGAAAATGAGAGAGAGAATCGACCCGAGTCTGTTTTTGTTCAACCACAGCGACACGTCACGGCCCACTGCACCAACACATCATATATATGACCTGCAGTATATCTTCAGTGGTTATATATGAGACCTTTAAAGAACAACAATTACTACTTTTATGAGGAGAACCTCGGGGAGCGGCAGGTGACCGGGCCGTGGAACGAGCCCGTTGTTTTTACGGACTCTTGATTTTTCCCTTCTTTGGGGTCAATGTGCAGCTAACGTTTGTGTTTCTCCGAAGGTCGGCTGCTGCAAATGATTAGTCGCCGGTCATTCCAAGGCATGGCATCGTGACATTTAACAGTAACAAACGACAAGTGTAGCCCCCAGGGGGCAGTGCGATAATACAACATCCCTGTTACCGAGAAAACTCAGATGAAATCTACAAATTCACAAACAATAAAGAAACCATCCGTGTCCTGTAAGTAGTACTTGTACTTCTTTTAACAAGTACTTGCTTTAAAATGTATTTTTCCATAAAATTAACAACAAATGTCCTCTACAGCAGGGGTCCTCAATCCCTGGTCCGGGGACTGGTACTGGTACGTAGGTCATTTAGGACCGGGCCTCAGT
This sequence comes from Cynoglossus semilaevis, assembly GCF_000523025.1. Classification (NCBI taxonomy): domain Eukaryota; kingdom Metazoa; phylum Chordata; class Actinopteri; order Pleuronectiformes; family Cynoglossidae; genus Cynoglossus; species Cynoglossus semilaevis. Next base: position 2,785,980 of record NC_024310.1, on the reverse strand, counting down.
GGGACATAAAGTTTAAAAGATGTTTTATTTTGAAAATAAAAATTGACCTGCCGTGGTGAAATGATTCTACATATATAATGATGATGACATTCATCTTTCTAACTTGAGAAAATCTATATTCACCTCACGCCCTCGTCCTCGCCGCGGGCCGTAACGGTTGATCAAACTGATCCACACTCAGAAACAAAACGTAAATATGCACAGCACTGGTTAAATAACCCAACGGCCGAGCATTAAATTTACTAAGACGTTACTTTGAGGCTGGATTCAACCTGTTCTTCTATGATACACCTGACGGTGGCGGCGGTGACACCAATGAAAAAGGTCTGACAATAAGCCATAAATCGTAAAACCGCGGCGTGTTTATTTACGCGGCGGCGCTCTTGTTAATGTTTGCATCAACTATAAATTCACTTTATTGAGAGGTGGGGGAGGCAGAGAGCTACAGAATGTCCTGGTGAAGACGAATAAATTCAGTGGAGGAAATTGCCTTTCGTTGCCTTTGACCATTAATAAGGACGCCGCCATCTGCAGGGCCAGTCTGGCCTCACAACTGGACACCGTTTTGCTGGAAAAAGTGCTGGGGATCACATTTTCTTTAAAGGATACGTCAACCTCAGATGTCTGGGAGGCGGGGGAGGGGGGGGGGGGCCGGGATTACAAAGCAGTTGATTATTGACCAACCTGTCTGACCGATCGGTGGAACGGTGACCAGTAGCTGTTAAATGTCTCGTTGCTACAGCCTGAGTTGACCTTTGATTTTCATTAGTACGATACTTAACAATAACATCTTCCCTTTTACCCTTATCGTATTTTCAGAGCATATATTGAAATAAATCTTGTGCATCACTGATACAACTGTGGAGCCAGTGTTGAAAAGGAGAGAATTAGCATTAGCGGTGGATAAAAAGAGAAACCCCAGTCAGCAGTGTGCCGTTGATAAATGGAGGCATCTGTTTTGATTACCGTTATCACTGCACCATTAAATGTATTCCAAAAAAAAAAAAAAAAATCTTTTTTTGTCCTTGAAAACAGAGCTGCACACGCGCGTGCGGGTGTCAGCGTGCGACCGAGGACGGCGGTAGGCAGAAGGGTGTGTCAGATAGATATGCTAATGAGGGGAACTTTGAGTGAGAAAGTCATTTAGCCATAACAGATGCCTCACAACAGTTCAACCCAGTGTGGCAAAAAAAAAAAAAAAAAAAAGATGAAATCTTAGGAAGAACCGTTGGAGTGTGCCACAGTATGTTTTCAATCCCAAACATTTTGATTTCCTCTTCCAACAATTACCCCGCGCGGCAGGAGGCCCTCGTTTGGGAGTCGTGTGATCTACACACACACACACATACACACACACACACTCGGTGTCCTAATGAAGGACTGTGTTGCTTTAATTGAAACAAATGCAGGAGGAGTAAACAGTGGGGCTGCAGACAGGCCTGTCACAGCGTGTAAAACACAGGCGCCCTCTCAAGGTCAGACGGAATCTGTTTAAAACCCCATCCTCCCATGATGCCTCGGTGTTGGAGAGCGTAGTGTAAACTCCCGAGGCCTCTGACCTCAGAGCGTGAATATTTATGGTCTACGTTCCTCATTGTACACTTTGTTTTTTATATCCATGCAAATGAGCGCTCATTTCAGCGGTAATATTTAAATAGTTTGTTATTTATAGAGAGCTTCTCCAACCCTGGTCTCTACTCTGCTGGTTAAACCTAATTTAGAGCCGGTGTCAGAACATAACCCAGTCACTCCATCCCATTATCATAAATTTTAATTATAAGGATGTGATACAGGCTCTATAAATAGGTTTATTCCAGTCACCGACCATTGGGGGGCAGCACATAAATAACTTCATAGGGTTTTTGTGGAACGGCACAGTTGAGGATGTTTATAAAACACCACATTTGACCCAGTGAAAAATCAGTCATGAAGAGTCGTTCAAAGTCTGACATGAGACAAAACTGAGATGAATAAAAGTTTCCAAGACGACGAGCAAACGTTTCTGTTTCATTCTTGAATGAAAACAACGGCAAATTTCATAAAACTCATTCAAATTTACAATAATCTCTTAAATTCTGCTTCCTCTCACTGTACGTTCACCAAATCCACCCATTCCTACTCACGTAAGTTTGATAAGTTTAGAGGTTTTCCTGCTCATCTTTTCCTCATCAGTCAGTGAAGGACAACTGGACCGTCCTGGTTTTTTTACAGACCCCCCCCCCCCAACCCGCCCTCACTCTAGAACCTTCTTCTTCTTCTTCGAACTTCTAGAAACTCTGGTATTTAGTGAAAAGACTAAACTGCTGTGCTGGGACAGAACTACAGGGAATTCTAGATCCATAAATTGTGAATTTTCTGAGTGATGTGACTCACGGTTTCCATTACATCTAACACCATTCAGACACGTCACATGACATCGTTTATAACCACTCACGTTAGCGCCAACGCCTGGAGCACTTCTTCTAAAGAGCAGCCCTCTCCAGCTTTCTGCTGCACTTTGAGTTACATTTTCAATGCCTTTCTCACAAATACAATAATTACAATAAGCTCACTAACTCCCCCTCCTACCTTGTTTGTGCTGCAGTTTTCAACAAGGCCCTGGAGAACGACTCATGTGAACATTACCTAAGTGTATTACTGCATCGTGTCCTAAACGAGTGCCCCCCCCCACCCACACACACACACACACACACAACTCCCGCCCCCTCTATGTCCGTGTGTGTGTTTGTCTTTTGAGGAGAAAATGCAACTAAAGGGTTTACCTCACCAGCACGCTCTGCTGCTGCAGCGTAATCCACTTCGCCACCGTCCGACCCGGGGCTCAGAGGGATCTCCTCCTATTTTATAAATACGGTTTTAGCAACGAAACACTTCCATTTAACGCCAACAGGATGAGCTGCTTACGCTGGTGGTGTGTGATAAACCGCCTCCGACAAGTACAAGAGCGAGAGAGAGAGAGAGAATCGTCACCTGATGTGGAAACGATGAATCTGTGACAAAAGCCACGCAGGGAAATAAAAAATATATACTGCTTTGTATGTGTTTGGATCACAGCGGTGTCATGTATATGTTTGATCTTCTTAGTGACTGAGGTGTGTCAATCACACACACACACACACACACACACACACACTAAACTCAAAGGCACCAGTGAAAAGAACTCATTCAAAGAGACTGCGTTTAAGGATGTCGCGATACTCGATGTCCAGTACTGATACTGCAACTTGGAGTATCTACCAATACCGATATCTGTCCGATACCTTCTTTTTATCCTCCATCATGCCGTTGCCGAGGCGATGGTGTCCCTGTTTATGGAATGTAGCTCCAAGTTAGCATGTTGGCAAGTTAAGATGAGCTTTCAGGCTAAGGTATCGGATCAGACGCACTTAAATCAACAGATCCATCCTTGGATTTGGTTTCAGATGGAGTCAACTCTAGCTCTAAACACCAAATCCCGACTCCACACACAGAGTGAAGTCAACTGTTCTTTTTTGCATTAAAAAAACCAAAACAAAACAAATTCAGTTAAAAGATAACAATCGATGCTAATCTGGAGCGAGCGATCGAGCTCCGAGGGTTTGGAGTAAAACAGCTGGAAACCATGTTGTTCCTGAACCTCCTGGTATAAACCTCCAGTTACTGGAAATGTAATGTTGAGACAGCGGGTTGTTCTGTGAGAAAACCCAACAACACTGTCCTCCTCAGAGACGGACTGGTCGTCTACAGTGATGGATCAAACCATCAGCCTCTCAACTGCCCGACTTCCACCACCAAACCCCCCCCCCACTCTACTGCTGTGACACGGCAGCTAATACGAGTCATTGTATCTATTCTTCCTGGTAGTACCACTGCACCGGTACTGGTACCGATAAAAAAAGAGACTGAGCTGAAGTTTAACCTAATATTAACCCAAGGACTGTTTACTGTCTCATTAAGACCAGACTTTAGTTTCCGTGAGGACAACAAGGTCTGACAAGGTCAGTAAATGTTTGCACCACATAAGGTAATTCAAACACCTCCCACATCCTGACCCCCTGAACACACACACACACACACACACACACACACACACAAAGACAAATACACATGTGCAGACACAGGGCTTCACTGTTTATGTCCTGTGGGAAAACTGCATGTTCAAGGTTGGCTTTAATTAAATCAGAGCCACACGCTGCTGTGTTCTCTCTGCCCGGCCCTTCATTCATCTCTGCCTCCTTCTGGCCCCTTGGCCACACTACAATTAACAGCACTGCACCACAGATTTAGCTGCTGTCGCTGCTGCTGCTACAGTACATCTATGCTGTCGGATTAAGAGCGTGAAATGAACGAACAACGGCGTGAAAAGTGCCGGACGGGAAGAGCAGGGAGGGACAGTCGTCCACGTATCAAACAGTCATCTGTAAGGACAGAACAATGGGATAAAAGTTGTTTTTTCTGTATTTTTGGGAAAGTCAAAAAATCGGAAAAAGAAACCCAACAACTTTATTTGTAAAAGCTGAAAAACCTTTGTTTACTGTTTGGTCTGAAACACTCCTGCGAGCAGTGTTTCCATGAGAGAATTCTTCTTTGTACATTTCTGTGGGACGTCTTTCACCTGAGGTCACAACCTGTTTGTTATTCAAATGTTCTTCCAGTTTTGGGGAAAAGAAAACAATCAGGTAGAAAGATTTTTGGAGGCCTGGGAAACTCGATCAAATCAGGAATCATAACATATGTCTTAGAACTTTCTGACCAACCCTTTAGATTCTTTTTCTTCTATGAGCGTAGCCTTCGGTCTGTGGGGAATGATGTCTGTGGTGTTGCTGGCTAGAAAACCCGAGAGGACAAATATCTGTTTTTTTGAACAGTGGGAGACAAAGACGGAACGTTCGCCCGCAGCGTCAGACCTGTTAGTTCCGCCACCGTTCACATTGGAGAGTGCTTCAGTGGGGATCATCGACATGAGAGGGTGGAGGCTTTATTTAAAGTGACATGAGTAAAAGAGCAGTTAAGAATCCTTCGATCAATAAAGTCAGATGTCTGTGATGAAGAGCGGAAGCTGTGACTGATCCACGCCGCAGCTGCAGCCACTACAGCTGAAGGGCGAGGCCCTCGGCTCCGACGGCCCTGCTGAGAGCTGCCTGGTCTCTGGAAGAGTGCATTTGGACGAGCCACAAGACGTTAGTCTTCAGCTTAATTGGGAAATTAGGGGAAGATTATTTAATGCAGTGATTTGCATTAATCCGCCAGAGTGGAGGCCCAGTGGGCAAGGACTCGCTGCCTTTTATCGCTGCCTGTTCTGAGGTCTGCGTGCAGTTTAGAGCCGGAAGAAAATGCATCCAATTTGCATTAATGCTTCATGTAAACACCGAGCGACAGAGCGACCGGCGGTGAGCGAGGCTCCGTGTGCAGTAGAGACGCAAACAGCACATGAAACGTCTGAGTGATGACAGTTTAACAAAGCTGAAGCTGCTGTAAACATGCAGGCATCAACAAAGGATACTACATCTGCTCAAAGTACTGTCATATGTACATGATAATACTGCTGTCCATTAGAAATGCATACATGTATACTTTGATATATGCGGTATGTAAATATATGAATATGTATATACATACATATATGTTTATGTGAATATATAGATACATATATGTATATGTGAATATATACATACATTTATGTATATGAATATATGCAGTACATACATATATGTATGGTATATGTGAGTATATACATAGATATATGTTTCTGTGAATATATACATGCATATATGTATATGTAAATATATACATACATATATTGATATGTGAATATATACATATATATATGCGTATGTGAATATGTACATACATATATGTATATGTGAATATATACATACATATCTTTATATGTGAGTATATACATACATATATGTATATGTGAATATATTCATACATATATGTATATGTGAATATATGCAGTACATACTTATATGTATGGTATATGTGAGTATATACATACATATGTATATGTGAATATATGCATACATATATGTATATGTGAATATATACATGCATATATGTATATGTGAATATATGCATACATATATGTATATATATGTATATGTATGGAGGACATACTTTGGAGGGTGAAACCCTAGGCAGCCTTCATTCCTCAGGTAAAAATAAAGTGCAGGAAATAGACTCACTTTCAGTTATAACTCAGACACATTCTCCACGTCGGCATGTTGTCATTAGCTGATTATAACTACACCGTCAAAGCGCAGCTGTCATATTTTATAGCTGCCTTCTCACTGAGACAGATGTTGGGACCAGGTCTAAACAGGACCAGAAGGCCAGGATCAAACCAGTCCATTTCTCTTTGTGTCCTACAATCAACTTCATATTTCAATAGGCTACAAAGTGGTTTCTTTTCTTTTTCTTTTTTTTTTACCACTACTCCAGTATTAATGCGTCTGGTCAAGAGCCAATCATCTTGAGTAATGAAAGTGCAGCCGCAACTGCACCTCTATTATATACAGTGTATTTTTCCCCCCTCTAATTGCATCTGGGTGGAGTTTGTTTTTATATTTCTGCACAGTCTTCAAAGGAATTCCCTGTCATGAAGTACTTCAAATAGTACACACCAAACCAAGGTCCTGTAACAAACTCTGAAACTCTTCTTCACACCTGGTACTGAATTATCTCTGAATAATACATTTATTCCTGAGCTTAACTCCTTAACTTGTGATAAAAACTCATGACAACAGGACAAGTCGGCCACAGTTGAACTTTTAGAACCTGCAGACAACGACAGGATTCAGTTTCAACCACTTCATCACACGTCACGTCCAAGGGTCTGTGAAACATCAGCGGGGGAGTGCCCACTGGTGTGTGTCACTTTAACTCCTGACTCCTGGTGGTCACGTCTGAGTCTCGGTGCAGTTTGTCATAATGAAAAGAACCAATCAAAGTCTCCAAACTACAGATTACAAATTCAGCATTTTTAAGTTCCCACAGGGTCCGAGGGAAGGTCGAGTCAGCGTTCTGCTGCTCCCCAGCTCCAGACCTCCTCTGTTCATGATGGGATGGTGTCAGCAGTGTATTCATGCTGGGATTTTTCACAGTAGCTAAATCTGATTACGGTCTGTAGTTGACCACAGGCCAGACCTTGACAATTGGCGTCACCACTGTCATTATCCTACTGTGAATAAACCTCACAGAGCGACTGCAGCAGAGTGGCCTCTCATCAGATACAGGACCTCAGTGAAAGACAAGCCTCTCTGTGATGAGAGTGCTCTGCTCTTACATCCTCCAGCCCTGGGTGTGAGTCAAGCAGCAGCAGCAGAAAAAAATACTTCATAATGGATCTATAAAAGTACTGTGGTACTTCGTAACAACAATATACTTCATCTGGAAGGCACAGACACCAGACTGATACTTGGCCGAGGTTTGTGGCAAAGACAGAGATCAATGTTGAAAGTGAAAGTGAATTATTGTCGTTGTGACACAGCACATCAAATGTTCCCCAGTAGGGGGCAGCTGGGGGACTCAAACCCGAAACCCTTCTGGACCCAAGATCGCGTCCTTAACCACCGCGCCGCCACTGCCCCAGCACTGGTTAAACATGCCTGATGAACGGTAGCCAATGAGGCTAGGTGAAACAAGTCAAAGAAACAACTCCCCCTAAAGGCTTCCAGCTGCAAATACGACGCTACTTATAACGATAGATTTGTCATGAAAATGACAAAAGACCAAATGCTGGTTATTAGTTATTTATGGTCTTTGTGTCTTTGTGTGGGTCAGAGTTCTTATCTGTCCCCTAGGTGTCAGCGTGGCGTATATATTGGCTGGAAAGGTCAAAGTTAAAGCTGATATTTTTACTTCTCTGGCCTTAAACTTCCACACAGTCAAATGACTTTTGGCTAGAACTGGGACCTGTTTTTATGGTGTGGCGTCTGATTGATCAGTTCTCAAATCTGTCTTCAGTGAGAGAGAGAGAGAGAGAGAGA
>NC_024310.1:2775495-2776875 GCF_000523025.1 Cynoglossus semilaevis | reverse complement strand
CCCCCCCCAGCCCCCGAAATGGACTAAGCAGTTTATGCTGAATAAAATACGAGTTCTAACCTGGCTAGAAATACTTAATATTTCTACTTAATATACGGTAGAACATTTTTTTTTACATTCCCAGAATATAATTTTATCATTTAATGTTAGTTGTATTCAATTATAATATGTTTTATATACCAAGGTTATAAATGTTAAACACTGTGACTTGATATTATTAACTTGACTACAATCAGTCAGTAGTGCTCACTGAACTGATGAACCAATGTATTAAAAGTGTACTTATAGTAGCTCCATCTGCAGGGAAGAAGGAGGAAGTGCCGTCTCTTAAAAAATAAATAAATAAAAAGTTCCTCTGCCTTATTAACCCTCAGAGCAGTGGAACCGTCTGTGCCTGTCACTCTGATTCTGTTCTTCCCATGAACGAGCTGCAGACATGTGCGGCTGTATTGGCGCCCCCTGTCATACGCTGATGGTATCGTGTCACTCGTATCAACCATCTGTGTTAATTAAGACGGTGGACGTGAAAAACAAAAGCAGATTAAATGATGTGAACGTCAAAGAACAACATCTCAGCTTGTCAGGACGCATCAGTGAGTGTTTTATTTCACACTCCTCACCCTTTCAGTCACATGTACCCGGGGATAACTACCCCCGGGGGAGCTGTATACAGCATTCACTACACGCTCTAAGAAATAGGGACATAACGTGTGAGTTAGCTACGGACCTGGGCGCGAAAGAAGAACTAAAGAAAAAAAACACTGAATGGTTTTTACTGAATGGAGGTATATGTAAATATATAACTTCAAGATCAGTTCTTGTCAGAATCTGAAGAGCTGATTTGGTGTGACCCAAAATCCTTCTGTCTGACGGTGATTTACAACGTACTGGGCAACGACGGTGTTGTAAATGTCACTGTAATTACTGTATTGTAGCCTATTTATAACAGGCTGGAATTTCCCAGTTTCAATCAATAAAGTATATACAATATATATATATATATAGATTATATGTCTAAATATTATAGTAAAATTGTACAACACTAACAATTAATTAAACATTAATTTGAATAATAATAATAACAATAATAATGATAATAATAATAATAACAATAAACAGTGATAATAACAGCTGCAATAATACAGTATAATACTGTGAATCATGTGCAAAACAGCCGTCTATAATACTGTAATATAGCAGCAATATATAACGACTATAATAGTTATAATAAAACAGTGGTAACTTTACAGTATAATAAAGGTCGACTGTGACAGGATTAAACAGTTGATGGAAAACACTTGACTGTGACATTGACTCCTGTCAACGACTGCAGAATAATCGGAGACAAATATTCCCTGGAGACGTTTGTCGTTTGTTTTT
>NC_024310.1:2773875-2775344 GCF_000523025.1 Cynoglossus semilaevis | reverse complement strand
AAGAAATTATTTTATTTTATATAATTTTTTTAATTTTATTTCTTTAATAATTCACTGTTTGTTGAAACCATTTTCACCTGTTTTAATGTTACAGATTAATGATGCAGACCAGATTTTAGCAGGTGGTTAATGTAGGCAATAAACCAAAGGAAAAAAAAAATAAAAATGTGCAAAAGAACCGAGAATAGCTCCCACCCACACTTAGGCATTAATTCTCCTTCACCTGACCTTATTTCTACTGTGTGTAGGTAATGATCTGATTGGTGCATGTCATTTTAATTACCAGTTGCCATGGTGATTTGCACAGTGGGTGATTAAAAAGACTGAGCAATAAAATTAAAATGTCAGCCTTTTTTATTCAGACGGCACAACAATTGATTTGTGGGAAGACACAGCAGAGCAGAGAGAGGAAGAGGAGGAGGAGGAAGAGGAGAAAATCACAGACAGGTTATTGAACGGCTGCTTCGTCAGCACGAACGTGAGATAATCTTGTTATGGTCCAAATAAAATCTCCCGTGGTGTTTTTACAAATCCACGTGTTGGAACTCACGGCCGTGAGTCTTCGCTCACAGATGAAGATCGGTCTAAGTTTAGCTCCTCGCTCAGGGACTGACCCCGTGCAGCACAATGATGTTGCTAATTTTAGAGCAGGAATCCAGCTCGGTTGGTGATTAACTGATGAATCTTTGTCCATTAGAGAGCGATGGAAATAGTCCGGGCGGGGGCAACGTCCAATCACTGTCGACCACATTTGTTTAAAGAAGACACAACTGGAGCTTTATCTGAACTGTTCGGTAATATGATCGGCTAACGCTAACACGGGGCTCTCTGCTGGTTTATTATTCCAAACACGCTTGTCGAAATACACAAAATGTCAGATTAAATGAAGAGGATTTATGAGAAATGTGAAACAAATTTTTCTCATTACAAGAACTGACTTTGCTGAGAACAAAAACGCCGGAGATTTCATTCAGAAGAACGAGGATTCTGCACCATTCCTGTTGAAGGGAAACTGCACGTCTAAGCAAAAGAAAAACAATAAGGATGAGGCTGCAGGAATTCCCTAGCGGTATAGAGATGAAGGTATACATCTCTAAACCCCTCCCCCCCCCCCCCCCCCCCAAACACACCAACAACCGCAGGAAAGAAATGAATGGACAGAAATCCAACCGTGTGACAAAAATAGCTGCTTAAAACAGCAACAACATTTTGAATCTGTTCCTCAGGTTTCACCCAGGTATCGTCCAACATCTTTGTACAAACCTGTTGCTAAGGCATCACTTGACAGGAAGTGCCACGACAACCAAAAGGAAATATCTTGTTCATCAGACAGAGACACAGTTTCTCGTGCTGGAGGAAAACCGTCCCGTTGTTGTAGCAGCTGCTCGTCTCTGCCCTCATGACTCCGTGAACAGCACTGATTCTCCCACCGCTCTCCCCTTCATTGACCCCCCCCCGCCCCCCCACCC
>NC_024310.1:2756587-2773341 GCF_000523025.1 Cynoglossus semilaevis | reverse complement strand
TAAACCGCTAATTAACTGCCAACTCAACAGGTTAACAAACATAAGGATTCTCCTCCGACCCTGCTTCACTAAGATATAGTTTTTATGGCATGATGTCCTAACACGATAGAAATTGATTTTTATCAATTTATGACCTTGAATTGTTGGAATTCTATATTTTTTTTGTATTTTCTGACACCGTTGATGCGTCGCTGTAAACAGCCCTGCAGCAGAGTCCTGTTTACGAGCCTTCAGAAACCCACAGTCCAATCTTAAAACCATAACTCACATTCGGTTGCGGTGCGACTTTCACCATCAGACTTCACTTTCTCTGTGGTTTCTGTCGACTTCAGTCTAGACTGAAATTCAAGTAGATTTCCATCGAGGCTCCGTGGATCGACTCTACTAATCATTCCTGGACCGACCTACACGGTGACATCATTCCATGTCGCGTTCTTGTAGCGATTCCATGTAACCTTCGAGTTCTAAGGACATTTTTGATCAGCCCAGCCTCAGCGTCTCACACGAAGCCTCAGACGTTTTGTGGCTAAGATAACAAATGACCTACTCCTGCCGTGAGATAAGGACAAGAACTCCATTCTCCTGTAGATAAACTGGATCTTTGACCTCTGACCCCGGAGATCCCTCCATCCTGTTACACCATCTGGAAACCTGCGTTGGCCTCGTCTTCATCATCACGCTGCTGTCTGTCAAACGGTTGAAAAACTGCCGTTCTTTAAACTGAGGTTTCAAACTGCAGACAGACGGAGTCAAAGACGCTGCTATTTCTATACGCCACCTGTAGGGGCAGCACTAACTGCGGTGCATTATGATTATGTCCTTGCTTAACCCACAAAACCGTGCACTAACAAACCTAATGTTTACACAAACAGGTTAGCGTGCGCGCACACACACACACACACACGCGCGCAGGGCACTGCTGTTTTTGTCATTAGGAACGAAGCCTGAGGCGAAGTGAGTTACTGAAATCGAGACGCTGTTTTTGTTCTGGTCGGGATCTAGAGATATAGTTAGTTACTGTGTGTGTGTGTGTGTGTGTGTGTGTGTGTTATGACCAATAGCTCTGTAGGCCATTCACCCAGGTTTAATTCTTCTTCCCAAACTGCCCTCCACTTCCATGAAATCATACCCTACGTGACACACTCTACATGTGTGTGTGTGTGTGTTGGCGCCCCCTACACTGAGGCCAACCTCAGGCTATCCTCACTTTATATATTTTTTTTTTTTTCTGCAAGAAATCTAACCAATGAGTAAGCAGTCACACAGAGGCGCTGCTTTTTTTTTTTTTTTTCCACATGGCCAAACCACAATCGGACAACCTCAGCCCTCAGCCTGTAGGGGGAACCGCACACACTATCAAAACATACTGTATATCTCCATAGTGTCACAACATGACAATATAAGAAACTAAAATAAACAAAAATGAAAACACACTTGAACCTTGACCTTAAAGAAAAAAATGCCACGACTTTTTTTTCCAGAAGAAAATCTGATAAATACACAACAAACTCTTAACTGTCGTCCTGTTTGTGTGTGTGTTCACTGTCGTCGACGACATTTTTTTGGACCATTATCTTGTGAAAGACTTTTTTTCATGAGTAAATGGCCCATAATTCACTTGTCCTTTTTACAAATTGAACAAAGGCTTGGAGTCTTTGTTACTTCATTGGCTTCAGTCAATAGGAAGCACAGTATTCAAACACCATTTATTTATGGTCATTTCCTGCTGCTAACACACACACACACAAACACACACACACACAAACCAGGGACCTCAACAACAACAGCCGCGTTGGTTGCTCTGATGAATGTCGTGATGCCTTCAGTGATCACAGTAACAGAAACGACAGTATTAACAATACCGTTGTCATCAAACAGCGCTCCAAAGGTCACAGTCACACGGAGGTTACACCGCGACGACACCCGCAGAGACGTGACGACATCACGCAAACATGCACGACAGTAGAAAAAAACAAGCGATCCACGGCAGTTTAAGGTGGATGAGGTGACAACGGACCGTTACCGCACCCACGCGCTGGTACGGGCTAACGCCCCCGAGCTGCAACGGCGCTGAAACACCAGACCAGGTCTGAAACTCTATAGGAGGTATGATAACCCATGACATCATGCAGAATGAATAGTCTAAAAATACTCCGTTTACACAACTAATATTAGTAAATACATGCCAGCGGAGGAGTTCCCCAGGTTAGATTTCAGGAAATCACTCGAAACTGACGACAATCAAAACACAGACTGTGTTAAGGTTACGACACAATGTCTCTATTCAACCATGAACTCACGCAAACATTAACACATTTGACACGTTTTGATGCTAATTATAACATTTCCGAGACCCACGTACTATTTCAGAGACTTGAAAGGGAAAGGGAACCACAGTGGTTCTGAAGCAATTTCAATTCTCAATTCCCAACCACAGCTGGAAAAAAAAACAAAAACATTTTATTTTACTTTATTTCTATGACTTGATCATCATCAAAAAAAACATATTATTTTACTTTATTTCTAAATGTCAGGACGTTTTTTTTTTGGTGATTTTAGCTCAAGATCTCTGTATGGTTTAAGGAGTTTGTGATCATTTTCCAAACAAAGCAGACCATTTGTCTTGAAGGAAACAGTGTGTGATTATTACGCTGTCATTAGACAACAAGCTCTGCTGGCAAACTGCACATTTATTTAAATGCTGTTAAAATTACAGAAAAATCAACAGCACATTCTGTTGAAGAATGAATTTATTCCAACTCAAACTGGTAGATATCACAAATGAGAATTTTCATTTCCTGTAAAATTCTCCACTTCTATGGGAATAAAGCAGCTCTGACTCCACCTCCAGGCCACGGCTGCCTACGCCCTTCAACACAGCAGATGTTTGTTTGTGTATATTTTAAATTCTGTTTCCATACTCGGGAATTCCTATTTTTGCCGTTCAACTCGGTCAAAACACAAAGGTTAGACCTAACGACCAGGCACGGCAACAAATTGCCAAAGTCCAATAGTCTGACGTTGAAATAATGCCAAATCACCGGGGTCAGCATGTTTTATGTTTGGATTAACCTAATGAGTTTACTCTAAATGTCAACTCCTAACAGTAGGTGTGTGTATGTGTGTGTGTTTGCATGGGGTTCCTTCACGTTAACTCCTGCCTGTACATTCAGAGCTCTTCACAAAGCGGGTTTTGTTGGGAAACAAAGCCGTGGGCCTCCCTGCCTGTTAGAAATTAATCACCGAGAGCCATGAATTCTCCTTCACCTCCATCACCTCCTCCTCCTCCTCCTCACTCTCTGACACCCTCTTTCTCTCTCAGAACACTTGGGTTCCCAGGAAGAAGTGACACTGTGATTAAGACAAGTCTTGATGTGTGGAGCTTGTTGAACAGAGTGGGTGAGAACAAGACATGGACAGACTCACACTCCAGATAAGTGTGAGTCCGTGCATGTAGGAAGCGAAGGTATTTACAGCCAGGCTCTAATACAACGACAGCATATCAACAAATCATCATCACAGCAACATTCCTCCCTCCTGCATTAGGCCGCCCACGGCCTTATTATTTTAAGGAAGGAATTCATCACAGGAAAAAAAAACCCTCCTACACATAAAATGCACTTCAAAACACCAGTGTGTAAAATACACATCACTTCAAGTCAAAACACCAGTGTGTAAAATACACATAAAACAGCCTAAAAATAGTCAGAGGAAATACAGCCAACCATCTGTAGTTTGTTCAGATATCGCTGCCTTATTTCTGGAAAAACTGTCTCTACATGATTTTGAAAAGTGTCATATCAAATAAGTCCTTTGAATATTAAAGTTAGTGTTTGCTATTTTTTTAAATTATTTTAATTGCTTGTGATGTCCAATGTACTGGTGGATCGTGATCTACTTTTTGGGACGACCCCTGAGTTTGACCACACCATTCTTTGTTTAACATGATACTGAACGGAGAAAGTCGACTGAAAGTGTATCTCAATCAAATAATCTGGAGTAGACATGCAGTAAATAACTGCTACTGTTATCAACTTTTACCAACATGATCTGAATGACAGGTCTGGTCAACCAACATGATCTGAATGACAGGTCTGGTTGATCACAGCATGTTATTTCTGTTGCTTATTTACAATGAAACCATGGAAGTACAGATTTAATTATGTCATTTGAATAATTTCAAATGTTTCTGAGCTCCAAACCCACCACGTCCACAGCATTTAGAAATGATTATTTTTGTTAGCCAGACTAGCGTTGTTAGCAGTATCCTGTCAGGAACTCAAAAAACACTGACGTTTTACCCAAATAACCATAATAGCCAATTAGTTAACCGTCAAGTAGTTAACTGATGGCAGTGAATGTGGAAATCAGCAGCAGGATATTTAAAGCTGAACCAGGACGTAGTTCCATGTCCTACATTAGTCAGCGGCTGCTTGGATGACATGAATGTTCTCAGGCTTTTTCACTACTGCTCCACTTATGGAGTTTTACTTTGAATTTGGTTTATGGTAGTTAGTTTCCAAGTTTGCCAACATTGATCCAATAATAACAGAACTAAGAACATGCAACACTAAGATATTTTCAGTAAAGTGTTTGTGCTATTATGAAGTACATTCTTTAAACCTTGAAAACGATAAAAAATACTAATAAGACTCACCCGTCTCTTCATCAATCGCAAATCTTCCGAGTCCACTCCCATCACGGATGGAGTACTGGATTTCACCGTCTCTCCCGCTGTCGTCATCGTTCGCAGTAACCTGAAGAAGGGTAGTTCCAATACGGGCGTTCTCTTTAACCAATCCTGACAGGGCAAAGTGGGAGAAGTACGGGGTGTAGAGGTTTTCGTTCACATCCACCACTTCCACCTCCACAAAAGTGACGGAGAGCAGAGAAACCGGTCTTCCCTTGTCTTTGGCCTTCACAGTGAGATTGTAGAACTGTTGGGTCTCGTAGTCGAGCTCCTTGGTCAGTCGGATGGCCCCGCTGGCTTTGTCCACTTCAAACCAACCATTGTAATCATTTGCAAGAGAGTATCGCACCTGGCCTCCCAACCCCAAATCTGGATCCAAGGTCTCTAACCAAGCCACAACGGTTCCCACTGGCAGATCCTCCAGGGCCTTGGCCTTGTACACGCTGGGGATGAAGAGGGGGGGGCAGTCGTTTACATCTTCCAATATGATTTTTAGTGTTGTGGTGGAAAACTTTTGGCTTCCTCTGTCGGCTTTGTCTCGAGCCTCGATCTTCAAGTTAAAAGTAGACACGAACTCTCTGTCTAACTGACCAGCAACGTACACTATGCCGTTAGTGGAGTTGATGCTAAATTGGGTCGTGCTGGTCAGTATAGAATACGTAACATCCCCATTGGCTCCGAGGTCTTTGTCGGTGGCTTCAACCTGTATGACGTCTGTACCGATGGCTGTGTTTTCAGGTAGGAGAATTTTATAGCCTCCCTCCTGCAGAAACTGGGGAGCGTTATCGTTAGCATCCTCTATGTAGACTGTAAGCAAACGCCAGGCGGTTTTCTGTGGCAGGCCAAGGTCAAAGATCGTCAGGTTGAGGAGATAACGATCTCTCTTTTCTCTATCCATGGGCAAAAAGACACTAACGAGGCCGGTTTCCATGTTAATGGTGAAACAGCTGTCAATGTTTCCATCTGAAATCGCATACAGAATGTGACCGTTGAATCCTGTGTCTCCGTCAAACGCGTTTACCTGAAACACGCTGGAGCCGACCTGGAGGTCTTCCCTCACTGAAATGTCTGTCGGAAACGCTTTATCAAACTGGGGCGTTTGTCTATTAACAGAGAAAAGATCGATAAAACCTTCCTCGATTTTGGGCTTGGTGCTAGCTTTGGACTTTTTGAGCAACTTCTCAGCTAATTTTTGGGCTACCTTTGTCTCTTTACAGGTGAATCCTTTGGGAGGAGATTTTCCGTGAACGATGGAGATGTTGACAAACATAGGGTCAGAAAAGTTCTCACCGTCGGTGGCAGTTATTTTTAGACTGAACACATTGTTCTTTGGATTGGCTGTGGCGAGGGAATGTTGTAGTGCAAGGACCCCTGAGTCCGGGTTCAGGTCAAAGTATCCCAATTCGTTCCCTGAAATGATTTTGTATTTTACAAGCTCCAGCTCATCTACGTCGATCGCTGACATTGTGGTGATCACTTCATCGACTGGGAAGTCCCGTGAGATCACACCTTGGCACGCGACGTTTTCAAACAATGGCTGGTTATCGTTTACATTCTCCAAGTGGATTGTTACATTAACTTCACTCTCTCGTCTGTAAGGTGATCCCCAGTCAGACGCTCTGACGACGAACACAAAGCTCTCTGGTGACGACTCAAAGTCCAGCTCTTTCGTGGTGCTGATAACTCCTGAAAACTGATTAATTCTAAAAGGTAACAGATGAAGGCTGGAAATGCTGTAGGTTATGTAGCCGTTTTCTCCCAAATCCTCGTCCACAGCTGACACTGTTAACACACTGGTCCCGACGGGCACACTCTCATTCACAAAAATCTCATAGGAGGACTGTGCGAATGTGGGTGTGTTATCGTTGGCATCCTCAATTGTCACCCGAACTTTGACTCTGAGCTCGCTGTCTGATTCCATGACTTCCAGATTGAAGACATTCTGGGTCACTTGAGTGAACCACCTCTTGGTGGAGACGACACCTGTTAAGGTGTTCATTTGAAAGAAAGCTGAATCGGCAGAAGGTGTCAGGATGTACTCTGCATCATCGGGCTCTGGTTTGATTTTAACAGCCTCTACAACTGTGCCTGGGGGTGATATTTCATTCAGGCTAACCTCGTACACCTCCTGCTCAAATTTAACTTCCTCTGTGTGCGGTCTCTTGACAATAATGTGGACAAGTCTGACAGTAGAGAACTTCTGTGGCGCTCCCTTGTCTTTAGCCTGTAAAGTCAGGTTACAACCGTAGGGATATAAGTCCCAGTTCAATGACTCTGAGGCTTTTATGGCAAACTCCTCTTCCTCAGACATTTCTATGAAAAACTGCTCCAAAGGGTCTCCACCCACGATGTCCACCGAGTCTATTTCCCCATTAATGCCCTCGTCGAGGTCGGTAACGGTGACCACAGCATAGACAGGGTTTTTATCAAGCCACGATGGGCTCAGAGTGACAACATTCATCACTGGGGCGTGCTCATTCACGCGCTCTACATGAACAAAAAGCTTGGCTGTGCTGCTGACCCCATTATTTCCGTAGAGCTTCATGCCACGGTCCACTGCCAGGATTTCCAAGTCATAGCGACTCTGCTCATCCACGTTTAGCTTCCCGCTCAGTGAAACTACTCCACTGGTGGGGTGCACTGCAAACAGCTCCATTTTCTCCTTAAAAAAGTAGTAAAACTCCCCGTTGGAGCCAATGTCTGCATCCGTGGCAGTTACTTGTGCTATACTAGTCCTGAGAGGTGTGCTCTCCGCTATGGTCACGGAGTAAGTGGTCGGTGAGAACAACGGACGGAGGTCATTCATATCCAGAACCTGGATGCTGACTTTAGTCCAGGTCTCTAGGAAAGCCTCTCCTTTGACAGAGGCTTTAACAGTCAACACGTAATTATCCTGGATCTCTCGATTCAAGATAGCTGCGTTGCCGCCTTTAGTCCTTATCCGCAAGAAGCAGAAATCCCCCAGCACAAACTCCTCCGCCTTGAACAGCCCTTCGTCGTCACCTGAGGTGATCCGGTAGCGGACGTCCCACGAGCGCTGGGCCAGGTGGATGCCCATTTTAATTTTACTGTTGGCATAGGTGCGTGCTGCTGAGTTCTCATAAACTGTGGCACGGTAGACAGCCTGAGTGAAGCCAAAATGGGGTCCATCCTGAGGCCCCCCCTGTGTGCTCTGGCTGCAGCAGAGTGGTGACGTAAGGAGCAGCAAAGGCAGCAGCAGGGCCAGGCTGTAGAAAGGGGCTCGCATGCCTGCCCACTGGCCCATATTCACATCCATCCCATCATCACTTTATTCTGAAACGAAAAGAGAAAAAAAGAAAAAAAAAGGTAAGTGGTGAATGAAGGATTCGCAGCAAGTGTTAGAAACGTAGAAGCAGAACTATCTAGAACTTTGCGGAGCTAACAGGCGGCTAATTATCCATTGATCTGGGTGAGGAAAGAGGAGTTATCCAAAGTTATCAGGCAGCCAAAATGGGGGATGACATCATCTCTGTGTGGTCGTTGGACACTCTAAGTCAATTGCTAGTTTTTGAAAAACCAGAGGTGGTTTGAGAAGGAACAAAATAATTGTACGGCTAGGAAAGAGCCTGCATCGACACTAAAACAAACACGCAAAAAATGCAGAGAACAAAATGATGGGCTGTGATACGATGACCCGTTCATAACCCTTTTTCCTGAAATACCCGACAAACACAGCAGTATCCCTTTCAAAACCATGTAGTATCTTCAGTTAAACAAAAACACGTATAAAACTCTGAGGCGTGCAGTCGTTGTGTTCCTTTTTTCTTTCTTTTTTGGTTGGAAAAGAAAGAAAAAGTGTTCTGAAACCAAGCGACCACAGGTATGTGCCAGTGTAGGGATGAAGCCTGATCCGGTAAAAGCCGTGTTGTGGCCGTAGCTGTGCCACAGTGGTCTGCATTTTGATGACTGAGCACTTTCCACCGAAAGGGACGGAGAGATGGGCAGGAAAAAAAAAAAAAAGCCCATGTCCGAGTGCACTGATAATAACAGCCTGCTCCGATGAATACATACTGCTAACCACACACATACAAACACACACCAGTAATTCAAGTCAAACCTTGACATTTGAGTAGAATAAAAAAAAAGAAAAAACAACTCTCGGCTTTTTAACCATGACTAAATCCCACCTCAGCTGAAACAATGCTCTACGTCTGCATTTAGACTTCAATTACGGGCAGTTCAGGAAAGAAAGGCCACAATCGCCTGAGCAGAAAAAACAAAACAACCACCTGGTTTTGTCCGACCTTCCGTCAGCTCTGGGTCAACTCCATCCAGGCTGGACATTAAAGGTGGACAATAGAGACGCGTACTCAAGGATTTTCCTGCTGGCGGTGTCTGAGTCAGCTTTTAACGGGTCAGCACGGCTTACAGAACCAACAGTGGAACAAAGGAGCACCAACTTTGGAACAGTGCTCTGACTGTGTTGAATACAGGCTCGGATTTCACTTTAAACACTCGGGTGTAAACTTCAGACTAAACTAAAGGCTATTGACACTCCTCACTATGTGGCCGATGGGTAGTACTTGAACGGTCTAGTATCCATTTGTTTGATTTACCTCCTTGGCTACTGACACCGTATATTTACACTGCTAAATACATACAGGAGATATCCAAGGACTATAAGAGCCAGGCCAAAAAAACAACGTGCTCGTGGTGTGAAAACCAATCGTCTGAACTGTAACATTTTATGTTTTTTTTTTGGTTTTTTTTTTTTTGGATAAATATAATTTGAGCCTCACATCACAGTTTCGGACTAACGTGATCAGATTCCACGGGGTTGCTGGTTTAATACCAGGGACACAGTTGAACAATACACCGATGTTATTCCAGAAATTTAACAAGAGGGAGGAGGAATGCTGTGACATATAGCTGCAGATTTTAACGTGAGAAAATGTAGACACTGCCAGAGAATGTATAAAAACTAAAGTCTTACCGAGGTCACTGAACAAGGAGCTTTTGTGTACTTTATATTTGTACGGTTTCTATAAAACACTCTAAAAATGACATTAACAAATCAAGCTGAATTGGCTGCTTAGAAAACCTGTGTTAATGTGATGTAATACTTCAGTATCATAAGTACGGAGATCAAAATACTAAAATGCACCGAATCCCAGTTTAGGAAAACACACTACATTTTCAACCCATCAGGGGGCAGATGAGCCCCCCCCCCTCACCCCCGTCCAATCACACAGTGAGCTCTCTTTTAAAGTGACACTCAACCCTTATCTGCTCGGAACACGACCGACAACTGAGTCAAAGTTCCATTACTTCCTAATAGTGTTTACTGTGATGTGTATGCTGGGAGAAACGGCAGATGAGCGGAAAACGCCTATTAGGCCGCGGCGGCGCCGCCGCTCCAACTGTAGAGCTTCAAGTCACTCGGCTGTTATTCTCACTCGTTACAATCCCACAATACCCCAGGGGCAGCCAGATTTGGGAGGACTATAAACAGACATCTGGGTAAAGTGTTCACTGACACACGCACACACACACACACACACACACACGCTCTCTCGCGGTTCATCCCATATCTGGAGCCATTCCCTGAGGGCTGCTCGGAGGGCAGTGTGCAGCGGGTTGACGAAGAGCACATGTATCTGATGCTGCGCCGCTCCCTCATTCAGATAAATCTGCTGAGATCAGTGACAACAATCTCTGCAAAGAGACCGTCTGCCACAGACGGGGACCGGCGGTGCAGGTTGGTGCCGCAATTGTCGCAATTTGTGCCTACGCCCGTGTTTTCTCTGAAGCGCGGCTGTAAACACGTTTCTCCATTTAAAATATGTGCATGTGCGTGTGTGTGTCTGTGTGTGTGTGTTTTATGATCTTGTTCTAGCCATAAGTAACGCAGACTTTAAAACATGGAACTAAACAGTCACATCAATCACGACGAACACAATCCACTTTTCTCCAAGTGCATGATATGAAAGTCACTGGAATATCACTTTAGAACAGAGTGCATTTTTACAGTCACAGTCATTTATAACCATTTAAACAAGGATACAGCTGACACCAATGAGTACATGAATGAGAGACTGGTACTCACATCAAAGACATATAAAACATCTGCCGGTTAAACACACAACTGTGTTTTTTCTTTGTCTTGGACGTTATAATATTAAACACAGTCAAGTCATAAAGCAGGGACAACAAGACGGGTTTTCAACTGTTTGATGTTGTTTCTTCAGCATTAACGGAGAATTGTTTTGACAAACAAAAATCGTCTCTGCTCTGTCGTCTGACACGCTACGACAAACTAAACAAACACATGAATCAGTTCTTTTAACGCCGAGTCTGAGGTTTCACGATGGCGGCTGCTCTACAGTTAGCCTTACTGCTACCTACAAATAGCGACGGTGAAGCTTTCCTGGCTCGTTGTAAAGTAGTACCGAGCTAATGACCCATTAGTTCCAGTGTCCACCCCGGTTCTCCAACACCGAACTCAATACACTTAATGACCAGCTGCCTAATCACATGTGACTGGTCAGTCAAGGTAAACCCAAAAACCGGTCAATTCCGATCATTCAGTCGATCGATGCGTCTCGATTCACGGCTAACCGTTGGGTCAGAACCTAATCAAAACGGTAGAACCTCAAAAGGAATCAAAACGTCACCTTTTCCTGTTGTAGGACCTCCATTCTAATGTCTTTCTGCTGAAACATAACTCACAGTGATACTAAAAGGGTTTTGTCACCTTTTCCTGTTGTAGGACCTCCAAACCTCCGACAGCCGATCCGATCATGGATGTACCCTGCCCTGCCCCCATGTAAAAATGTGGTATTTACCTACCCTAGCAAACTTTGGTCTAAAGATTAAAACCCAAAAAATCCAACATACGGAGAATTAATTACAACTGCATCACAGAGAGAATCATTAAAGAAGAAGAAGAAGACGATCTGGGAAAACCACAGCAGCGTAAGTGACGCGAGAATCGTAGCGAGCGGTTGACGCTTGAGTGGAAAATATTGTAGGAATTGCACAAACACTCTGCAAATTACATTCATTACAAATTATCGGCTTCTCTGCTTTTGAGCACATAATTGTCACGTTGTTGGGGAAACCTCCAAAGACTGCGTCTGCCGCCTTTTTCTTCATCTCTCTCTCTCTCTCGCTCTATTTCAGACAGAGATAAAGACAAAGATGAAGAGACTGCGTCGCGACACACACACACACACACGAAATCATGCACCACAGAGAAGTCCCACTTACTGTCAGCTCTAAACTGCCTCTCATTAGCTTTTCATTAAAGGCTAATTGGCCTTGAATTGCATGGCAAAAAGCATCCAGCAGCTCTTCACGCCCCTGACACACACACACACACACACACACCATCTCTGACACTGGCTTTATGCTCAGTATGCATTGAAAGAGGCATCACACTGCAGTCAGAAACACATGAACTGACGGAGGATTCCTGCACGTGGTGCGAAGCTGTCAGAACAAGAACGTAAAGCAGGAGGCGAGAATAATTCTGCTGCTCCGTAAAGCGTGACTCACCCGACGACGGCCTTCCTGTGGAGGCTGAACTCGGCTGAGGTCTTTGTACAAAAACCGTCCAACGGAGAAGGAACAGAATTCCTTTTTCATCGACTGACCCAGAAAATGTTAAAATTAGAATAAAACTAGAATTTTTAGGTTTTGTTTCAGGGACGTGAAGAGGAACGTTGGACTGTTGTGGATCAAAAGTAAAAATATCTGGACACATTTTTTAAAAAATGTATTTGATATTGATATAACTTCTCCATTCCGAAGGAGAGCGTTAGTAAAATGTCGACTGACGTTTGGGTCGACCTTCCGACCCTGACCTTCTGTTTGATTTTATCAACTGCGATCATACCCTGACCTTCTGTTTGATTTTATCAAATGTCTGCGCTACAGAGGGTATTTGGAATTAGAATTCCACCGACTGTGAACTGTCAATCAGACGGACGGTTCACAGGGGAGGAAATGTTTCCAGAAAATTCTGCAGATACTGTTTGAATTTCAGGACCAGAAAACAGCGTTTCTATCCTATGAAGATATAGAATCAATAAAGTCGTTACAACAAAAATGATACAGTATTTTCAAAAACCAAGGACGTGGTCTCTCTCTTCAGATGCATCCATGTGGGTTCCTGTGTGTGTTTGTCATTTTTCTTGATCTGACAGCAGATATATCTGTGGCATTCAATTCTCACACAGCGAACAATCTCTTGAAAAATGTCTGGACTTTGCTCCAGGCCTGAAAGCCTCTTATCTGAAACACCACATGTGAAAAAACCCGTCCTACACACTTTATTTTATTCAACTGCTCTGATGCAAAACCTGAACTCGGTGCAGAGAGGCGGTGATGGGCTGCAGATCGGTTTTGTAAAAGGAAAAAATAAAATAAAAAATTGAATTGAATTTGAGCATCAGCCCACTTACCAGACAGGAAAACTAGACCCTGTGAAAAACGTGTTTTGTCAGTTAAGAGGCTTCTCTACAAACTCCTGCTTTCTTGCAGAAACACTGGGAGTGTTATCCCGTGCCTGCTGAGATAATTACAGACGGGCAGAAAGACAGACTGGCAGACGATGGGGAATTGACGACGAGGTGGAGGAAGGAAATAAACAGCTCAGCACGATGGAGGGAGGAGATGGGAGAACAGGGTGGGAGGAGGAGGCGTGCATTATCTCACCCTCACAGAGGAAGTATGGCACAATGGCGCCTACAATCGCAAATGTCAGCTCTGGTTAATAGATCTGCTAGAAGAAAGACATCAACCAGTCACGGCAACCCGGTCTGATTTGGAAAATGGAAAAGTTCCAGTGGATCACATGATCTCCACCAAGAGTTCTCCGTGTCTCCACGCATCGAAAGGAAAGTTCTTGGCTGAAACCGAAAGAAATGACTACGACTGTGTACGAGCCTCAATAAAATCAAGGCGTTTGTAAAGAAAAAAAAAACAATTACAACATGATGAAAATATTCCAACAACGTAAATATAAAATAGAATAATAAAGTACCGGCCCACTGACCTGTTGAAATACTGTAACATTAAATACATACTCTGGTAAAAACACAGAGTGTTTAAGTGAAGTGCATTTTAGAATCTTCTCTGTCGAACTACGACAACAGAGTTCATTCAGTTCAAGTGAAGCTGCTGAAAGACACAACATTTTGTCTGTATCAAACAAGCAGCTCTTCGTATTACCAAGTGCCCTTGAAGTAGCTCTCAGTTTCAAAAAGGTCGCTGACCCCTGCTGTAGGTCGTGATTTCTACTCTCTCACGCCGTGAGAAAAAATTCAGTTCAGTATTGTCAGTACTTCAGGGGTCACCATAGCGACGGATAGCGCCGTTCCTGACACAATCCAGTCTGGGACTCTGGTCCACTTCACCGACGACGATGAAAATGTTGAATTAACAACAGTACAGTGACGTGAATGAAGTTAAAAAAAAAGACACTCATTTATCTTTGAGCTAAATTTGGACCCATCTCTCAGCAGACAGATTCAGATGTGACTGTGAGAGGAAGTGCGACGATGGACAGATTGGCTGCTGCTGTCTCACAGTGTGTCACCAGGGAAGATATTAAACCTCAAATTACTCCTGTTGTCTGTGCCAGCAGCATCAAACCTCAGGCAGCAGGCTGCTGGAGTGTAAAAGCACTTCAAATGCTGCTCAAACTAGAAAAGCGCGGCATAAATAACAGAACATTTACATCATCCATGTATAGAAAAGGCTCTTCGAGGTTCTTCACTCGACATCATCGGAGTAGAATAACAATCAATATCTGAGTCGTATCAACACAACCACTGCTACACGTCCGACCGTTTCTTCATCCAGTAAGAAGGCGTCGAAGGAGTGTTTACACTGGGACACACTCATCATTGACAACAGGAATGAAGGAAAATCAGAACACCAAAAAGGTTCTCCACATCAGCCAAAGCTACAACAGAAGAGTTAGAGTTTCATCAACGGATGTTTGTGTCGTTGTAGCTCCTCCTCTGGCGACACGATGTAGTCATTAAATTACTAATCAACTCCACTTCGACTTTATTGTCCGATTAGTCAACGTCGATGCGCTGCTATATCTTTGCAGCAAAGACAGTGTACGACCAGAGCCGGGCATTCTGGGAGTTGTTGTTCTCAAATCTGAATAGAAACCTCGTTGTTTTTTTTTTAATTACCAAATACTTCACACATCCTCCAACCTCACAACCAAGTACTGATCCAGCTGTTTTTAACACTCCCTTCAGTTTCATCGATTTTCCTCCTCATATCAATCCCCCCCTTTATTATTTCTCCCCCCTTTTTTATTTCTCCCCCTCTCACTCCCAATTCTCCCTCAGTCGTTCGTCCAACCTTTTCGTTGTGTCCTTTTCCTCACCCTCGCTCCTTCCCCTCCCCTTCAGATGTTGGCGACCTTCTTCTGATCAACAAACCCCAGTGGAGGGAGCTTACAACAAAGGACATCCTTCAGCGCTGTCATCAAACGTAAACACTGTCGTACATATGGAACGGAGCGAAGCGTTGACCTTTCAACAATCGTTCTCTGACGAATGCGTTCCTGCTCAACACAAACGAAGACGACGACAAACGAAGAACATTCTATTAACAGTTTAACAACGGCCCGGCCTGCAGGACTGGATGCAGCAAAGCAGTGTGGGATGATGTACAACAACACCCGTGTCACGCCCGTGTGTAGATACTTATATTCACTGGAGTGACAGATGTGACACGTGGAAGGTACAGTCTGTCTGACAGTTTGTTGAAAAAACAAATCTCTTTGTCACCTTTTTCTCAATGTGGAATTCTTTTTTCTTATTCGTGTTTGTTGTAGAACGACAGAGTACCAGGATCCAGGATGTTGTTAGGTCTTCTCCCCAGCTCTGCTCTGAGCACAGAGATGTTCCCAGACTCGCTGACAACTGTTTCACACTCCTGTTTGAACTGTTGCTGAATTTCAGCGACTGTTGTCTTTTATTCTTCAACATTTACTGATGCTAAAAAAAAAAGAAAAACAGCACCACTGTCTCTCATGGAGGAAGGAAGAAGAACTACAGAGAACGGTGGCGTTTTCAAAAAAAACTCCAATAAACCTGATGATAAAACAAACTGAAGTCTCTCCTGATTGGCTGCTCAGGATCGATCCGTGCGTGGAGTGAATGGGTTGTGTGTAGAATGTGTGTCTCGTTGTTTATCGTTAGGTTGTAGCTCTGAGTCACCGGGGGTTCTTTTGTCACAGCGTGACGCCAATGTGTGTTTTATCGACACATGAAGAAGAGACGTTTAACAAAACCAACAATCTTCAGGGAAAAAAAAAACCCAGTTCCTCGTGAATGTTCGCCACAAATCGACTCAGTAAAATGTACTCATAATAAAGAAATATATTGAAATAAGAAAAAAGAATATATATATATATATACATTTACTTAAGAGATAATCTGGCAATATTTTGAAATAATAGGTCATCCAGACTAGAGGTTAAGAAACTCTGTTGCGGGCCACACAAAATGGCTTGGCGGGCCGCATTTGGCCCCCGGGCCTTGAGTTCGACACACATGTGGTATACTATACAATATAATACTAAACCATTCTGTACTTTACCACACTACAATACATACAGTCACTGCATTACTCACAGGCCGTCCGTCGCTCCATTCCCAGGAACTATCCGATGGATTTCTTCTGTTCAGGCCGACCCAGAAGTACCGATTATCACTGCAACAGGGAACACATAAATCACCATCCCTCATTTTACACATAAAGTACTGCTATTCTTTGGAGAGAGGAACAGATCATTACAAATATATATATATCCTACATAATTATTTAGCAAATATATATTTTATATTCTTTGACAAAGATCTGTGATAATACGAGTCAGTAAAAACGACAAGCGTTTACGCCAAGCTTTAAATGAACACTGTAGTCAACACGGACTCCAGGGTGGGCGTTAATACCTGATTCGTGCGGGGTTTACTGTATAATTATCGGCTAACTCACTTTCTCTTTTACGAGCTTTTAAATGTACCCACGTCGGTGGGACGCGGGGGGGGGGGGGGGGAGGGGGGGGGGG
>NC_024310.1:2753716-2755700 GCF_000523025.1 Cynoglossus semilaevis | reverse complement strand
ACCAGTCGTCCCCCCCCATCCAGCTGCTGTGGAACATGAGAACCCCCATGTTTACCCAGTGGAGCGGCGTGAAAGAGAAAGAGGAGAGTGAGGCTGGGCACTGAGGGATTAGAGAACAAATGCTTTGGCAGAGCAGGAGACGTGGAGACAGAGAGCAGCTCTGTCAAATCACTTACCTGCCCTACAGCAGCAGCACTACAACAGCTCAGACAAGGAGGGGGGCTGAAGGGGCGGGGTCTTCTCTGGTTACCTGCTGAGTCCAAACACACTCTGCCCTTCTTCGTTTTCTCACACATGGAAAACATCTCGCTTGATTAGGAAGATGTCATACGCTGCGGGTCAATCACAGACTTCCCAGAGTTCTACGTAGAATGCATGAACTGCACGTAGAGCTCCTCCGGTGGTAATGACCGCGTCCAGCACACACATCGTTACATTCAGATATTTTTACCCTGGGGGGCAAACGGAAGGTCATGGCCTTGCCCCCACCCTCCCCCCAGGGAAAGTCAGCTGTCGACCTTCTAGTTAAAGCCGACCTCCATCTCCAGAGACGCGTTCGATTCTGTGCTTTTTTTTATTCCAGGTCAGAGTTTTCAATTTAAAAAAAGTACCGATTATCTGAAACAATCGGAAAAACACCGTCATCGGTTTGTGCTCGTCTTGACTCCAACATGTAAAAATCATCCAAGGAAACGTACATCATTTAAAGCTGTTGTCCACACACAGCCCGTCTGCTTCCATCAATATGAGGTTCGCGTCCGATGAGGGTCCAGTCCTGAGGTGAAGAGGTCTAGAATTTCGCTCCTTTTTCCAAAAAAGGAAACATTTAAAATCTGGTTTTAAAATCTGAGCTGACTGGTAATAAATGTTTGTTTCACAGGTTAGAGTCGATGCTGATCTTCTCCATTATTTAACGTCGGACAGACTTTTCTGACTGGCCTTCACTCTGAGTAACGAGGTAGCACAGCTGCTGTATTTGATCTGTTGAGGTTACACCGAAGTACTGCAGTACACGGTGAAATACTGCAGAAAGAAGTGAAAGACTGACTTAGTGTTAGTGTAGTCGAAAAGTTCCAATACGTAGGGATCGAATTCCAGCAACTGATACATGTTGGTGGAGATGTTTGTCACCCGTCGCCGACACTTTTGACAGGTTTTACCTTCACATTGATGTCAACAGTTGAGCAGCGTTCAAAGTCGTGAACAAACTACCATTTTTTTTTTCTGTCCTGAAACACGTATGTATGTGGACGACGACGAGGATGAGAAAAAAAAAAACATATTTTCTACATCATACAGATGTTGAACTGCAGGTGTGTCGGTGTTTATCACAGCTTCACGACAGTACGACAAAATGACAACTACTGCATATGTATACTGTATATACTGTATATAGTGTATATATTGTATATACTGTATATACTGTATATACAGGGAGTAAAATAGGAGCGTGATTCACACTGTCTTTCTGGAAGCCTGAGCAGTGCAGTCGTACAGCCTGAGCTCAGGTCGTAAATAATCTGGCGACACATCTGTGCATGTATGTACACGTAAGTACATGCAATTACACCGTGTTTTTCTGTAGGTAGAGAAAACACACAGTATCCATAGCGATTTATGTGCATATAGAACGTGTAGCGTCGATCAGCGGCGTCGGGCTGGGAGGAAAAACAATTCCTGTCGGCTTCTGAGGGAACTATATTTGTCCTTCTCTGCAGCTGGAGGACGGTTCCACATCGAAAATGATGGTGTGGTTTGAAACACACACACACTCACACACACACTCACACACTCATATATATGTAAAGGCACTAAGTGAGCGTCCATATCTGCATCTCTGAGTGGTTGTCAAAAAAAAAAGACACTTCAGTTTCAAGGACGACCGTCTCTGTCTCCGTCTCCGTCTCCACCAGGACAAACAGATGAAATGGCTCAGTGGACACAAACATTTTAACTCCCTGACATTAATATGCAAATAAACAAA
>NC_024310.1:2746379-2752857 GCF_000523025.1 Cynoglossus semilaevis | reverse complement strand
GGGGGGGGAGGGGGGAGGGACGTCTGATAAAGTGTTTAAGACAAAACAAGGGACGGTTTTTTTAAGTTGCGTAAAATCCTAACAAAGTTCTTAAAGAGACACGACCTCAGATCTGAAGTGAAGTTTGGAAACCAGTCCGTCATCAGTGGCAGAGGGTCATCGATGAGGTCAAAGGTCTCGACCCTCTTCACGCCCCTACTGTATCACGTACAGCTCATCATCAGACGCTGTAGCGTTAGCGTCCCATTTCAAAGACATGCGAGTCTTTTGTCAAATCACAAAGCGATCCAATCAGTTCCTCAGGAGGAACCGATCATCGGATCTATTGCACGCCGTAGACAGTTGCGTTACGCGCCGTTAGCCATCCGCGCCACGTTCACCTCCGTTCCCCCGTGACTCAGGTAACGCGATAGCGATAGCAGTTAATTTCAGTTTAGCCTCTCGCTAAACGTGCCATTCCCCGAAATGTGACACAGACGTTTTCTCAAGTACGACTCTGGCCCTGGTCCAGGTTTTATGGCAGATGTGTCAAACTCAAGGCCCGCGGGCCAAATGCGGTCCGCCAAGTCTTTTTTTTGTGGTCCGCCGGAGCTTAAGAAGTTAGAATAATAAAACTCAAGCTGCTGAGTTTTTTTTAACTTGATGAATTATTTTTTTATTACACAGAACAATGCACAATATTTGGTAAATTGGAAAAAAAAAAAAATTAAATATAAATAAAAAATATAATAAAATCATTTGCAGAAACATATATTAATAAGTACGGAGTAGTTACAGCAACACAGTTACAACCGGCCCTTTAAGGGGAACTGCAATTTCAAACTCACGCATCACTGACCCCCCCTCACCCCTCCCTCCACACACACACACACACACTTGCCTTGAGAGAGTGCTGTTCTGCCACCTCCAGTGCACGGCTGACATTTTGCCTGAGTGTAAACAGTGAGTGGAGAGCAGGTCAGGAGTTCAGCTCCGACGTAATTAGCAATAAATTCCTCTCACTGACATTCTGAAATGGCACAAGACTTATTAAATCATAGCACCTAAGCTAAGCTATGCAGCCGTGAGTGTGTGTGTGTGTGTGTGAGAGAGAGAGAGAGAGAGAGAGAGAGAAAGTATAGGTGTCAGTGCATGACTCGCAATCTGCAATTCATTTTCCAAACTATTAGGCCTCGACAGAAGCCATGTTATTGGAGAACCTTCTCAAAAAAAAAAAAAAAAAAAAAAAATTGATTGATAAAACCACAGGCTGAAATTGCTCGGCCAAATTAGGCCTCTTTTTTTTTTTTTTTTTAAACACGAGGAGAGTCAAACAAAGTCAAACAAAGCGTGCGGGCCCTGAGTGGACTGATGGACGACCAGCAGACAACTGTTGACACCAACCAGGCCACCCACGTTTACGCTTCCCTGCCTGATAACGACAGGAACATGAATATGGCCGACCAATCACAGGTTGGCGGGCGGCCCAGTCATGTGATGCGTCCGCTCAGTGCCCGCTGGTACAGACGCTGGGTGTTTATCCCAACGCAGAAGACGTGGAGGCTGGTGGAGCCTAATCAGCCTGCAGCTGTCTGCAGCGCCATCTGATTATCATATATTTATACTAAAAAAAATGGTTATTGTCTCTGGAATAAACAGATAAACAGAAAAAAAACCCCACCCTTCCAGTTCCTCATTCACAAAACTGACACTAACGGCACATAATTGCAACCGCGGTTATTTTCAAATGTCTCAGCGAATGCAACGTCCTTCAATAAAACATCATGGTTATTTTCAAATGTCTCTTTTTCAAGTGAATGCAACGTCCTTCAATAAAACATCAAACTTCATTTCATTTTCAGACACATTAAACAGGAAATGTATTTCAAACATCTGTCTTTTTTATTCCGATGTTCCTTTTATGGTTTTTTTTTTTTGCCTACATCTATTTCTGAACTAACAATAAAAACACTGAACTGTTGTTTACCTGATATCCATCTACGATAATGTGCTCCTCTAACACAAGTCCATTCTTTTAAATGTAGATCACTTCCTCCTTTTTATCT
The DNA here is from genome assembly GCF_000523025.1 of Cynoglossus semilaevis. NCBI lineage: Eukaryota > Metazoa > Chordata > Actinopteri > Pleuronectiformes > Cynoglossidae > Cynoglossus > Cynoglossus semilaevis. Next base: position 2,750,812 of record NC_024310.1, on the reverse strand, counting down.
TTGCTTACGGATAAATTGCCTTCCTGTTTCGGAGCTTGTCTCTCTGATCGCAGCCCCCTGAGACGATGAGGATGAAACTCTTTCACCTACATCTGTACATATTCACACATATCCTCGCTAGAAAAACAGTTACAAGTGGCTGGAATCGTGTAACACTTTGGCGAGAGGATGAGAGTCGGAAATGTAAAGAAAAGCTACGGTGCAATCATAGAATAATTACTAGAAAAAGGAGTTTGTTTCGTACGTAGACGACATCTTGATCCTTTAAAGGACGATTTCCAACGGAACTACAAAGCAGCGCGGACAGGTCAGGAAATGAGCGTTTATGCTAATCTGGCAAACTTTGGCTCAAATTTAGTTTTACTCTGTCAGTAACGCTGTCTTTGGGCTGATTTTTTTTTGGCCAAGACACTGTTTGCTAATGAATCACCTGTAGATGGCAGACTTTCAGGTCATAAACATCATCTTTATGTTTATCTCAACATTAGCAGCTTTTTGACTAAATATGTCGGAAACTTTTAAATCTAACATTATTATTTGATGGGATGTTTTTGGGCTGAATTGCATGGTTCAGTGGCCTGGAATCGGTCCACGGGCCACGAGTTGATGACCACTTTTCTACAATATTCTGTAGAAGATGGATTTTCAAAATGACTCTGTTTTACTAACAACCCGTTGTCTCGTCTTCTGTGAAAGTTTCATTTTCACCACGTGACCCGTCGCAGCACAGGCTGTTGTTTGGTTCTTTAAAAAGATGAACTGAGCCACGTCGAGCTGACGGAGCTCCTCAGGGCCAAACAGAGCTGCACAAAAGGAAGTCGCTAATGTAGCGCAGCACAGTGTCGAGGCAATAGAACATAACTGGCTGCCAATAGTCACAGCACGAGCCTCAGGCTAAGTCGTCAATGCTAATGCACTTCACGCTTCCGTCTGATTGGTCAGCTGTGATTCACCTTTAACCTGTAATGGTGGACGTCTCCTTTTTTTTCTCACACTGCGCTCCACGGCCCAGTGTGTGGCGCTGTGTTTGGATGTGATACAAACACAACGTCAACGAGTCACAGAACGACATGATTATTTTTTGTTTCACCTCGGCCTCGCACTCTTGGTGTTTATTACGACAACCCTGTCGCCCTTTAACACCGACCCCAACACTGAACATGGATCACGCCGCTGCAGGAAACAGACCTCCTTCATATACAGACCACTCCGTACCGTAGAGCTAATCTGTAATCTGCTGTCAAACACAATTCTCAACGAGTTTTTAAATATTAACGTTTCACACGATGATCAAAGACGGCGGCTGACGTGCCTCACGAGCGCCGCGCTAACTAAACACGCCGCACAGATTCAAACCATGACGCTCATCTGGTGCGAGTCTTCATCAAAAATATCAAAGGAAAAAAACACCAACACATCAACATGTAGATCAGAGGTGTCAAACTCATTTAGGTTCATGGTACAATCTAACAAGATGTCAAGTGGGCCGGACTACGTACCCTAGTGGCCCGGTTTTGGCCCACAGGCCTTATATTTGACACTTTTTTTTTACACATTGTGCTTACTTGTATTGACTCTGACCAGTAAATAGTCGTGACTGTCTGTCTGTAACACAGCAACAGACAATGACTAAGACAAACTGGCGACAAATCTGCAGGTGATTAAACAGTGGTTCCCAAAGTAGGGGGCTTGACTCGATAATGGGAACTCATTAGGTAAAATTGACTTTGTCAGGGTTTTGGTTCACAGATTTGCTGACCCCCACTCTCTGCAGTGTCTGGCTGCTCCTCAAAGGCCATTTTCTTTAAAAATTAGCTGGATGTTTTTTTTAATGTGCTAAAATCTGGAAAACGAGTGAAAAGTGAATCAAATTTCACTTCTAAAATTCCACTTCAAATCCAATCCATTTTCTTTAATTACTTAAGTTTGTGTATGACGACCTAACCCTCATTATCATTTAAAGGTAAAAACACATCATCAAATGTACTGTGGTCTGTGCCTGGTTTTAAAGGCACTGACCATTAGTGTTTCAGCTGCAAAAATAAGGGGTCGCGCCAAAGATTTACGTTTTCACATTTTATCTACTTATTCTCTTATTCTTCCAGATCGTACGGTCCACTAAAATTTTCTCCCCTCGTAAAAGCAAACACCTCTGAGGTTGAGCCAAGACAGCGGTGTCATGGGTAATGCATAGCTCGGAGCACAATCGATACAAAACCCTCCCAAATCCCATAAACGTGTTGTGGAGAATAAATGTGTTTATCCCAGAAATCTGTTTCCGAAACACGAGCAGGACCGGCGCCAGGTCCAGAGACGTGTTTATAGATGAAGACGCTGCACAGGATGAGACCAAGTTTGAACGATTTCTCTTGGAACATGTTGGTGAACTTTCTCCAGAACCGTTGTTTCAATCAGACGGGAAATTAAATTGTTAACAGTTAACAGTTCAACACAGATTCATATAAAACGGTGTTTATGGAAAATACAAACACGTCGTTGAGTTTCAGCTCGGAACGTGTTTGAAAACTCTGTTGTTGTTTACAATTAAAACCTCACTTTTAAACATCCATCAATATTTCCTATAATTCACTTTCTAATAATGTAAACCAACAGAAGGTGATGGACCAATCAGAGCAGCAGGTCTGGAACTCATAAATCCTGACCAATCAGATAACATTTCAGAGGATGGAAAATATTCGTACACAGTACAAACAAGGAACAAAGTAATACTGCGATCTTTCCAAGTGTTTTTGTTTGTATATCACCTGTAGACAGAAGGGAGTCAAACATCAGACAACCGACTGTCACCTGGCCAACAGACAGCAAGGGTTTATGGGAAATAAACGGCGACACAGATAAACATGTCCAAACAGCTACGACAGAACCAGGACGGGTCGTATATGTCGTAGGAAACCCCCCGGTGATATGGGACCGTATGCCTCACTGACTGACTCACTGACGCAGTCACAGACTGGTGTCTGACCCAGAATTTCTCCACCAACATCTGGCACATTTAAATCAACTGTCAGATGTTTGACTTTGATGCCTCCTCTCCTCATTCCAACGTCTTTCGTCTTCATGACCTATAATTTTCATCCCCCCAACTTCTGGTTTGTTCAGCCGTGCGATCTCTCCGTAACTCCGTTACGGTGGGAGGAGAAAGAGAACGATTTTGTGTCTGGTCGCCCCCCCCCCGAGCAGATTTACATGTTTGCGATATGTTTTGCTCTGAATAATGCATTAATGCATGGAGTTCTGCAGCTCTGCACCGAGCGCCGCCGCCGCCGTGGATTTCAATTTGAATCATTTGAGTCCACACACGCGTGAAGAGATGTGAGTGACACATAAAGAGCAACAAATAGGGAAACATGCATGTGTTTCCAATGCTTACTTTGGGAATAACAAGATCTGTGTGTGTGTCTCTTTGTCATCCACACATCAAATGCACAACGCACTCCCCGGAAAATGGGAGGTGGCATGAATATGAATGAAGGAGGGCAGATTAGCATGCTAACGGCTACGGAGGCCTAAAGATTTATGTCTAGCTTATATTTTAAACAGCAGTCAGAAAACAGCCCGCAGGCCTGACTTATTTATAGGACTCCACTCTTATACACATACATGTGCACACACACACGCACACACACACCAATAGTTGCAATGATAACAGCATGTGTCGTGACGAGAATCCCACAGAAACCTCAGCGTTTCCCAGCAGACAGAGAATTCACCAGTTTACTAATGCAGCGCTGGGTCTGTCGTCCTGCCTCCCTTATCTGTCTGTCTGTCTGTCTGTCCATCTGTCTCTGTCTGTCTGTCTGTCTGTGTCTGTCTGTCTGTCTGTCTGTGTCTGTCTGTCTGTCTGTCTGTGTCTGTCTGTCTGTCTGTCTGTGTCTGTCTGTCTGTCTGTCTGTGTCTGTCTGTCTCGTCTGTCTGTGTCTGACTGACTGTCTGTGTCCATCTGTCTGTCTGTCTCTGTCTGTGTCCGTCTGTGTCTGTCTGTCCGTCTGTCTGTCTGTCTGTGTCTGTCTGTCCGTCTGTCTGTCTGTCTGTGTCTGTCTGTCCGTCTGTGTCCGGCTGTCCGTCTGTGTCTGTCTGTCCGTCTGTCTGTCTGTCTGTGTCTGTCTGTCTGTCTGACTGTCTGTCCATCTGTCTGTCTGTCTGTCTGTGTCTGTCTGTCTGTGTCTGTCTGTCTGTCTGTCTGTCCATCTGTCTGTCTGTCTGTCTGTGTCCGGCCGTCTGTCCGTCTGAATCCTCACTCTGTAATCCTGTATGTTTACTCAAGCTCTGAACCAAACCTTTGCTCACGCTGTGATAAAAACTAACGAGTACCTTCCCTGTGGTCCAAACACGCGCATGAGCCAAAAAAAAAAAAAAAAAAAAAGGGGCTCCCCCCCCAATTTTTTTTGGGGCTTTTCTCTCTCTGGAGGGGT
>NC_024310.1:2745413-2746205 GCF_000523025.1 Cynoglossus semilaevis | reverse complement strand
AAAGAAAAAAAAAAAAAAAAAAAATACGCTCACGCTTTAACCTGCTGCGTTTCAGCATGGGGCTGGAGTCACATGATTAACGCATGCTAAGGCACTTAGCTTAAATTACGATACACAGATGCATTATAATATAAGATGAGGTAAACTGACAATGGAGCGAGGCTTTAGTGAAAGTCCCATCTATGGTTAACAGTCCAGCCGTGACCATAAAGAGTCGTTCACAGAGAGACCGTGGGTCAACGTGTAATACTAATCACATGTCTCTGTTTCTGTCCCTTCAGGAAAATGATTCACCAGAGCTTTAACCCATAAATGATTTCCACATATATACTGTATATATATATACATATATATATATTTCTCTCTGACGTTACTGTTAGGGCATATATTTAACAGAGTTGACATTAAATAGCTGGTTGTCAGGCCAAAAACACCCTATTAATGCGCCCAAAATAGTATTACTGGTATAATGCAACTCTTTTAATTAATTACTTAATTAATGAATGAATTAATTTTTAATAATTTTGTTTGAATACTTGTGCTGTTAAAAGTCGATGTTGATGAACAGTCTTATTTAGAGTCAGATTTGTACACTTGGAGTCTCCTTTCTAGGCAGGTCATGTTGCGCTGGTCTTGTCACAGCATTTTCAGCAAGCTTTGGGGAAAGTTGCTGTAACAACATTTTCTTGTGCTAATAGTTTATCTTTTCAGCTGCATGGCTGTGATTCTAACAGCCACACCCCCCCCCCCCCCCCGCTATAAACCACCACCCCGCAAAACCCCTTCCCCAAC
>NC_024310.1:2719390-2745367 GCF_000523025.1 Cynoglossus semilaevis | reverse complement strand
GAATTATTAAAAGTGTATTGGCCTCAAAGTCAAACACATAATGAGTTATTTGGGCTGATTTTTTTTTTTTTAAACCTATGAACCTACAGCCTGGCGGCACAGAAAGAGACCTAGCATCACTATTTTAGTTCTGAGTGTGGGTGGATTTCTGACTGAGCTACTCGGTGTAGAAGAGAGAGGGCCTGCAGCCATGGCAGCCACAGTGTATTAAGGTGAGACAAGATATATGAGGCCCAAACAGGACTGGCTGACACTTGACTGGATGGAAGATGAATGAAGTGAGTAAGAAGCCAGAAGGGAAGACGAAGAAAAAGAAAAACTGGAGAAGAACAAGACACTCCTGAGTCTGGTTCTCGCTAGAAAAGAAAAGAAAAGAAAATCAAACCCAACTGTGAGGGTTTTCTGGAGAAGATCTGAGGTCTGGAGCGTCCTCCCGGGTGTAAATTAGAGTCATCACAATAACTGCTGGTTTTGCAGCAATGTGAGGCCCTTCCATTAGGTTCACCTGGGCTGAAGGCTGCAGTCCTGTCTTCAGAGGCAACACAGGCAGGTAGGGAGGTATTTATAGCCTCCTGCTCAGGCCTTAAAGAGCTGCTGTTGTTAGTAGAAAATGAATGCGTCTGAGTGAATGCCCGGGGCTGTAAAGACATAATACTCAGAGCCATATTCATTCACATTCATATGCAGCGGCACATTCTTTTACACACAGCTGTTTCCTTTGAGGACAAACGAACGGGAACATCTGCACAGGAAATGTTAAGCAGGTAGGGAAAAAAAAAGAAATCTTTACGTTCCCTTCAGAAGTCCTTTTCTTTATACGCTTTGAGAATTCCTCTCTGTCGAGCTCCTCACCTGGGAGGACGTTCTTTATTTTCAAATCCTTAATGCAGCTCCGCAGCATCCGACTCAAAGCCGTAGAAACGCACCAACATAATACCAACGCTTTACACAACCTCAACACAAAGGTGTGGATTTGCCCGTCTGTGTTAAAGTGTCGCTCAATCACAAACGCAACAAAAACATGGCACAACAAATCCCTGCTCTGCAGCACGTTTTCAGCCGAGCAGGTGGAGTGTCGTTTTAGATATAATTAATACATCGTCGTCTGTTTAGAGAATTGACAGCGACGGGGTGATGGGCCGAGGTAAACTGAAGGGGAAACGCATTAGAAGCGCAGCACAAACCACCCCTCACACTTGATTTGCCCCATTTCACCTCCGCTGCGACGCCAGATGCAGCGGCGGGCTCCACGAGCGCTAACACAAACAGTCAGAGCCAGCGTTCAATCCTGTGTAAGCAAATATGTCAGGTTCAACTTTGACAACGTGCCGCGGGAAACACCGAGTACACTCGTGTTTGTAATGGTGCATTCACAGTTCATCGACAGAACCGCGCTGATCACATGTGCGACGTGTCAAACAGAAAGGACAAATGTGAGATTCTGTGATGGAAGCGCCTTGAGCTCAGTGTAAATAAACAGTCGCAGGAAATGTTTCCAGTGTGTCTGACTGTTTGATCTGTTTATAATGACGCTGCGCTAATGAATCCACCAGCGTGGACGGGAGGGAGGGGTTGGTTGGCGAGGGGGGGGGGTCGAAGGGTTGAGAGGAAACACATTTTCTGAGTTGGATTACAGCACATCGTCTTGACAAGTACCCAACGTGACAGTTTGGAAGTTTGGGATTAAAAGTTTTGCTTCTGCACGTCTCTTTTCTTTTCTTTTTTTTTTTTCCACCGAGGTGGTTCCAGGGCCAGTTCAGAGCCAGTGCCTAATCATGAACCACTTCTTTGTTTTCAACCTCAGTAGCAGTGGCTCCGGGTCATAAAAACAGCTCTACCCAACACAACGCATTTGTGAGACTCGAAGTTCTATTAGTCACTGCAGGGGCTGGGGTTACTCCGACCAACAGCACCCGTAGGTCTAACCACAACATCTCGACTTGGAATTTCACATAACACTACATTTTCACATTGGCTAATAAACTCATGACAAAACTGAAATCAGAGAACTACATAAGAGATCACTGCGTTATTGTCCTGAAGCTGCTTCGACCATGTAGCATATTTAAAGAAAATCAGCAGATATTTTTCACAGCTGCTTCGACCATGTAGCATATTTAAAAAAAAAAAAATTAAACAAAAGATCTACATGTACAGCCCACCTCTCTGATTTATGCTTTACGGTCGTAAAAATTAAATATATAAACAATGGTGTCATCCACGTAGAGGCTAATATCAACTAAGCAGTCCACAAACTTCTTCTATGGATATTACAGCAGAACAATGTCAAATTTTGTCCATGATTTCGTTAACAAAGACAAATATAAAGACATATATGTGACCGACTCACCTGGATGTAGTTCACATCGGTCTCCTCTGGAAAACAACTCACAACGAAGAGGAGAATCAGACAATGACATCACCAGTTGTTGAGCAGCTCATGTCATCTGCAAAAATGGAAAACATAAAAAGAGAGACATTAGGAAAATCAATCACTAAAATTCAATTATCAATTAATCAACCTAACATCCTGCCCCGTCTCTGCGTCTAAAAATGTCAGTGTCAACACCACACATGACCAGTGTCCGTCCCCGACAGGAAGCGGGCCACTGTGTTTCCATATCTTCCACCTCATGAATCACACATGCCTATGGACGAATATTAATGAAGCAGAAAGGCCATCGTACGTGTGTTCATCCATCATGGTTCCATGGCTCCTGCTTCAGGGGGAGATCTGGGACCTGGGGGCTAATTTATAACCTCGTTCCTGTCTTTGGTGCTCAGACATACTTCAGAGGAAAGTTCAGAGCATCAGCGTGGATAAGCGGTCAAGGAGCGCATGTTAAAACTCAGGCTAACAACTCATTAGGAGGAAACGTTCCAGTTTCCAGCTTTGATTTTTTTTCCTTTGTTTTTCGAGAACTTGTGGACGATCCATTCGTGACTCATGACTTATTAATGAATGCAGCGTGAATCATAAACTAGCAGGTTAGAAGTGTAGACATTTACCAACTAATCCATCTGTGAATGAATCCTTTAGCGTGCGCCATTAATTACTGTATGAGCGGCTGGTCGCGGCCCCAGGCGTCACACACTTACGAACAATAAAGCTGCGGCTGCATAATGTATCACTCCATATGAATTCATATTCATATTTATCACTGCACGTCCCTTAATGTGCACAAACGTTACACAGTGAAGTAACGTATAGAAATCCTTTTCACTGCTCAATTTAGCTAAACTCGCGCGCCTTTCATTTCCATGACAATAAGACGTGCATCATTTTCATCCCGCATTAGCCTTACCGTTAACTGAACGCAACTCTTGACAACAGTGAAAGACGAGACTAGCTTAAAAAAAATAAGTGAAAACTGCAAGAAAGGCAAAAAAGGAGATAATGACCAAATATTAGATTTTTTTTTACTTCTCTATGCTGATGATATCTCCATTTTCAGTTAACTGCAATCATTTTTGGGCCACGTTTAAACCTATATAAATCAACCTAAAATGGATATTAACTAAGAACACAGTTCTAGACATTTATATTCAGCCCGGATTCTGCTCATAAGAATAAGTTCCTGTGCGAGAGGTTGAAAAAAAAACCCCAAAAACACTCTGAAATCTATGCCTCGGTTCAACACTCCCACGTTCATTTATCAGTTAAAAGGACAAAGAAACTCCTGTGTTTCACTGACAAACTTTATATTGTTCAACATAAACCAAATTAAAAATGGATGCCTTCTATTTAGTCCAACAATTGGAGCACAGCCAGGTGTACCACTGGGACGCATCTCATTTTCTTTTTAATTACACTTTTTAATTATTTGGAAACGAAGGAAAGCCAGTGCTGGAGTTGTTCAGGTGGAAGTGACCAGTCGTAAAAAAGGCCGCAGTAGACACAGTATATCGCAATATATCGCATCGTTGCCCCCTGTATCGCGATAGGTATCGTATCGCCACATTCTTTCCAGTTCACACCCCGACTGAAAGTGAATCATTTCTATCTACTTTTTAAATAAAAAACAACTAAAGTTTTAGGTTAATTTAGCCAAAATAAAAGAATCAACGGACGGAATAATAAAAACCTGGACACGGCAGGTTTTCTGGTCCTGCCGTCAAACCTTGGGGACAGCTGAAGACTACAGAGGTTACATTTCCATTTCAATGTGGAAAAACCTCAAGACCCCCATGAGGAGCTGCCAAAGCACAACAACAAGATTGCCTTGTTACAGACTTTATAAGGGATTGGCTGTCAGGAGTGGAGAACATGTCTCTGCCGTGATTCAAAGTGACTGTTGTTAACCCTCGATTTTAGCCTCAAGTGCTGTTGCCATTTTGTGTCTGAGCTGCAGTGAATTCAAGGTAAGGTGAGGTGATGTGAGGTGGACTGCCACTCACTGCTGCCATTTTTCTCCCACCTCTGTGTTTTATTAATATTCAACCACTGCCGGAGTTAAACTTCAGATTCCGAGTGAATTCGCTTCATCGTTTTTTTGATCGACTCGACGCCTAAAAAGATATAAACCTCTACGAAACCTCACCTTCAGAAAGATGAGCAGCTCTCACTCTGTTCTGCCCAGCTCTAATTGGAAACAATGTGCATCTGGTACGGACACAGAGCATCAGTGTAATCCTGTTCAGCCGGGCCTTGTTCTGGCTCACGCCTTCGCCTCCCACCAGTGGAAATCCTCCCTTTTGACTCGTTTGTGTTAATGCTCCCCGTGCTCTCTGAACGGCTACGGCCAAACACCGCACTGACCTGCAGCTTCTGGAGGTCTCACAGACGCTGATGACTACACACCAATCACGACCCTCCCTCTCTCCCCCCCTCTCCCCCATTTCATCCCATTATTCTTACTTGATTTTGTTTTCTTTCCACCTTAACACCCCCCCCCTCCCCTTCCCTCTCTCTCTCTGTCTCACACTTGCTCTGCTAGAATAAGGTCTCGGCTCTGAAACTTGTTAGTTCTGGCACCATATAATCCGTTACAAACAAACAGGCAAACATCCAAGATTAATGGCAGTTCAGTGGCCGAGGAGAAAAATGGCTAAGATTTAGGGCCGCGGCACAGCTTCACAGTCCTGTGCACTTTCCCAGAGGAAAATCAACCCCCGCCCCTACTCCACACACACACACACACACACACACACACACACACACCTCAGACTCACTTCACTTTGTCGGGGAGGGACTACTAAAAGTGACCGTTACCTCTGTCTCTCTCTGTTGCTCAGCCTGTCCTTCAGTCTTTTGTTTTATTTTCCCACTCCTCTTCCTTCTACAGTTATAAATGGTGTTGTGTGTGTGGTGGGGGGGTTAGAGGGGAGGTGTTGGGGGGGTGTTGTTGCCATGGCACTGAATGCCAACTCTACTGGCCGGTGCCTACTGTCCCAGGATTCCTCCAGTTAGTGCACTGCTAACCCCTCATGGCAACTGCAATAACAGTCAGTGATGGTTTAGCGTTGACATCATCAGTCCCCATTCTTGTGTGTTTCTTTGTGTGTGTGTGTGTGACAGTGTGAGAGAGAGAGAGAATCTCTGAGAGTAGGTTTGAATGGTTCCATTTCTCGGCTCAGGCTACTGTACTCTTTGAATCCACCGCAAACCTAAAATCAACCCAGGTTCAGGGTTAGCATTAGCAGCAGGCTATCAGTCACCACGACACACACTCTGACGGAGTGTTTTCCCTTCAAATGTACACCTCTTTAAACATTTGCAGTAGTTACTGTAGGTCACCTAAACACAGCGCAGCTCTGGTGCAGCTCAGTCGGTAAGTCGTTTTTCTTCCCGCCTGTCAGCCCCAGTTTAAATCACACCGTTCGTCCAACCCTTCTCTGCTCGCAGTGTTTTTCACCAAGCCCATAATAAAAGGTTGGGTTCAAAAATGAGCACAAAGATTCAAACTGTCTCCATATCAACAGTCGTGGAAACCCAAGAAGATGGAAGAAACACTGCAGGGTTGATAAACCTAAACATTTCAGGGTTAACCATTGCATTCTGGGATTTATTTTTTCTATAATAATTCACCGTCCTCCATCTTTACATTTTCTGGCACCTTTTGGGGTCCAGGGACTTATTTTGGGCAGATGAGAATATACGACGTCATTGACATATGGTCCACATCAAGGGCACACCATCAATGCATCAAAGGCTATCACATATCAGACCTGGCTCTTGGTCCCTGCCAAGATTGTCAGCGAAATCTTTGAAAAACGTCTGTGAAATCCTCTCATTCAAACCTGTTGAAAAAGTTATATTTCAAGCCCCGATGTGCCTGATCTGGGGCGTTTGATTTATGACACGGGTCTGCCAGTCTGACAGCAAATCTTTAGGAACCCTTTCTAGTATCACCCCTCCCTCTTTCCCATCAGGAGCCGCAACCCACCTCCGAATGGTCCCCTCGGCCTGGACGGTCAGGTTTCTAAACCTGGGCTCTGGGCGCGGTGGGGAAGTGTGTGTTTGACATTGACTACCACGTCTAATGACTGAGTTAAGAGGAAAACCTACACGTGGAATCCTGTAAATCCACATGTATACTAGAAGGCGATCAGCAGGTATGCTAACTCAGTGTGAAAAGGGAGTAAATGTGTTGATATGGTCGGTTAAAAAAAAGAGGTGGGAAATTTTAGATGGCTGCGACAGACAGGAAGTTACCAAAAATGATGTCATAAGTGAAGCAGCTTTATCTACTGAATATATTTGTAATTCGACTGAAATCTGATGGTGAGTAAGACGTCATTTGATCCTCGTCTTCATGAGGCTCCACTAGACTCACTCAGACGGGAAAAGTCATCAAATAAAACTTCAGAGCTTTGAGTCAACGTGGGGGTTTCTCTCCTGGGGGGAGGGGGGGCGGGGAGGGGGGGGTCAGTGTTGGATGTTCCTCCCGTACGCAACAAGTTGAATTCAGGCGTGTCTGACAGGCATGAATCAGGGGGGGAATTCAGGCGTGTCTGACAGACATGAATCAGGTGGAAACTACGACGTTCCCGCTTCACCTCATTACTGAAGAAACACTGTCAACTCCAGCGTTAGTCTTTAAAAGGGGGACACAGAGCCCCTAGGGGTTGCAGAGGTACTGCGAGGGATTCATGAATTCCTTTTTTTTACATAACATGAATAATATGAATATCTTATTTCCCTTCACTCCACTTTCCCACTCATATAAAATGTGGTAAACTATACATTACTATTCACCAGATTTAGTAAATAAATGTAAAAATGTACATGGTCCAATAGACAGAAAAAAACTGCAGGACCAGTTCAGTATTCAACACACTTATATATAGATATTAGGTCTAAAGTAGGGGGTATATATATGAGGGGGTCCATGGATTGATTTTTCATCTGTTCTGGGGGTCCATCAAAATGTAACTAACTCAGAGTTAACTGACATAGTCAGGTAGAACTCCTTCACAAGATGGAAAAAACAAAATGGACAAAACACAATAAAAGGAAATTTCACCAGGAAAAAAAAATGACGTAATAACAATTACACTTTGTCAACGATCTCTTATTAAATCCAAATAATTCGATATTTAGATTGGAATCTGCGAAATGCATAAACCTTTCATAAATAAACTCCCCCCGAGGTGACACGTTAATTACACTGGGAGTCGGAGTTAGATAAAGATATGCTGTTTATGACCATCGTTTTACCCAGGAGTAAATTTGGATTCTATCTTTTCCAATTGCACAAAAGCCCAGCGTTAATGTCCATTTGGGGAAAGGAGCGTTTTTAGGTTGGAAGTGGATTGGTTTGATTTCTTTTTTTCTTTCTCACTCTGGGTCTTTGATCAGATTTTGATATGAAAAACACACCTCCATGATTCCGTCCCCGACAGGAGACATCATTAGTCACATTTAACATTTGTTTCTACAAAGTCTAACGTTGTGATTGTAAAAAAGCCACAGAAACAAGAGGAAAACAAACCCTTGGAGCTGTTTGGTTAAAACCTACACAGTGATGTAAACTTTCACCACCCACTCCAGGAGAAGTCAAAACAGGGCGCCGTATCCAGAGTGTTAACTTAAAAAAGTTCGGGGAATAAATCTTCCCCGATTTTCCAGAATGATTAAAGGTGGAGCTGAACCACCGGAGCATGCTGCAGCTGCTGCAGACTATACATTACGGTGTGATCTTTAAAAACCCCATTATGACTAAAACAGATTTCCTGTGGCTGGCTCTCAGAGCCCGGCTCAGCTTTCATACGACTGCGGCTCGTAAAAGCTGTGGTAAACGATGGGAGACGTTTATAAGGTGGCTGCGTTACGGGAGGTTTGACGAAAAACATGAACCTGTCCACCGTGTGGTATCGACACCTTCTTGTGGTCTTGTTGGAACTGAACGAGAACATGGACCAGAACATGGATCATCGGCACCTCAGGCACCAACATAATGACATTAGCCGTACCTTCATTTCACCACCGAGGGCCTCGGCTTAGAACCAGAGGGTGATCTCTTCTCTGTAAATCACGTTGTGTTTAATTATTATAATTTAACAATTTAATTTTTTTCCTAAAGTTTCCTAGTTTCCACATTCGTTAAATTAATCTCAAGTCTGTTTATAAAAAGTCAAATCAGATGTTTCATTGACATCTCTACATTTTTAAAGTCCAAAAACATCCGCAAGGATTCAATAATCAACAGATTTCCATTCAGTTTCCATGTGTTATTTATCCTAATTTGTTGCCTTTGAATAATGATAATAAATATATAACATTCTAACCTATGTTTTTATGTGTTGCTTTTTCTTAATGGCGGCCTGAAATTGAATCTATATTTGGACGTTCCAAGTATAGATCCTTGGACTCTCTGGAGACTGGAGTAAATGCCTTGAAATGTTGGAATCAATAGGTCAAAAGGTCAAAATCTATTGAAGTTTCCGTAGCGGATCGTGAATGAGAGGCGGGGGTTTTGTCAGCAGAAAAAATACCCCAACTTTTTTTTTTTTTTTGTCTCTTGTTTGACATTTTGGTCAATGAAGTGTCCATGTGGAGAGGGACAACAAACGACTGAGGCAGAGCAACACAGACATGAAGACAAACACGACGTCCCGGTCTCATAAACGTGTCCACATTCAGCAGATTTTCACAGGAATCAAAGGAACTTTAGCACCAAATGGACAACACTGATTTCTCTGTCAGCACCCGAACAACTGATGTCCATAATTTGGAAAAAAAAAAAAAACTTTTAACCTTGGATTGAAATTCTTGCCATTCTTATTTTTTCAATAGCACAACAGCCATAATGTTACACATGTGTTTCTGTCCATGAAACTAATGTGTTCAGGTTTCCTGAGAGTTAACCTCCATGTAACAAGAGCAGAAACCAACCATGTTTTCAGGCACATCTGTATGAACATAAGTCCATCTGTGGATTTCATTACAGCAGGAACAAAGGGAACACATGTGACTGACGGCTTCCCCAGTGTGCTACTGAAGACAGTGGTAATGATGTGAAGTGTTGCCTGCAGGCCTCTGAAGAAAAAAATTGACCTTTGGTGAGCAGACAGTGGCGACGGATAAAAGTGCGAGGAAGTGAAACCGGGTAAGGAGGCCGCTCTCCGCTGTGTTTAGTATGCACGGCCACACTCCCGGCTGTGGCACGGCAGCAGAGTGTTGATTCAGATCAAAGCTCTGCGCTCAGATCGAGTCGCTCACTTATTCTCACTACAGAGCTCGCATCCTAATGGGTCTCCGTGTCCTGATCTCTGCTGAAGGATGAAAACTTCTGCGGTCGGAGCTGAGAGCTGAGAGCTGAGAGAGAGAAAACCGGAGCCCGTTTGACACCCGCTCTGTGGGAGCTCACTTTGTTTTCGGTCTCCCTCTGTGCGCTAAAATTAACTTTCAGTATCATTCAACTTAAACTCAAGGTCTGCGTGGAGATTAATGAATCCACGGTATGTGTTGGTTTGAAGAAGATCTGCATGAAAATGTCTTTTTTTTTTTCTGTTGCAGTATTTCCCTGCACTGGTCGTACACCACAGCTCCCATCATTACCATCTAATTGGACTATTATTCCATCATTTTGTGCAGCCATCCTTGGTTAGCTTTTGAGTTAGCTTTAGCAATCAGATAAAGAAAATGATCGAGCAAGGATCAAATTACAAACACAAAATAAGAATGTTTTAACCAGGTTATGGTAAAAGCAAATTTTTTTTGTTTTTCACCAACCCCAGAACCATCGCTAACCTTGAAGTCACTGCAAATTTTTTGCGGTGTTTTTCACCGTCACCAGAACCATCGCTAACCTTGAAGTCACCTCTGTTTTGTCAGCATTTAGTAACAAACAGCCAATCTAATAGCATTGGGCAGGAGAACATTGATTAGCAATTATGACATTTTGCTGTTGGCAAGCAAATAAATCAACAATAAAGCTTTAGAAATATTAAAGCTGTATTTTGTAAAAATACTATAAAACCTGTATGAAAACGTACAAGTGCAAACTCATTTCCAAGATGGCCGACATTCAAATTCTGCTGACATCACTTCCAACCTGGGCGTTTCCTTTTTCCCATTTCTTCATTGGCTGTTTTTGTTACTTTTTGCAGAGTTTAGCTGAACAAATTAAACTAAAGGCGTTGATGCTGATCTCGGCCAATCAGAATTCTTTAAATCCCCCAACACCACAGGCACAGATTTTGCAGTTGTCAAACGTAGGCTAAAATTAGACGTTAATGCGAAGAACAATTTGTGTTGTTTTTTTTTTTACTTCCAGCACCTGCTCCACCGTGTCCTGGACTCCAACTCCATCTTTAACACCTGCTGTCAGTCCACTGTCCACCAGGATGTGTTTCAGTGTAATATGTACCACTTTCAGTCTCTCCACACTCGTCACGTCTGTGACAGAGTGTCCGTCACAGCGTCCTCAGACTCACGGGTTCACCTCACAATTTCACCATCATCTCTGAGAGCGCGCGTGTCAAACACGTCAAACTCTGCAGCAGATTAGGACACATGAAGAGTAAAACACCTCACCGCCATCACACTGGTTCGACCAATCATCAGTGTCCTTGACTGAATGTGTTTTCTCTTCTGTAAAACGATATGAGCTCAACAGATGTGTGCACTCAAACTCAGATTTGCTGGGAAATAAAATAAAAAAAAAGAGCTGCATCATCACTGAGACAGGGCTGTGAGTGAGGTGTTGTTCTGAATATCACTGAGTGAGACTGTCACTGCACACCCTCCCCCGTCCTCACCCTGTCTCCAATCCCAGAATGAGGGAGAGAACTCAGTATTCACGTCCCGTCCGGTCAACCTGTCTCAGTTAAATATTCACACCACATATCTTCAAGGCCTGAGCCCAACAGTCCCCGCCGCCTGTAAATATCTCAGTCAGCTCCTCGGCGTGCTGCAGGTCTGCCTGTAACACGCCGCGTGCACCGGCAGATAAACACTGCACACTGTCTGTTTATAGATAACGATTGGTGAGGTCTCCTCAAAGACGCCTCCGAAGCTCTGAGCGCCGTCAGAAAGCCTATGGTTATCCTTATAAGGATTCGCTCATTTGGTCGATCCATTCTCCATTAATTATACACATTAGGACCATGTGAGGAGCTGCAGCCAATCACAGCAGCCGTCAAGTAAGAGCAGAAAATATGATGAACCGCTAATGGGTCACAAGAAAACAAACCTACAGTTTGGTCATGTGTATGTTTTGGACTCTATCCAGAAAAGCAGAGGTTCTAAAAGTAGGGGGCGCGGAGGTTTTTTCATCCGCAGTCAGGCAAATTGTTTGATTGTTTTGTAGGAGTTACTTCAGGAGTCTGTGTTCGTATGTCATTTTATTCAAAGCAGTCGGACAAAATGGCCACTAGGGGTGTTGATGTATGAGTTATATCTTTCAGACCTTGACCTTGGTAAGTAGTTTTTTAAAAGTTCAGTTAATTTTCGAGGCAAAGTCGAGTTAACGCTGAGGGTCTAGATAATACTGCTGTAGATAAAAAGAAGAGTTCTGAAGAAAAAGTTTAGAAACAAGTGCTTTAAGGCAAAAGTGTTAACCACCGTGTGGCGCCACAATCAATGGTTTTTACATTGAATTACTACAGCAGGTCAAAACTTTAATTTTTTCTCTGTAAACTTTAACAAAATGTCTTCGAGACAGAGTGAGTTAACGTTTACGTTCTCCTTTGTTTACCTGCAAGTATGAAGATGTGGAGGCTGTTCTACAGACCAACCAGTCGGGGGCAGTAATAACTGTATATTGCTAATCAAAACAGCGATCTGGTTACTGAATATAAATCAACTTGTCAATTAGCGTCTGACGTGGTGTGAGGAGAAAAAACAGAAAAGTGAAATAAAGACGGTGAGTTTGTCTGACATTCTCTGATCTCTCCAGTGAAAAGTCAGAACCGATCGTTCATTAAACAGTTCTGACGATGTTCTTCTTTAAGAACTTTGGGATCATCCATCACGCCGCCTCACATG
Organism: Cynoglossus semilaevis; assembly: GCF_000523025.1. NCBI lineage: Eukaryota > Metazoa > Chordata > Actinopteri > Pleuronectiformes > Cynoglossidae > Cynoglossus > Cynoglossus semilaevis. Next base: position 2,732,934 of record NC_024310.1, on the reverse strand, counting down.
GCGCACCACAGGGCACCGCGGTGAAACCGAATTCCTCACACTTTCTCCCGTTGACTGGGCGTCTGTCTCTGCCGATCATAATTCATACCCTGTGTGCAGCCCTCCACTGTTTGGTGGCTTAGTGCCGGCCCACTGAGCCCCGCTTTCTGCTCTTTCTGCTGCTAGCCTCTCAGTGCTGAGTGGCTGTTTTGAAATCCACAACGTGCTGGAGAGTCTAGACGCATCACGTAGCCACGCAACTATTAATGCAGCACGGAGTGAGCTGACAGTCGCAATGTGACCCCGACGTTTATGTTCCCGTCAGTGCATGTTGATACCAGAGAGAGAGAGAAACCAAACAACACGACTGTTTATGACGCGGAGACATAAGAAGTCATTTCTAAATTAAACTGTGAATCAAATATTCTATTGGAATAAAAGACAGAAACAAACGCCGGTGGCTTAGAGCTGGTGCTCAGTGAAGCAGTTAGGTGACATTAAGGGTTTATGAATATATCAATTATTTGTGTTTTGTTTCAGACCAGTTCTGAACACACACACACACACACGCGCAGCCTGTTTACAGAAGTGTTGCGGCGGAGACCGAACAAAAACAGTTTTTCCGGCTCGAATTAGCGACAAACAAAATTAGACAAAGACAATTATAGAACGTTAAGTTGCCAGTTGTTGTCGGCAGCGAACGCGACACATTGTCCATTTGGACGTTGTTAAAACGGCGCTAACCGTAGATTCATCATCCTCTTCATGGGCTGAGACTGAACTGGAACCAATCCCAGAAGTCATTAGGACCAGCAGTGTCACATCCTGTACAGACACAAACAGCCGTTCACACTCACACTTGAACCACCAATCAGTGTCCAGTTAACTGAATCTGCAGGTTATTGGACCGTGAGACTAAACCACGAGTACCCTGAGAAAGACTGGAGAGCCAATCAGCTACCACTAAGATCAAAGTGAGTCTTGTCACCTCATTGTTTTTATAGCATTGTTTCCCAAAGACTGGGTCGCGACCCTCAGGTGGGTCGCAAGAGTTGTGTTTTTTTTGGGGGGGGGTCGTCTCGCGTCACGTTTCCCAGGAGTTTACGAATAATGTCTAATGACGGGTTGCGAAGGTTTGTGACTTTTAAAATATGGGTCCCCAGAAAAAAAAATTGGGAAACACTGTTTTATAGTAGAGCAAAATATCTTATTTTTAAAACAATTATTTAATTTTTTTTTCTTTCATACGAACGTTACAAGTTAATTTCCTTTATGGTTGAAGCGTAAGTTAGCATTTATAACATTTATAATTGCATTTACAATAGAAATTGAACTATCTTGCTAACAGCTAAATATTAATAAAGGCTGAAAATTGCATAGCCTTTTTCCAAGTGGACGTCGAGACACGTCCTTAATACATGTAGTCTCCTCTACTACTGACCAGGACGACCGTCCAATCAGATACCAGTCCAGCTGTAACTGCAGCTGAATTGAACTGTACATGTGAACACACCGTCAGTTTCCTCTCCTTCACTATATTTACACTCAGCACTCGGTCCAATGCAGCACACTCAACACCAGCATCTGTACAGTACACATACAGGCAGCAAATCTATAATGAGCAGTGGCCCACAACACAGCTCTGTCAGGGTCAGAGGTCAGAGCGACTCCTTATCACACAGCTGCAGGCCAGGCCTCCTCCAGCACACTCTAAACCCTCAGAATGGATTAGAGACAGCTCCTCTGAGGGAAGGCCATGCTCCACCACTTCTTGTTGACTACATTTTGAGGTCAATTTTCCATGTTTCTTAAATATCTCATTTCTATGTGGAAGCGCGCTGCAGCCCTAATCTGTCACCATCGGCCAGGAGGTAATGGGAGTCTCCCAGTATTTCCAATGTTTCCCTTTGATGCTCTCTCCTCTCTCCCTCACTCTCTGTCTTCCTCCCTCACTCTCTGTCTCCCTCCCTCACTCTCTGTCTTACCTTTGACAGTGCTGTGAGACACTCTGAGGCAGAACACCACGGTGCATTTCGCGTCTCATGCACAGCTTCATTGTGGAATAGAGAAAAGGCGTGGGACGGCTGCCAGAGGAAGTGAGCGAGGGAAGAAAGCCAACAGGAGTAGGAGAGACATCACATGAACAGGTTCCTCTGAAGCTAAATCTTTATTTATGCCAACTGCAAATCTGAAATAATGCACAAAAAAACAACAACTAAACGGGAGAGTCTGGAGAGCCGGGAATGAAGAGAAAAATATTATTATGAAAATAATGGGGAATCGATTTTAGATAGTTCTCTTTATGAATATCAATTTTATAATTTTCTTCCTCAGTGAACATATTCAGTTTTATATTTTAATTGTTCTGTCTAATTGTTATAGCCAACTAAATCAATGGTCCCCAACCTTTTTTTCTACCAAGGACCAGTCGGCCGGTATCAGCCGTTAATACCACACCATCGTTGAAGCATCGAAACATTTTCAAAATAAAACTGTTGGAAACTGTTTTTAGACTTTCTTCTGTTAGTATCAGTTTTAGACTTTCTTCTTTTAGTATCACAGTCTGAATGACCTTTGACCTGTTGTTCTGAAACACTGACAGACGGACCTGCACGGGTCCCCGGACCGAGTGTTGGGCACCCCTGATCTAAATGACAGTGTAATCCAGGTTATACCTTTGACATTATCAGTCCGTCACGAGGCCATGACTGTGTTTGACTTGAATTACTGTCCTAAAAACTGGCAGTATTTTCCCTTTAACTCATCTCCGTCAGCACTTTATCTGTTTTTCCGGAACCATTTTCTGCTGCTGCTGTTGGAACGATGCCTTAGTCTTTGTGTGCTTACATCAGCGCCGGGCAATTATTCATAATAATACAAAATATGGCAGTGTGTAGCTTTTTATTTTTTTTTTCTTTCTTCCTTTTTTTCTGCTAAATTAAAAAATATCACCATTTTAAACTGAGCTGTAATTTACCGCCATCTCCTCCAAATTGAATTATTTGTTTTTGCACACTGTTCAGTTCTGCCTGACATAATTGCAAACCAATTTTGTTGTCATCGCTCGTATTAATAGTCCGTGCACACGCTCACATTTTCATACGCTTCGTGCCACAGCTGCTGGGCGCACAAAAATCTAAATCGACAGACACGGAGGACAAGGAGGCGTCCAACCTGGACATCAACACAGACCACAGCGTGTCTTCCACAACGCACCGTTAATGAACGTACAGAACAGCAGACTGAGTTTCTGAGTTGTTTAATTAGTCACATTTTTTTACATCATTTAAATAGAATGATCCAAAAAACGACTGAGTTCAAAACCTGCCGTGGGCTTCAGGGAAGCCTTCGCTATCACAGCGTTGGACCAATCACAGAGCCAAGGGTCCGCCGGTCTCTGCCAAAGGCATAATTAAAATGAAATGTAATTACTTGTATTGGTGAGGGCCATTTTCACATATCACACGTTTTAGTAGATTACGCAGGAAATCACATCCCAACATCAGCGCCAGGGGAATTTTTAGCCTTTTTTTAGCTTTTAAAATTCTCCAACATTCAAGTGTGTTTTACGCTCTTTGCCAATGAACAACAAGCGTTACCGTAGCACAGGGAGCTGTCGGCCAATGAGCTGGGTTTGAAACGGCCTCATTTGATATTAAAATGTAGTGAATTGCCACTTAAGTCACGACGTGAATGAAGACTAAAAAAAAATAAACTCATCACGACTCCATCACATTCACCGCCCTGTGACTTCCGTCCCTGAACTACGCCGCACTGTGACGACAGTCGCCGCCGTCACATCAGTGAAGTGTGACAACCTAAATTTACAAATCCAATCTTCCAATCAGAGGTTCCCTCCAGAGACGGTGGAGCAGACAGTGGAGTGGAGTGCAGCCAATAAAATACTCCAAATGGACTTCCATTTCTATTATCCACGTATGTTCTTTGCTTTGCCCCCTAAACCGATGTCATTCCACAAGAATCGCTGCTAAGAAATTGCCAATTTATCCAATTCACAGAAGCCCAATCTCAATATATCTTCTTCAATTCATCTTCTTACCACCAGCCAACACAGCCCCCCCCGCCCACACCCTCACCATCACCCACCCACCCTCAGCCACCCACACTACAGTTTTGATTAAAATGCCTCAGCTTACTTAATAAAATTAGCGACACAACAGCATGACGCTACGTTCATGAATTATAATTTCTCTCTGCGTCTGAAGAAAAATGGAAAAACGTGCCGAGCAGAGAACAGACATCATTTGGTTTCACAGTGTGGTGGCGTTAAAGCTAACGGTTGTTTGAATAATATTCACTATTCGGCTTCATGAAAGAACGACTTTTTTTAAAAGGGAAGGTCAAAAATAGATAGATTTTTAAATGTTGTTTTTATAACCAAGATACGTTAAAATGTGTTTGACAGGATTCTCACGACAAATGTCTTTGTTTTTTTTTTAACCAAACCTGAATGGAAACCTGTTCAAATATTTGAAGTTTTCCAACAGGTTCTGATCCAGCGCCAACTGTTTTCCATCTTTTCTCAAAACTGAAATCATTTTTCAAAGGAGCCCAAACTCAGACATTTGTCTCTACTGAAGTGTTTTTTTAAAAAAGAGAATTTTCAGATTTTCGTGGACTTTTTGACATTTTTTTTTTCCTTTTCCAAACAGTGTTTAATCAACGCCTCCTCAGTTTATGACACAGTCGTGACACGTCGACTGGTGCTTTTTGAAAACATTAGACTCATTAACCCCGGTGATGAAAAGAGTCAAAACATCAAATACCAATTCATTCTTTTGCTAGTATTCATGGACAACAGGTCAAAGACGTCTTCCAAAACCTCGAAATCTCTGCAAATAGCAGTGAAAAGTGATCGAGTCCTCCATGGTCCGTGGAAAAGTATTTGCTTCGTTGATCAGTTCTCCCGGGGCGGGCCTTAAAACCGGGTCTGAAATCGGTCAAATGTGTTCCTGTGACCACGGAGTCGATTCCCTCTCTCCAGGGACGGAGTCTCTTCCTACAGTGTTGTGTCAACTGCCAGACACTCAAAGCCCCTGGTTACTTAGACTGTGTGTGTGTGTGTGTGTGTGTGTGTGTGTGTGTTTTCTACCCAGAGAAGCCAGCATGAAGGAGAGGGAGGCAGTGAAATGTTAATGAGGGCACTGGGATGTGAACAAACAGCTTCCAGCCTGATGAATCCATTCAAACAAAGACAGAGACACAGAGGGAGAAAGAGAAGAAGAAGAGGGGGTTGTGGGGTCGAAAACTTCAGGGGTCACACACTCAAATTTGAATGTAAATGGACACAGATGACCCAGCAGCTTACTGCGGCGTCTGGGTGTGTGTGTGTGTGTGTGTGTGTGTGTCTTCTGCTGCAAGGACATTCATTCATGCTGAGGTTCTTCTTCACAAGACTGTTTGAAGAGGAAGAAGTAACGGAAGACGGAGGGTTCTGGAAGGAACGTGACGACACGACAAAGTTCGGAGGGTTTGGGTTTGACTTGATCCTGTTTCTATATCTACAAATCTTAAAACTATTTTGAAGTTGTGTTTTGACCCTCTGGTACTTCATTTGACTGAGAAAACACACAGTAATGTAGTATTACTGAGTAGTGACAGCCAGCAGGGGATGAAGGAGGGGGATGAAGAAGAGCAACATGGGGGTTAACTGTTTGACCCCTGACCTCCTGTTGTCTCAACTTTGGATGACACCCCCCAAAAAAAAAAGATTCAAATGTAACTCCAGACCAGTTTGTCGAAACCAACAGGTCAAAGGTCATTCGGACTCGGTAACGACTGATACCGGCCGACCGGTCCTTGGTACCAAATGGGTTGAACCACAGGTGTGGAGCACAGGTGGGGATCAACCACTGACCTTCTTGCTGTAAAGCAAGAGCACAAACCACCTTTCCGTGGCCCCGTGTGTCACATTATAAACAATACACGGCTCAGCATCGACTTCCATGAAGGTTAAAGCTTGTAGACCCAGTTCTCAACAGTATTCTGAGTGAAATACTCCCATTACTCATACAGGATTACTAATATCAGGTACTTCATCTGGGAGTGAAGATCAATCCCTGATGAATCCTACGTTCAGTCGGGATTTAACAACAGTCAAGAACTCGACTATTAAAGTCGTTGATCACCGCAGTCAAATCACAGACGCCTCATCCTCTCAGTATTCTCTGTGCTCAGCTGTCACACACACACACACACACACACACACACTTCAACAGTCTAAAGACTCAGGAGATAATAAGGTCTGAACCTTTTCCAATATGTGCGAAACATAACTATCTGAAAATGTCCGACTGAAATGTCAACACCCCGAGAGGCCGTCCATCCGTCCGTCGGTCCGTCCGTCACTGAAGCCGTCCTCCAGCTCTATTTTCATTTTCACTTTATTGGCTGTGCATCAGCGGCATGAGTCCTCCTCACAGACACAGCACGGGGGCTGCTCGTCCGTTAGCTCGTTTCACTGTCCTCGTACAGTCACTTCAGCTGAAGTGGAGTATTGAACTTGGCTTGGCTCCCCCTTCTGGACCAGCGTTTTATGGACTGCATTATCATAACAATTTGATCGGCTTTAGATGAGAGTTAAAAAGGCAACAAATCAGGTTTAATACGTTTATAGGCAGATGCTTGTTTTTTCAACCTGCAGGAATTTTATATAAACAGGAAATTATCGTTCTCTATAAGAGTTTAGCCAGAAACTCTTCTGTTTTCTATCCATATAAGCACGAATACAAGTCGTTGAAAATACCTTGGTAGACCCAAACGACCCAAACATCCGACCTGACCACCACCACCTCTCTGGAACCCAAGCATGTGTGAAACAGCGGTAAATGAACGCTGTGTAAGTGCCGACCCTGACGGCCAGAACTCATTTTGAAAACGTCGCTCCACGGCTCGTGTTATTGAAATTTGACACAGTCAATAAGATCAGTGGGACACTAATGATTTTAACTCGCACGCTGTGCCAGCGCGACAGCGCCATCATGATCTCAAAAATGTTCGGCGTCATCATCCACTTCATTAAATTCCCACTCACTCTGCTCTCTGACTGCACCTCAAAGATAACATTATATTTACACGGCTCTTTCACAGTGCGGTCGGTCGGACCGACCGTGAACGCCTCATGGCCAAACCACGTCGCGTGTCGTTTTGTAAAATAACAAACGCAGTTAACTTCCCATGTGGTTTAATCCTGGTTAACGGTGACAAAGTATAAAACCGACAACTTGGACAGGCTGATAATCCATCACGGCGACAAACGACAAAAGTTATTCACACTCACATTCACACCTAAGGCGAGATCAGAGCGTCCAGTTTTTTAAGTTTTTTGGCAGAAGGGAAAACTGGAACCTCTCAACATGAAACTTTGGTTTAGACATGAATGCCTATTTTTTGGATTTAGTTTTAATTTTGGATGAATATGGATTTTTCCATATTATCTCTAATCCAGTTCACATTTTTCTATGATGATGTTTGTAAATGATCCTTCATAGTTTTTCCCAATGATACCAGTGTTTTCATGGAATAATTCAGTGAGAAAATAAATATATTTAATTTATACTGTTTATGTTGTTGTCAGGCCACTGCTCCACCCACTGAGGCACAGCTACCGATTAGGTCCCAAAATGCTGTGGCTCACAGTTTGGGATGGGACGCAGCAGAGTTGGGTTATAATTAAAAGACTAGGATTGGTTCATCCCTACACCACCCCCCCTCTCCACCCCCCCACTTCTATCCCCCCGGTGTGAGTGCACTGCTGGGAAAGTGTGTATAAGCTGATTTGACATTTCCAGAGAAATGGAGTCCAGTGAGTCCTGTACAAATAATATCCCGACTCAGCAGTGTTTCAGTTAGGAAATGATCAATATTTAACAGCTTCTGCTGCTGCTCTATCTGTGCAGTGCAGCTCCGTCAGGAACCGATGAGATCTACCTGCGGTGTTCTACCACCGTGTCACACACTTTAATATCTGGTGACAAATCCCCAAATACTGTCCTACTGCTGGACAGCACTCATTATTTCAGTCAGTTAAAATTATGTTGTAAACACAGCATTTCATTGGGCGAATGAAGACAGGGAGTCTTCTCCACCGTGGAGTCTTTCAATAGTCCAATAACGACGGTGTTCAGTCCCCGTCCGCCTGTCAAAGTGTCCATAAAAACTGACAGTCTTTCCTCCAAATGCTTCTAATGATGGGAGTTTGTTCCTGCGCCAGGATTGTGACTTACTTTCAGAAGAGGAGCGCAGGCGGTGGAAAGACGGGGGATCGCACAATATCATTCTGAGAGAAACTGCAAAAAAGTTCCCGTGCTGCACGTCGATTTAAAACTAATATTTCATTCATTTTCAAAGATGGCATTTTAATCAGAAGTGATTAAATATGGATCTTTTAGCTGAAATGTTAAACATTGGAGGCAGAAACCAAATTAATCTCCTCTCCTCGAGTCAAGTCGGGTCCAATGTTGAGTCGGAGTTCTGTCTCGACCGATCTGTGCGTATTTATAAAAATGCAATTAGAATGCAGCGACAGAAATACTGTCTTATTATTATAATATTCTATGGTGTGAAACAACTCTGTCGCAAAAGGGCTGAGTATTCAACCAAATATTTTTTTTATTTATTTCTGTAATTGTCCGATTAATAATCAGGCAGAATCTTTGGACAACCGTGTAATGACACTGTTGCTCGTGTTGATGATAAACATCAGCTCTAAAATGACACATTTCGCTGCTTACAGGAAATTAAATTTCCTGTTAGCGGCAATTAACAGGAAATTGCCGCTAACAATTTAGTTGAAGGAAACTAAATGTATGTGGTCATTTAGCGGCGCCCCCTTTAGGCAAGGAATAACTCGATTTAAATATAAACAGGGAACGAACATAGGTCGATGGAAGGTGTCCTCTGAAGTCATGGAAACACACGTGTGTGTGTGTAGTGTGTATAGTGTGTGTTTGTGTCCAGAGGCAACCAATAGTGTGTGTGTGTGTGTGTAGTGTGTATAGTATGTGTTTGTGTCCAGAGGCAACCAATAGGTAACCTGGCCAAACAGAGGATGTTCAGGATCCAACAATAGGTAATTACCATGATCAGAGGCTGGCAGTGCTGGAATCACATCATCAGTCCCTGGGGCCTGGTTGGAGCTGGACACACACACACACACACACACACACACACACATGACCGTGGTCCCTGGTGTAATCCATCACACCTGTAGGGGCTGTAGTGCAGCTAAAGCAGCAGATTTCATGCCAGTTTCATGTGTAGAGGAATGTGAAGCAGGAGGACAGACGGAGGAGAGGAGCAGAGATAAGAGCCCAGCAGGTCCACGCTTAACATTTTCACCCACTGCTAAAGGAATATAAGTACACACACACACACACATACACTGTACAGGCATAAGCATGTGTGCAGGAAAATGTGCGGGAAAAGGTTTATAAGCACGTGTGCAGGAAAATGTGCAGGAAAAGGTTCAGCCATTAAATGCAGTAAAGAGTCCAATCTAGATTAGACACGTTTCATCAACAACTCATGAATATTTCTCTTCCTGATCCAGTTTAACCTTGGATTTAGGGGCGAGGTGGAGGAGTTCTACCACTGCAGCACCCATCCTACAGAAAATTAAGGAACCCTTGATAACACAACTACACAACCAATCATGTTTTTGAAACATTAGAGGCCAGAAACATTTTGAACCAATCGTTTACATCACTGGGATTGGTATTGAGGCAGGTATCAGGTATTGATTATCAGGGATACCAACAGTTAGTCTCTCCTCCCACTTCAAACACCACCACCACCCCAAGAGGACACCCCCACCCTTGTTAGGAGAAAACCTCCATTCGTGCTCTGATTATCAGAAAATTGAGGTAGGTATCGGATTCAAGATGGCGGCTCGAGGCTCTTCACTACTTTGCACCTTTTTTGTTTTTTCATCGTACGCCCAGGTCACAGCAACCCCATCTACAGCCGCCTCAGGCAACAACTGAAATCGTGCCTTTTCACAAACTCACAACATCCCACCAGAGATAGCGAGACCGCCGGGAGCGTCGGACTCAGCAGGCGCCGGCCTGGTAATCTTCCTACTGCAGGGCAGGAACAATAACCAGGAACGTTTATCCTGGAATCATTAATGACCCTAAGACTAACATATTTCATAGTCTGTACTTAAAGACTAATCATTCCAGAACGTCCACTCAGTGATTGCTGATTGGCATCTTGAGGATTTAATGACAAGTCAACCAAGCGAAAAAAAAACATCTTCATCATAAATTGACTCTCAGATAAATTAATAGTTTCAGCCCAGGCTGTAAATTTTGGCTCATGTCCTGTGGAAAATAAATTCAACGGCTGCAGCTTGATTGAGGTTCATGTCAATATTTGGTTTTCTGAACCTGGAGTGGGTAGTTACAATAAATAAATCAAAAGGAATATTTCATGTATATCTAGCGAAAGTTGGGATGCTGTAATTTTTCAGCAGAAAGTTTCGTTTTGCTTTACTGGCTGAGCAGTGGACCTCGCTGCAGAGTTGAATTAGTCAGAGTTGGGTTGACATGGATGGTTGATCAAGAGTCTCCAACCGTTTTGACAGAGCGACTCGTTTGATACCGACTTCCTGAACAATATCATAATAATCAGTTCTGGGACATACAACAGCAGACACCGGTTCTTACCATCGTCACTGCACCCATTTACAGTAACAGTACTGTTTTTGACCCACTTATTGATTAGTTTTATTTTAACCTGAGAGAATTTTATCATTTAAAAGTCACAGACCCGACATAACCCATTAGAATCTTCCCTAGATTTGTCCGATGCCCCCCAGTGGTCTGTTCTATTTTTAACTTTTGTCTCTCACTCTCTGCCATCTCCCGTCTTTACTCTAACAGGAAATGGCAGGACATGTCAAAGCGGTCTGCACAGAGCTGTAAAAACTCCCAACAACCACATTGACCAGGGAAATATAACGGCCTAAACGACCTGCGCTCGGCCGCTGCACCAGTCAGAACAGGTCAGTAACATTTCATTCTACCCCCTCTAATGGCAAAATGAAATAAAAATGGAAATGAGACACTGAACAGCAGACTGTGTGAGGGCTGTTGGACTAATCCTAACTGCGAAAAAAAAAAAAGTCAAATCTATGATAGCCAAGTTTTGCCAGAAAAATAAGTCGAGGGGAAAGTTGCGGGCTGCGATTCTTCCCTGTTTTCACCATCAATCTTAGTCCATTATTATCATGTCAACGGTTCTGTTTGATTTGATTCCATAATGCATTACAACACATCGTAGCCTGACTTTTCCGTCACAGAGCACGAGGCTACATTTCTGCTGAATGTTTTTACGGCGGTCGGAGCTCTGGGAGTGCAGCATTTAATGTTCCTCGCCTCTGGAACATCACAAGTATCCAATTTGCTACAACAAATGAACGTGAACTGACCCGGTGCAAATTTTTTGATTGAATTTTCAATCTTTTCTGTAAAATTCATTGTCTAAAAGTACATTAGAAAAAGGAAGACATAAAATCTGCAAAGGGACAGTAGAGATACCGCTGTCGTTTATTTTACTTCTACTGCTTAATTCTTCCCCAGTCATGGTGGGAGCTGGAACTATTCCCAGCATGCACTGGGCAGACAGTTTGCTAGTACATCACAGGGCCACATGTGGAGACAAATAACCATTAACACTCACATTTATATCCATATATAAATCGACCCTCATCCTGTGTTTTACTGCTTCATCTATTTGAGACTCCAGCAGTCACCAGACGAGGCTAGGCTGCACTCTGGACATTTAGCCTAGCCTAGGATGTATTGACAGTCACACCAACGTACTACATACAGAGAAACCATTGGATCAAAGCGCTAACCTTGTTGCTCGAAGGCAAGTGGCCAATGGCAGTACTTCAAGATCATAATTAAAATTAAATCTCCTGGATGTAACCCAAATATCAATTCATCTACAGTACAGATAGTAGTATAGTGTTCGACCAGCTCCGAATCTTTGGAACTCCAAGTGGTCAGTACTGGCTGTCTGTTCCACAATGTCCAGTAAATGTGTTTGGACTGGTCAGAAATGGACCAATAAACTTAGCGAGATGTAGCCCTACTCTCACGTATCTTTCCCGTCTTTAAATCAAAGAACTTTTTTTTTTCAAACAGTAGTAAATATTAATGACAAACCTTTCAAACCGACACTTCCTGTTAAGCAACGAACCCTGGTTCCAAACAGATATCACTGAGGAAAACCAACCCGTATGCTTTGATCGCGGCTTCAACAGGTTCAACGATTCAATACATATTTTAATATCTGCTGCTCAATATGTAAATATTGAACAGATCAAAGCACATTGACTACAGATGAGCATTTCCAGTTAAAGAATCCAATCTCAGTAATATTTGTGTACAGTTGGCTGATTTATGCGAACACTGATCATAATAATTTCTCAGATCAGGAGGTGAACTGGGAATTCACTTGGACTTTAAATCCCAGCGTACTGTAGTCGTAACAAGGACTCACACAACCAGGTTTTACTACTTCATTATATCAGTGCATCTGGCACCGACTTTTTTTATTTTTTATTTTTTTTATCTCTTTAGCAAGTATAAATTGGAAACCAAAAAAAAAAAAAGCAGCAGACACAAAACAGTCAATAAGGCATAAAAGAAGACGCGAGGAGAACAGCATAAAATCATAACACAATCAGAGGGAAAACAAACCCAAACCACCGGAGAACACGGAGCAGAGCAGTCAAATAAAACTCTAACACATCTGTAAATCTGTCGAGGTCTCAGCCGGCGTACGTCCACGTGTGTCCAGATTAGAGCTGGACGATAATGTGATCGTACCGATACCACCAGAGCTGCCGGTTCTACTTATGGCTTTTTGTTGATTTGTGACATTTAAATTTTACCTTTAAGCTTAAATTCAGGCAAACAAACAAAAAAAACAGGACAAGTTTGAAGATAAGGCCCTGCAGGAAGGAGAAAAACAGGACAGGTTTGAAGATAAGGCCCTGCAGGAAGGATTGAGAAGTACAACAATGGGTTCAAACTTTTCAGACTATAATGAAAACTAATGTGACGACGATTGGAAATGAGAGAGAGACAGAGAGAGACAGAGAGAGAGTACGTGGGATATAAAGATGACGGATATCTGATGGGCCACTGGACATCGACAGAACCCTCTGTACTTCCATTACTTGGTGTGTGTGTGTGCACTGATCCATCTTGCTTACACAAATGTGTGTGTTGTCAAGATTTGCGATGCACTCGTTCTCGTTATGCAGTGAAGCAGTGTGAGAGGAACGACTCTCTGTAATAACAACAATAATTATAATAAAATGATAATAATTATAATGACAACAGTAGACTATCAGTTTATGGGCTGCAGTACTTTACTCTAATATTACATTACAGTTACACACTGCTGCCCCTGCCAACTCACTGAAGGTGGTTCACGGGCTGAAAGTGGCCCGCGGGCCCTTTGAGACTCCAGCTTTGGATACTGATCGATTATGTTGATATTAATAAATACATTTGATTGGTTTAATT
>NC_024310.1:2710183-2719331 GCF_000523025.1 Cynoglossus semilaevis | reverse complement strand
ATTGACCAAAAACCTGAGTGATTTTGGTTATGATCGTTAGGCTGCTGGTTTGATTTATGTTTGAACTCTATCGTGTTAAGTCAATAATTTTCAGTTGTTTTTTTTTTTTTAATAATCATTGGCCTCAGTTGAGAGATGAGGTCACAAAAGGAATAGACAAATAAAATGCATAAAAAAATCAATATCCAGGTCTGACAGTAGACGATGACACAGCTCACTCACTGTTAATAAACATCCCATAAAAGTGCAAAACAAGATGGATAAAAGTGTGATCAACACTGTTTCTCAGGGATATTTCAGACACACCACTGCTCCGTTATTTACATTGACGTGAAAAATCCAAAACATCAAGCTGTAATCATCTGATTAACTGCCCACTGGAACGCTCATTTGCCGGCGCTCTAACGACGTCAAAGACAAAGAGAGTGACACAGTCTATATTTCATCTCCCAGATGGGCTTTGGCCCTAACAAGCTATCGATCCCTAAAACACCACCATGTTCTGCTTTAAAAGCACAATTCTCCAATTTCCTGCCAACAAGGTCTCTTGGTTTCAACGGAGACATAAATCAAAGCCAAAACGGAACCCGTAGCCACTGCAGGAGTTCCAATTGGTGAGCACCTTCAGCTGCAAATGACTGAGAGGTTCTAGCTGACAAGCAGCTCTGCTCACTTAAGTAGTCACAGGCTGAAGAGTCAGCATTCTGTAACTTAGCAGAGCGACAGCGGCCACATCGGCCTTCATTCACTGCACCAGTGGCTCTAATGCAAACAGCCGGGACTTTTATTTCTCAACAGTGACGGCAGTTGGTTAGCATTTATAATGAAAACAAAAACCTGTCTTGGCAGAAGTGGATACGGCCGCCGTCTTACATTTACATTAATGCATTTAGCAGAGGCTGTTATCCAAAGCGACTTACAAGAGGAAGACTAGTTAGTAAAGAGGGACTTCTCGACAAGGGTGGGAGCGCAGGAGTGGAGCCAAGAGCAGGAGGAAAAGGAAAGTACAGGAAAGTTCTAGATAAGGAGGTGCTCTCACGACATCATTGTGTTGTTTGCTTTGCAAATTGTTGCGGTAATGAGAAAAAAACAAACAAAAAAAAACATTTGTCAAGTAATTATCCGTGACAAGATATTAATAATCCATTTTCTAAATGGTCTTGATGTTTTCAGAACATTGCGGTAACGAGAATTATATGGACATGTTTTGGAAAATATGTTCATAAAGGTATTATGTTGTCAGAAAATATTTTTAAAACAACAATCATAACCAATAACCACTGGCTAAAATCCATTGATCCATTTAGTTTTTTAAAAAGAAAATCCATGTCGTCAATCTTTGAAACCAGGAATTCATGAAGGTCTGCCAGACGACATTCCCCCGATGAGCTGATTGGTTGTGGAGCCTTATGACAAGAAAATCACCCGTGTCCTGAGTCCTTGTTTGTCTGTAAGGAGCTGGAATATATTGACTCTCTCCAAAAACATCCAGGATGAACTTAATTGGACCTTCTTAATTGACCTTAGATGAGTGTGAGTTGTCTGGAACCATATCTTGGGCCAAATCCAGGTTGTAGTCGGCCTTTGCTCAAAGGCTGCTGGGATTGAGCCATAAAGGATAATTGGATTAAAGATTCCAGTCCTATTTACAACCTCGGCTCACTGCGGAAAAGTCCATCGCTTAAATTGTTGGTTCAAAAAGTCCTTGCCCTCAGATTAAAGTGGTAGAAGAATGAATTCATAAATCAAGTGAAGCACTGGTGTAAGAACAAAATAAATGAAAAATATTCAAGGTCTGTTTTTTTATTACTCTTTTAAAAAACAAAGATCGATGAAGATCAGTCAAAACTGTCTTAAATTCGTTCCAAATTTCCCACAAAATCTTATTTGTCATAAACTGTCCAGACAAAAGTATGAATCTAAAATGCAACTAAGAGTGTGATCTTTGTTTTACCGAGTCACACATTTCACATTAGAGTGTAGAAGGATACAGATCGTGTACAACCCAAGTCCTTTATCACAAACCTGGGGTTTGAGGAAAGGATTTGTTCCTGTCTTTTCTTCCCAACGACACCACAATCAGCGCTAACAGATTGTCGGGGCAGTGAAAGCCGATAGGAAGAAACCAAATAAGTGGGGCCTTCTTTCAACCACAGACAATCCCAGCTGCACCACAAAAACAACCCAGCAGCCTAATGATCATTATCTACTCGTGCAACTGTGACCCCATAAAATGGAAATCTTGTGCGCACTCGCAAATATGTTTACACAGTCAACCATGCTGTTTAAAGTCGCTGTGCATCTGCTTGACTCCTCTGTACTGAAACTCAACCTCAATCCAACAAATGTTTTACAAAAAAAAAATCTCTCTCCGCACCCCGCCCCCCCACATCCCTCACCCACCCAACCACCCGCCCGTCTCTGTTTCTGTGCATTTCAAGGCGAGGAAGATAAGAGTCTCTTCTAGCCAGGAAGCCTTGCTACGGAGAGACGAACTCTGCCGAGACACAGCAGTTTCTTCTGGAGTTTTCCATTTCACAGCCTTATAGGCATAATTTTAGAGCACGGCACACAACTACAGAGCAAACCAACTTTTTACAGAATTGCATTTCTTTCAAATAACAGGGAAGGCAGGGTCTCGTATTCACCACAGGAAGAAACAGGAACGCTGCTGAGGTTTTACCGAAACTGCCAAAACAACTGCTGCGAGGCTGCAATTCAACTGGAGTTTGGGAACATTTTAGACAAAACAGTATTGGAAAATAAAATATATGGAACATTGAATACACTGTACACACAACTGAGTTGGTTGTACATACGATACTTGTTTAGATGATTGGTTCTCTTCTGCAAAAAAACACCGTTTGTAAAAACTGAAAATGAACCACGGCAGAAATTTCACCAATAAGGGTTCAATATATTGCGATGTCAGGCTCTGGAGGATGACGAAGTGAATTTCAAAGACTTTGTGACATTCCTCTATTATTTCCAACACCTTATAAATCAAACCATGACCCATTTATCATGTGATGAAAGGTGGATCAATAATGATGAAATAATTGCCCGACCATCACGAGCCTGAACCATTTTTTCCATTTCTCTGATTTATGGTCTTTTAATTTGTTTTCTACGACACACCCTTCATATCCCTGCACGTGCTCCTGACAGAGTCGTCAGGAGATGACAGTGTTGTTTGAGTGGCTTGCCAAGGACACATTGGCATATAGATCAGTAGTCAACCCTGAGGTTAAGGATCCTAATCCCTGAATCTCTACGTGCGCAGAGGTCCCATGGATGTCGATGAGTTCATCTGTCTGCCCGGACCTGGAGGTGAAGGTCACACTGCGGGGCAGAGTTTGTGACCGCCTGCGAACGTCTCACCAACCCTAACGCCCCTCCCCTCCCCCCCGACACGCTGGGATCAATAGCCATATTCCGTGGAAGCACTGAGTGTCAGGCACACATGGCAGGCACGAAGGAACACGTACGAGCACCAGGGAGACAGCTGTGTCTGTGTGCACATGGCAACACGTCGCCGCAGTCTGTCTGACATTACGAGAAGTGAACTTTAAACTGTCGCTGCGACAGAAATAGGCCTTTGGAAATGCAGCGATTTTTAAACAGCGTTGAAGCTGATTGGATGTGAAAAATAACAGGGGTAAATGATGTGGAAGGTAATGAGGGTTAAGGCAAGAATCACATTATGTGAAACCATGTGGGCACTTGACAGCATGACCCCCTCTCTTACTCACTCTCTCTCCCTTTCCCCCCCAACACTCTCTCTCTGGCTCTGGTGAACTCTCAGTGTCAGCTAGCGCTGCCTCCTGCTCACATTCCTGCATGTTCAGGACCTGAGCCTGGATTTTCTGGCCCTATTAAACACACCTCCAGGCAGGCCACACTATCCCTTCACTGCCCTCTCGTTGCACACACACGGAGGCATGACCAGAAGTCGCACACCTACCGTTCAAGTTAAACATAAAAAATAAAATAAATAAAACAGTCGGCCTCCTCAGAGGTAACTTTATCTGAGGGAGTACGAGTAGGTGTCGGAGCGGGCGACTTGACAGTCTCCAAACACATGTCTCCTCAAATAATGATTTCCCACTTTTACTAACACAAGTGCTATTATTCACCTGTAATGACTTGTGTCAGTAGTCGCTGTGGCTCGGGGGAAAAGAAATGTTTAATTGATAAGTTTTTGGGGGGTTTTTTTGGACAGAATATCGCAAGAATATCTTTTTTTTTTTTCCTTTCAGTGCTTGTGGACGTTGAAATGAGATTCCTGGTACTGTGTCAGCTAAATGTGACACAAATGAGCAGCGGTGGACTGATTTAACATGACAAAGGGTTCTCAGTGAATTATTCCACAGACTGATTAGACTGCTGTCAAAGGGAAGCAGGTTTTTTTTTTTGTTTTTTTTTTAGGTGCACTAATTAATTAAGGGCCTCATTTCCAGGTTAGGTTTGTGGGTCTTGGAGTAGGACGAGTGACAAGCTTCCCACAAGTCACCAAAAACAAAACAAAAAATGAAAGTTAAACATGTTTTTCTGGGTCACAGTGTGATTCACAACGCAGCCCTTAACGAGACGATTCACACCACTTTATTTAATTGGACAGGAAAGCCCATATTCGGCGATGGCAACGACCAAATAAGGTCATGGAGCAACCAATGTTGGTTTTTGGGGATGCTTTAAAACGGTATAAGATAAATTAATAAAACTACCAGAGTAGATATGAATACGTATGAATATATATAACGAGTTAGGAGGCGCTAAAGTGAGATCAAAGAAATGAGTACTTCCTGTAATTGGGTTCCTGTGCATCAAACATTCGCACTAATAAAAGCTAATGCAACAGTTCTACATAATCTGTGTCGATCCACTGAGTGGTCAGACTCAGCATGGACATTAACTCTACTGCTAATGCAGCATGACTGGAGTATAAGATGGTAGTGAGATCTGCTATGACGTCTAGTTTAGAGACCGATATTAACGGTTCATGTATTGAGATGAACAAAAAAAAAGACGAGATTAAATCTCTGTATCGATGACGTACCATTAACAAACAGATCAACTTTTCAGTTCAGTTTCTGTGTGTAATTTGAGAGCGACTTAAATTCACTGCATTTTAAATGTCTAATATTTGAGCACAGCGCAGGAAACTCCAAAAGGTAAGACACACTCAATAAAGACTAGACTAAAATGAATAACCCTGCACTGAACTGATGATGTTTTATCCTGTAACAAGAGTCCTTGGTTGTTAGTGTGGAAAATAAATCTATCCAGAGATGGAAAGGGAAGCTGAGTGGTATGACCTTTCAAAATATCTTTAGAAAAGAGTGAAGAAGGTACGGCATTGTAGGGGAAATAAAGAAAAAAAACAAATCGAGGCAGCTCTTCACACCTCAAACAAACTCTTCAACACTAATGGCCAGTGTGACTGCTCTTAATGTTCAACATTCTGTTGAATTTCACACTGTTGTTTGTTCACAGTTGAACCTGACCAACAGCAGAGTTAGAAACAAACCCGAGAGAGAGAGAGAGAGAGAGAGAGGGGAGGCTAAAGGGGGAGAAAATGAGACCCAGTCACGTCGCTCTGTTGTGAGGACCACTGTGCAGCGGTGCTAATGAGATGAAGTCATGGAAGACAAACATTCACACTCAGGTTCACACCAATGTCGTGTTATGTCCAAATTACCACCTATAACCAACATGCATTCATTTAGACCACATGTGTCAAACCCAAGGCCCGGGGACCAAATGCTGCCCACCAAGTCATTTTAAATGGACCTTAAAAAGCATTTAATAAAGTCCATGCAGCATGAGTTTCTTGTATTGTAATTAATTTGTAATGTTACGCATGAGTTTTTTTGTATTGTAATTAATTTGTAATGTTACTCAGCAATGAACATCATTTGTAAGTTGAATAAATAATAATAATTTGCAAACATTAGTTCCATCTACACAGTGTTCCATATACAACTGGGACATGTATTGCTCCCCCCACTGGTGAAATGAGTGTGACACCCCTGTATTCCACGTATAAGTGTCTGAAAAAGTTCAACTTTTATTTCAAGTTTATTTCGGCTTTGGCCCACGGGCCGTATGTTTAACACCCCCCCTCATACATTAATCATGATTAACGAACACTAAACCTGTTAATCCGACCACAATCACAGGCGGAACCACAACAATGACAACGACGGAAGACGGCGCTGCAGACGTGAAGTGAGGAGACCAAACGATGAGGCAGATCACGCAACACTCTGCGCCCTGGCTGTTTGTATGCAGACAGTGTCCTCGCACCAGTGAGAGTTTGAACAGAGCGATGTCCCGAGCAGACGGTGACAGACATGACAGCCAGATATGAACTGTTCACAATCAAACCGGACAAAGACAGACAATACTACTGGGCATCTGGACTGACACCAGTCCACTGTTCTAAAGCATTCCAGCAGTCACGCCGAACAATGGCAGGCTCATTCTCCCACACACACACACACACACACAGAGGCCAACGGAACAACTAAGGACGACGCACCAACACAGAGGCAACCCCCCAAGCCAGGATGAAGATGGGGAACCAAAGAAACCCCCCCCCCCAACAACTCTCTCTCCCTCTCTCTCTCTGTCTTTCTCTCATAAATACAGAGGAGTTGAGTAGGGGAGGAGGTGGGGGGGTGAGAGAGGGGGTGTAGAGTGCTGGCATTTGGCATGAACAGACGCTCACAAAGCCCCCGGGACCCCAGAGATGAAGGAAAAGTGAGGGGGGAGGGGCGGAGGAGACTGAGGAGGGGTTCCAGTGATGCCATTTCCAAACAGGCAGCCTGTGGAGCACGTTACTGAGGGAGAAGGAGAACAAAACCAACAGAGGGAGGGCCGGCAGGTCCACCCACCCTCCCTCCTTCTCTCCCTCCCTCTGCTCTCAACGCCTTTCTCTTTCCCATGTGGAGGTCAGTGTGCTCCGGAGGTCAGCCACTGCTGGTAGGAGCAGCTCCTTTGGAAAACCAAATCCACACGTTAGCTAGCTGAGGCGATGCAATCAGACAGCTGACAGAACGCATGCATCAGTCGGAGGGAAGAGGCGTCCAGGTACCACCGGTGATTCTACACCACGCAGTCATAAACAGGCAGCGATTAGAGCCTGATGGATTTCCACCGTGGCCCCGCCCACTTTGTTTTAAATCAAGCGGTCGTTCCTACTGGTATCCAACGACATCTGGGAGTTTGATACGGATGTTTAAGTGGATGTATCTGTTGGTAGTCAGACAGTCAAAAACCATCTGATATCCCCTTTGTTACATGTATATGTTATCACCATATATATATATATATATATATACATATATAAATACAGTTATTTTCCACAAAAAAAACTATCATCTCAGCCCATTTATGAACAATGGTTTCTCAGCATTTCTTCAGGCCTCTGTGTTTAACATTAAATTCCCGTGTATTCCAGCTCATATATCAGTGTATCACTTACACCTACTGTACACGTGTCAATATGTCGCCTACAAAACCTTAAGGCAATCAGTGAAATAGGTAGAAGTTTTAATGAGGGGAAACTCCACGATGTGACAACGACTGGAGGAGTTTGGAGATATCGTTTCTCCGTCTCCGTCAACATTTCATTGTGTGTATTTTCGCCATCAGGCCGACGCTGTGCATTGATTCAAATAGTCAAAAACAAAACCTGAAATAAAATATCTTAATATGAAGTCTTAGGATCGACCGAGTCGTCTAAGGAATCCCTTAAATTCTCCTACTGGTAAAAAAAATAAAACTTTGGTTGAGAAAGATTTGAGCCAAGTATTTCGGCTTAAACAAAATCCTTACAAGTACCATGTGAGTTGAACTGGTTTCATATGAAATACCAGGGCATTAAGTGAGGGTTTTTCACCTAGTCCCAAACAGAACCTCTGGGTGAGTCACAGGCTTAGAGTCCAATCAGTCTGGGCCGCCTTCCAAACCTGAGCCGTGAGAATAAAGGGGGAAGAAGGGAGGACGGGGGGGGGTCTGCTGAGAGGAGTCATCTTCTGCTACAGTGGAGGTGCTGGGGGGGGGGGGGCGCATTGTTGTGTTTTATGAGGCAAAACATTTCTAGCAGTGTCTGGTACTTGATGTATGTCGAATCAACTACTGATCCCAAAACACAGCAAGGTGTTGAAATGTGAAAACTGATGAAAAAAAATAAAGACACTGGATGTGAAAATACTCCTGAGTGAGTATTTAAGGTACACAGATACTTCAACTTGCAGTAATTTTCTTAATAGTAGCTTCTTTTCCTGAGAGGGAGACGATCTGAACGACTGCACTTTGACCTCGAACATCTCTACATTTGCTCATTTACTTTTAGAAATATACTATTTTTTTTCCATTTCCTTTTCTTATTTGTCACTACCCACATTCACCACTGAAGCCAAATGTTTACTTTCCTCACAAACTATTTTAAAAGGTTCGATTTATTACAGTTAAATCGCCATCTCCTCGCCAATTAAGATTTTCACATTTTTCCCCCCAATAACCATTTACTGCAGGTCAGACATTATCTTCCACTTCAGTCGCTGTAACTACATCTTACAGCAGCAGGAAGAAGAAGAAGAAGAGCCAACGCTTCCTCATCCACTGCACACCAGGCCTGGCTCAGCCCCAGTGAGCCGGTGTGAAACAGGTGAAAGACGAGGAGGTGATGAGGAGGACGGAGACGGGAAGGTGTAAGAAGAAGAAGAAGAAGAAGGAAGAAAAAAAAATCGAAGAGGAGGTGAAGGAAGAGGAAGAGGAGGAGGAGGAGGAGCTGGAACACAGGCCGGCACAGCAAGTGAACAGACAGCTGCAAGGTTTTTTGGCAGCACGCCTGCTGAAAGGTGAGAGGATTTCTACCAACATGCAACTGCACACACACACACACAGACAGGGACAAACACACACACGCACACACACTCAGACAGAGCAGATCCGTGTGGTAAACAGGTAGACACGGCCAAGCCATCGAACAGATGTCCCCTTCAGTCCCAGGTGAAACCCCAGGCTCCAACATCCTGATGCTTTTTGCAGAAACCTCCCAATAAAATGACACTTCACGCCGCTCCACCCTCTACTGGCTGCCGCTAACCTTCACCACACACACAGGCAGAGAGACACG
>NC_024310.1:2709159-2710165 GCF_000523025.1 Cynoglossus semilaevis | reverse complement strand
GGCTCCAGTTGTTGCTTTTACGCGGGTCTGCGGCTGCAGCAACACACACGTTGCATGTTCCTTTATTTAACCAAAAAATAAAAAATAAAAATCCAGCCTGTCCCGACCTCCTCCTCCTCCTCCTCCTCACTCCTCCTTCTGCTCCTCCTGCTGCTCCTCCTGCTCCTCATGCACAATCATTAAGGACTATACAGTCATTGCAGCTGCAGATGTTAAACCACTCTAGGGGTTTTTGCTCATTTAGAGTCAATCGAATTTGCGATGAATTTATTTTTTGTTTGTTTCCTACACAGACACCAAACCAAAGTTGCAGATTCAAATGCGCAACCAGAACCAGAGATGCACCTGCCTCAACAGATCACGGACGAACCTGCAGGGACAGAACTCCACGACGCCGTGGTTGAAAACCCCATTTAATCATCTCAGATTTTTAGGAAGGGAAAGGGAGAGGGGTAAAAAAAAAAAACGACATTACACCCCAGGTCCGGCTGCTGCTGCTGCTGCTGCGGCGGGGACCGCATGTGTGTCCCGTCCGAGCTGAGGCTGGTGCCCCGCAGGCTGTGCACACACGCACACACACAGACCGAACAACTCCAGGTCTGAAGCCCAGGCAGATGCAGCCCATCCCCGCATGGCCGTGGACCACACGGCAGCAGCTGCTCCGGCCTCAGGTCACCCACCTTGTACCAAAAAAAAAAAACCACCACCACCGCCAACGGTTCCGGAAACGCGTCCCCGGCGTCGCGTCGCACCGCATGTCTCTCTCCCCCCCTGCACATCTTCTAACTTTGAAAGCACGAATCTGGGCTGAGACTCACCCGGCCATGCTGCTGGTCATCCCGCAGGAGGAGCGCGTCCTGTTCGGTATCATCCACAGCAGTGGAGAAGCTCCGACACTCTGTTCACTGACTGCTCACTGACGCTCCTCTTTACTACTACTGCTGCTGCTGTTGCTGCTGCTGCTGCTTCTGGAGGTGCTGCTGCGCGCACCCGCTGACCACGGCGG
>NC_024310.1:2702143-2707470 GCF_000523025.1 Cynoglossus semilaevis | reverse complement strand
GATGCAGCCCATCCCCGCATGGCCGCAGCTGCTCCGGCCTCAGGGCACCCACCTTGTACCAAAAAAAAAAAACCACCACCACCGCCAACGGTTCCGGAAACGCGTCCCCGGCGTCGCGTCGCACCGCATGTCTCTCTCCCCCCCTGCACATCTTCTAACTTTGAAAGCACGAATCTGGGCTGAGACTCACCCGGCCATGCTGCTGGTCATCCCGCAGGAGGAGCGCGTCCTGTTCGGTATCATCCACAGCAGTGGAGAAGCTCCGACACTCTGTTCACTGACTGCTCACTGACGCTCCTCTTTACTACTACTGCTGCTGCTGTTGCTGCTGCTGCTGCTTCTGTGCTGCGCGCACACGCTGACCACGGTGGCGCGCAGGGGTGCGCGGGCACAGCGCAACCTGCCGGAGAATGAACAGATTTAATTTAACAGCGCCACGCCAATAAAATCTGCACGTTCGTTTCACTCTTTAATTGATATTAACCAAATAAAATCGGTTTTCTACAGCGGAGCCCAGGGCTTAACGTGGGACACACGTGATCTCACCGTGACGTCAGATAGAGTCAATAAATAAATTGACTTTTTTGTGCAAAAAAAAAAACACGTCAGGAGGAAGAAACAACTCAAATCAAACAATTTTCATAAATAAATGATAAATGATAAAAATAAAAAAACATACATTCAATTTATGGATTAAATTAAAAACCATAATTATGACGATTTTTTTTTAATAATTAAGAATATTTCAGTGCTAGCCAATCAGGTACAAATACGTGAACAGTTACTACAGCAGGTACTTGATACTTCAACATACTGGTGTATGATGCTTTCAAAAAATAGAGGCAAATACAGAGCGTTCAAAATATAATGGGAGTTTCCCCAGCGGTCTATGCCTATAACAGTACAATACACTATACACATGATTAGAAAAGCAACGCAGTAGAAGACTTTGTATATCAACAATATTGCATCTGAAAATTGCTGTAATTAAAAACATAATTATTGATATAAATAAGTCCTACAGGACTGAGCCCCTCCCCCTTTTTTAATTACAGTTTTTACAGATCATCTTAGAAATGAATAAATAATAAAACACCACACATTCAATTAATCTCAATTTAAAGAAATGCTATAATCGAGATTAATTGATTATTGTTTTGTCTCAAAGGGAATAATTAGAGGCAGAACAGTCAGAATGAATGTTTACACAGAGAGAGAGAGAGAAAAAAACAACAACTAAAATTAAGAAAAGTTGTCAAAGAAAAAACTGAGTTCACCCAGAACAGCAGGTCTGTGGAGACGGAAATGAGTCTCATCAGTTTCAGTGGTACAATATCGTCTGCCTGATCCGCCGTTAGAGACGGTTCAGAAATGAACTCCGTAACACCTTCATGTAGGCGTCAGTGAAGAAGTCGGTGCTGAGAGCGGAGGTGGCCGGCTGACTGTGGGGAGATCCAATTATAGATTCTAAATGGAGAAAGAAAATTATTTCTTATGATTCATAGGAGTTTCTCCGTTCTCCAGAAAACTCCAGAACTTTCCATTACCTGAAAAGACAGACGGACAAACCCGCTCGTCAGTGCTGAAGGTGTGGACTTTGTGTCTGTTCTAGGGAGTATAGATCCTTTAGTTTCTTGGAGTTTACTGTGGTAAGAAAAGAGCTAGAAGAGTTAGAACCTCGGTTCATTTAGCATTTTATTCAAAAGTCAATCTCTCCTCCGGGACCCGAATGTCCCGAACAGGAAACTAAATCTGCGAAATGTCTCGATAAATAATTGACTGGCCTGTACTTAATTATGGCCAACTATTGACCAGTTAATGGAGGCCTGGTGTAATTGTATCTCAGATAGAATCAGCTCACAGTCTGTGCACTTACCTGACTGTCTCAGATACGGGATCGAGTGTCGAGAATCGGAATCGTCACGCAGACAAATGTACTTCGTTTTGAAAGATAAAATGAAATATTCACACATACACAGAACAATGTAAAGTATTATATTCGTATGAACGTAGTGGTGGAAGGTTGCTAGAAAGAATGTTTGATTTTTTTTTCCTTGTACGATCAAAATATTCTCAATGACATCTGAAGCTGCCGTACGTCCTTGTCACATCAAAACGATACGTCGCAGCGTGATCTAGTCTCTCTCTCTACATTCATACATTCATACATGCATGTATGCAGAATGGCTGAGGAATCATGAATTATGTATAAATAATGTACTCATGCTAGAGTGAGTAAATGCATGTTTGAAAAGACACAGTCGCAGTGACTCTAGTCAGGCTGTTAAAATTAGTAAGTGAAATGGAACGAGGGGAAGTGTCAGCCAGCTGAGCAGCAGTCATTACTGTTTTGTATTTTGTCTTATCTCCTTCACCTTCTCCTCCCAGCTGCCCTCCCCCTCCCTCTCCCCCACAAATCTGAGATGATCTGGGGGTAGAAAATAAAAAAAACCTGTCTTTCAGTGACACGGGGGGGGCAGGGGGGGAGGAGACCTTTCTGTGGCGAGCTGCGAAAATGCATGAAACCAGCCGTCCCTGAAATCCTGCATCAGATTGGCTAAGCTGCTTACTGAGAACATTTAGTGATTCAGTAAATACTTTATCTCATATTTTGTGTATCTACACAAAAAGTTTAGAGTTGAAACTGTTTATTTGTGTACTGATGTAAGACCAAGTTAGAATGAACCGGATTGGTCGGTCAGTTTGGGACAAATTTCCTCCATAAGAACGTCTTCGCTCTGGAGAATATAAAGTACCAGCTGCACTTTTTTCCATCACATTTCTGTATTTTTCTTTTGGCAAACAGAATGCTTAAGTACCCAACCCCTGGTTAGGGGACCAGTGTCGGTCCATAGGTCGTTTGGTAGCGGGCCTCAGTGGGACACAGTGAAAAAAAATGTAAGTTCCGATGTCAATATTTGCAGCCGTTTTCCCACAAACTGCGGTAAACGTCTCAGGACTCAACAAACAATTCCGGGACATTCGGCAAAACTCAAACTCAGGCACTGCGTTATCAGGTTTTCATAATTGGAGGAAAAAACTATTACATTATGCTAATATCTGGCCAATAATATCGGACATCCCTAAATATGACGTAAACTAAAATTATAGTTGAAATGATTCCCACTTCAGAGTTTTCTTCTATAATCTGATAACTTACTTTGACTCTGTTGTTACGACAGACAAACCAGAACCACAATTCAATATCGTTAATAAAGGGTGTTTCATGGCAACACAGCGTCCATTGTTCCTCAGCCCAGGTGCCGAGGAACAGATTCTCTAAACAGACCTGCATGTTTGTTTTTTCTGACAATTTATTTTTTTAATGCACTCTAACATGAAAAGCAGATAAATGTATTATCAAAGGGATCCTGGCTGTTCTGCATGATAAAATAAACTCATCAGTTTTAGTGTTTGAGATAGATCTCTGATCAGAGAGCTGCCATGTTCAGGGGACGCCTCAGCGGTCCGCCTCAGTGGTGGCGGCTGCTGATAATTCACTGTTTCACTCCACGTGCCAGCTCCCTCTGAATGCACAATGAACGTCTCGTGCACAAATGTTTTCTCCTCGCTATCGCTGTCACTGCCGAGTACTGTATGTTCACGCTGCACGGATGAGGAGTGATTTTAATCTCATCTTTAATTAAAGGCGCCTGGTTCTGACAATGACGATGAGAGCAGTCGCACGTTCAACGTGTTCAGCGGCAGAGTTGGCTGAAAAGGTGGACAGGTATTTGCAAATGTGCTCAGGTTCCATATGGGTCAAACCCAAATTGCCCACTCAGAGTGTGGACAGCTGGTCACCATATGAGGTCATTCCAACATCTTAGCTCCTGTAAACCAGTTTGGGGCCTTTAACGGGGGAGCCGCCTGCAGTGAAGGCTGGAAATGTAAATTGTATTTCTGGCCCCAGTGGAATTCATTTCCATATATCAACCAATAACAATAACTGTGAAATATCTGGTCTTCATGGTCGACGCCCATAGGGTATATTTGAAATAATAATAATAATAAAGTTAAAACAAGACATGTAATAGTAATATATATGTATATATATATATAGATAGAAGTTAAAACAACACATGGATTAGATAGAAAAAAAATGATAAAAATATGGCTATAACATCTGTCTCTGTTGAAGGTTTCAAATACTTCACCTAAACTCTTTTGTTATTAGCCTTCATGCTAGCTGCTTCTAGAGCTAACACTGTTAGCTAACGATCTCATTATAAACAGCTCCTGTTTAAGGACGTTCCTCTGCTGGATTATAGGAGGTATTCCCATTCGAGTGCTGCCTTCGATCGGGTGAAAAATAAATCTGTCAACCTTCCACAAAAGTGTTTAACAGCTCTGCGGACGCGCCGCGACTTTCAGCTAGCAGTTGCAGATAAACAGTAGATACAGCAGGGGTGAGTTTGGTGAGGACAGAGATAACCATCCAGGGTCTGTCGTCAGCACTGCAGGCGTCAGTGTCTGATTGTGGAGCAGTTTAATTCAGTTTAAGGACCGAAGCCTCTCGTCTTCACTCCTCACAACAAAAGAGCTGCTCAGACTCTTTATGCTGCCATTAACCCTGCCAACTTTTTCCTGAAAAGGATTAATGTAGATCTCGGTCCGTGATCTCGATCTTTAAACAGAGCTCCTGGATAACAACAGGGTTTATAATGAAGTGACCTTTGAATCATATTTTTTGCCTCCGCTGTCATTATTTTCAGTAAACGGTGCAGAAAGCCCAGCGTTTCCTGGTCTCGTTTGTCACTGGTGGTCGTACGCTCCGTGAAACCACAGCAACTGAGGAGAGAGTGCTCCCAGAAAATTACAGGCTTCTCTGACTGTCTGTCTGACTGACTGACTGACTGTCTGTCTGTCTGTCAGTCTGACTGACTCCATTCGCCTCAGTAACAGATGAAAACATGCTCTAATTTTAACATATAATAATTGGACATTACTGCAGCAGAAAACGTCTTCTGCCATGAGGCATCGATTTCGTTCCACAGCTGCGTCCCGATGTGTCCCTGGGACAGACACACTACCCTACATGGCCTGTAGGCTGCTAATTAAACTGTACCAATACTGAATAATATGGGTTGCATTATACAGAGCTTCCGGTCATAATCTGGTTCCTGGTTATGCCAGATATCACCATGTTGCTAATGGAGCGCCACGCTCTGAAAACCCACGCCCGGGTTTTATGGTGACATAAAAACAAACGCCCAGGCAAAAATCAGGTAGGAAGTGTATTTAAATTGTAGGGGTAAAAGTTACCTCCAGACACCAGCCTCCATTCAGCTCATGAGGGCATTTCCATTTGGATGTAACGTTATTGC
>NC_024310.1:2700031-2702076 GCF_000523025.1 Cynoglossus semilaevis | reverse complement strand
CCCATCTCCCCCTAAGAGTTTAGCGTCGGCTCCCAGAGGGCCGGAGGTCCAGATGGTGGAGGAGTCGCTGGATAATGTGCTATTGTGGTTGGGTTTTATTGCCTTCTAGCACATTTCTAAAAGGTTGGGTTGAAGAAAGCGGCGGTGCTGAATGTGCTGTGGTACAAAGAGTACAAAGAACTGAACAATAAACCAGACAGGAAGTACGACGGAGGCAAGAATCATTTTCACCGAAATCAACGTCGAAGTTGAGATCAAGGAAATGTTGAGGTGAACATGCACTGTTGTGTCTTATAGAGGTCTGGGTCATGTTTGCTAGTACTTGGAACGATATTTTGAGATTGTTAAAAGATGAACTGTTGACCCTCTTGGTATTATGTTTTCAACATGAGGTTTCATTTTGTGTTTGAAATTTGGTAAATAAACCAGAAAGTCTCCAGTTTTATACATTTCAACCTGAATCTTTTTTAACACAAAGACAGAAATTTTTAACATTCAAACCCAAAAATCAATCGTCAATTAGTTGTAGTTGTACGTCTGCTCATTTTTCCACCTGCCGTTCTCTGTCTTTCTGTTCCAGCTGTATAAAAAATATTTTTTATCATATTTAAAAATGTGAATTTATCTCAGTTCAAAAGCTTCCCTGTTCTTTTTATAAAAATCTGAAACTACATCTATCGTTGTGTATGTTATTAAGATCGTTTGCTCAGGTCTGACCATCTAGAATCCCCAGAACCAAACACCCAGAAGCCGCTCATGTATTTCATAGGTTCAGCCTCTTCAGTAATCTGTTCATGCTGCAGCTTTTTCACTCAAACATGTGATGGGAAAACATGGTTGCTATGGATACCATACAGCACACAAAATCAAGCTGAAAGGTCACTGTTCAAGTGACCCCTTAAACTCATGATGGACCACATCTCTGAGGTGTCCGCACCTCGTCCTAGCTTCACGCAGTTCCTCCAAAGAGAATATTTTTGACCTTTTTTTTTTCTGTAGCCGTTTCTTTGGACGCTGTTATTTCATCCGTTCCTCTGCTGCATAAATAGAAGAAATATTTCATGACAGCACTGACATATGCTATCAGAAATCATGCGCAGGCGATGCGGCCAAGTGGGCTGAGACCACATTGTTGTTGTTTTGCATGCATGTGCTGTTTTAATGAGCCCTGTTTGCTTGGAGGCAAAATACGGCTCATCGTTGGTTGAATTATGTAGTAACCGGGGGGTGTGGTGTGGTCGGCTGCGAGCTAGGGGAAATCTGGTTTTGAAAACAACATGTGGGTAAATTTACCATAATTTAAAGCTTAACTTAAAGCTAGGCTTTAAGTTGATAAAACTTAAAGCTTAGCTTTAAGCTTTAAGTTTTATCAACTTAAAGCTTTTGTTTACTTTCGATCATCAAGTCCCGTCTGAGGTCACATCCCGATGTGTGTGTAAAAATGGTCGAATCCAACTTTCACAAGCGTGTCAACAGCCAACTCCCGACAGCCGGATGAAAACTCCTCGCTGCAGCACTTCAGGAATCACAGCAGTGTTTCCTCTTTGATCAGAGCTGGACGCCACGCAACGTGACGCTGAGAGGGGAACACACACCGAGAGAGAGAGAGAGAGAGAGAGAGAGAGAGAGAGAGCGGTGACAGTCAGACTCTCCTCCTGTCTCCGTGACGTCCTCCAGCTTTGTCTACAGTCAACTCTGTCACCGTCTCTTTTACTGCCCCCTCCTGTGCCCCCCCCATCCACACCCCACCCATCCCATTATCTCCCCCAGCATGTCACCTCCCTGGATCCTTCACGTTCCCTTTATTCTCTCTGATGTCTGCGACACTGGGAACATAAAAGCCGACATGTCACCAAATTAGTTTGTGACATAACAGAACCCAGCACCTGTACGGAGGGAGGACGGCTGCGGTCCATTCACTCCCAGCTCCCTCTGTGCCTTTTACCCTGTCACACACACACACACACACACACACACAGTCCCACAGCTCGGCGGCAGCAGGAAGGGCGTGAACGACTTCACCATGTGTCAAAAAGGACACAACA
>NC_024310.1:2696703-2699958 GCF_000523025.1 Cynoglossus semilaevis | reverse complement strand
GGTCACTGGTTCAGAGCAATAACAGTAATTAAAGTTATTAACTGTGATAGCAGTAATTAACATCTTGAATTAAATGTCAGCATCAGGAGCCGGAGACCGTGGCCGTGGCCGTGGTCGTGAATGTGAATGTGGGCGGCAGATGTTAATGGGTTAATGGTCTACACGTCGTCCATACTGATCTGGACGATATCGTGGTGTCTGGTCTAATACAGCTGATAATTAGACAGCGGTCCGGTCCAGATCAAGGTCCCACAGAACCTTTGACTAGGGATGTCCGATATAAACCGATTTGGATACATGGCTGATAATATTTACTTAATTATCTGTATTAATTAAATGAGCTGCAGTGCTGCCATCTAGTGACTTTAACTTTAATATACAGCCGTTTATCCCCAAAATTACATTATTGGGTTTTCATAATTGGAGGAAAAAACACGCTAACAATTCTTACAGATATTACGTAATATGCTAATGTCAGTCACTAGGTAATGGGATGGTGGGAAAGAATATCGTCTGAGGAGGACGAACTGGGAAAAAATATCGTCTGAGGAGGACGAATAAATGATTAAAGAGTTTAGTCAAGATGTTGCTGCCCCCTACAGTAAGTCCTCAGACATACTTTCTGCTCTGTGTGTGTTGATGATGAGCGGAGGAATAACTGTCCAATCACAGCGAGTTGTTGTAAACAACATGCACTGATGGTTACTACAGTATATTTTCCACATTGAATTCACTGAACTGTTCAACAATAGAGACGTCGTACAAACAAAATTCAACGTCTGTTCTGCTGTCGTTTAGAAATAAAATCTTCCACCAGGGACAACAATAACAAAAGCACTTTTTTTGCTCCTTTGCCCTGAATCTTTTATAACGTCTGAGCTCCTGACTACAGCGTTTGTTTATTCATTAAATCCAGATAGAAAGAAAAAAATAATCATAATTTTCAGTGTTGAAGATCTAACTCCTTTGTTATTAGAGTTAGTTCCTCTCAGTTTACACACACACACACACACACACACACACACACACACAGCCACTTACCTACCTATCTCTCCAGGTTATCAGGTTTCCCTATTGACAGCCGACCTTCTCACAGTGTTATCTCCTTGTCCTTTTTTGTGATGTTTCAAAGGATTTTCAAGGGCTGCACTTTATTGGAATAATATTGACCCAGGATTCTTTATAACCGGTTGAGAAAAAGACTAAAGAAATCTGTTTTTTATTTCAAAAAATGTTTTCTCTTTGTATTCTACCTTTAACCACTATAAGTGATAGCATCTTTGAGCCGCTGCACTGTGACCCGTGAGCTAATGGTTGTGTTCTTAGTCATCGTGGAGAGCACTCTGAATGAATCTTGTTGTGCACCAGATATATGGGCTCTGGAGGAAAGTGTGCCGACCATTGATCAGTCTGGAAAAAATCTGCCAAAAAAAAAAAGTATGAGAATTAAAGGAACTCAAATGACTTCTCAGTCCATCATGAGATCAGCCTCATTTTCCTCCAGTCACTTCTGGGTAATATTTTTATTTTGAATAAAAAGGTATCACAGGTATCGGGGCTCTTCTAGAGATGATATTTCATAAATTGGTTCTCCTCTCAGAGTGGAGTGAAAGGAGAAGCTCACTAAAGCAGACCTCCAGTCTTTTCAGCCTCCGCTCAAAGCTGATCTTCTGCTATTTTTGGAGTTATATTTCAGCATCTTTTGTGCTTCGTTCACAGGAAACGGAACCCAGGGAATAGGAGGCAGTGAGACCTGCAGACCTGGACTTTGCAGATGACCTGACTTCTCACACTTTAGAAAAAAAGACAACAACAACAACAACAGGCTAAGCCTCATACTACCAGGAAAAGCTCATCAGATTCAACAACAACAACAGCA
This sequence comes from Cynoglossus semilaevis, assembly GCF_000523025.1. NCBI lineage: Eukaryota > Metazoa > Chordata > Actinopteri > Pleuronectiformes > Cynoglossidae > Cynoglossus > Cynoglossus semilaevis. Next base: position 2,698,079 of record NC_024310.1, on the reverse strand, counting down.
GTGAATCCGACGCTGGTCTTATTTACAGCTGAGCTTCTGCTTTTGTTGAACAGAAAATAAAAAAAAAATAGACATAACTAAAGGCGGTGCTCTTCACACTGTGTTTTCTCGCTGTTGCTTCTCCCTAACAAGAACTCGAACACAGCATCGTACAAGAAGACAGAGTGTGCGGTCTGAAGATGAAAGGCAGACGGCGTGTGGTTTGGAATGGTTTGAACATGTCCTGATATCTGCTCGGAGCTGAATACTGATCAAAAAGTCAAAAAAAACACACCACCCTGAGAACATACACAACGATATGAGAAGAAACTGCAGTGTAGAGAAGTCCGATATTAACTTTTTGTCGATATCTGCTATGCCGATACGATCCAAACACTTAATTTCCGATTCCGATTTAAACCGATACCGATATATGCAGCCATTTGCCGCCAAGACTGAGGTAAACATCTCAAGCGATTCCCGTATATTTGGCATAATCCAGGCATTGTATTATCAGGTTTTCATTATCGAAGGAAAAACGATAACGACTTTTACCGATATTACATAACTCTGCTAATATCTGGACGATATTATCAGGCGTCCCTATTGTGCAGGATGATAATAATAATAAATATTATATATAAATATAAATCAGGTAGAGCGGGGACTTCCTGTTTCCCATCGTATGGATTCTAGTCTTTTGGAGACAATAAAAGGCGGTAAATCTCTATGGACCTGGGTGTTGTATGAGGTGTGAGCNTTGATCTGTATCCTCTGTGGGAGGAGGAGTCAGTTTGATGGTCAGGAGGATCAGGGTGTTGGGATCATGGATGTAGTTAGAGTACAGACCCTCCTGCTGAGGAGTAACTACTGCAGACTACTACTAAAATACTCCATTCAGCCAGTATATCTCTATTCATACTGCAGTAGCTCCTCTGGGTAAGTATTATTCACAGGACAGAGTGAAAAGTCACATTTCATAACGGCCATGTTTCGTGACGAGTCTATTTTTCCTCGGCTTCGTAAACAACAAAAACCAACAAATGTGACACTTGTTCTTCAGTAAAACATATGTGAAAAAAGTCCGGCGACATCTGCTGCCAATAACAAGAATAACAATAGAATTGGGCGCAACGCATTCGTGGCACTAATCTTGACGTGATCATCCATGTAGAGCCCATCTGCTGCCGTCGACGGGGCTGCGAACACAGGCGGCGGTTTCAAAAGGAAACGCTGAAAAATGTCACTTTTGTTGGCGTTAAAATTATTATTTTATTCTTCTTTTTTTTCGTCAAATGGCTGCAGAAGTCGATGTATTCATCGCCCTCTTAAAAGAAATCAGGGAGGAGTGGGTGGAGGCGATGGGGGGGCAGATCTTGTGATTTGTGATGTGGAAC
>NC_024310.1:2689653-2696442 GCF_000523025.1 Cynoglossus semilaevis | reverse complement strand
CAGGATCGTAACCAGTCTGAGTGCAAATGAAATCCTCCCTCTACAGCCCTGAACTCAGAGAAAAGAGGGTTCGATTCCCAGTATATATTGTTCAGTAATTCTGTCTGTCTGAAAATCAATGAGTGAAGTCTGTGTTTTAACCAGTCCTGGGCCTGTGGCCAAAACTGCGGCCCTGCAACCCAAAAAACCAAACTTTGTCTATTTGACACTGTAGCACAAAGACTTCTGGGAGTCGTCTGTGAACTTTAACAATCAATGATGAGAGATACAAAACTAAAGGGTAGAATTAGAAGTTTTTTTCCAACCTTGTTTTTTCCCCATAAAAAAATGTTTTCATTCACGTCACCAACGTCAGAAACGTCCACTGGGTCAAACCAGGATTCACAAACGAAGCGGTGCATTAAAAACGTTCCACCAGGATCAACATTCAGAAGAACCTTCAGTTCCAAACCTGGTCAACGTCCTCCGGTTCACTTTGACCTTTGACATTACAGTCAGTGTCACTGTACAGCCGCAGGCTCAGACTCATAAACTACAGTTTCACCTTTTTCTTCACCTGTTATGAAGCTGAATTACTGAGTTCACGTGTGCAAACGGAAATAATCGCCTTCATGATGAGAGGATGACCTTCAGCCTGTGGAGACGCAGCAACGATAAAACATCCTGGTCCAGCAAAAAAAACTACAGTCTGTATCTCTTTGACTGAAACTCCTGATGTCGAAGTTGGATCTATCTCATTAGAAACATAGCTATAACGACCAGAGCACTCCTGTGGATGAAGGCAAAGGTTGGGATGATAAACGACGCCGCGACTATCTGTAGACATCTTCATCTTTTTTAGTCTCATAAAAAAGAGACAGTAGGCAGACGACGTGAACGACTGAGTAACCCGGAGACAGCAGGAGCGTCCCGTTTCAGCTGTTGGTACGTCTGCTTCACAACATTACTCACCTGACAGGACACGTCCCCCTCGCTCTCTCTCTCTCCCTCCCTCTCACACCCTCGCTTGCTCTCTCTCTCTCTCTCTTTCTCCCACCTCCTGTGGTGTGTATGGAATAAGATCATCACCATCCTGTCGTGGAGATCGATAATCGTCAGATCACTGTCCGTCACGTTAAAGGTCACATGAGCAGAAGGGGCGCTATCGTATCTCCACCAAAAGTCTCGATGAAAGGAACTTTAACCTGGAAGTCGCCATCGTCTGGCCGGCCTGCGGTCTATAATGTTTTTATGAACGATACGTTGGGATTCCAAAGTTGCAGGAAAGAGTTTTCAATAAAAATACCATCCTAACTCCCAGCATGCATTTGTGGCGGCTTCAGTGTAAGATCAGGTGACTAGCTTACAGCTACTCTAATAAAACAAAACAATTTTTTGTCATACGTAGAAATATTGTTTTATCGCCATTAGTCATAAATAATCACGATCAAAGACGATTAATCCACCTCTACTGTCTGATCACCAAAGTCACGTTTCCATTCAGTGAAACACTGACACAAAGAAGAAAGAAATGTCCACGGTTGGAAATCACTTTTTTTAATAGAGTCCATGAAACCTGGACCCGGGGCACTTTGGATCATTTCCAGGGCAATTATGTAAAATACTGTTATCAAGAACCTCAATCTATTCCACCTCCCAACCATGAAGTTCAGAACTGCCACTGATTTCTGATCCATTTTTTTTGTCTTCAACTCAAACCTTCTCATCATGAAGAAGAAACAGTTTAAAAATATTTGATTTAATTGTATATTTTTTAAATGGAAGAATTTTGCTTCTGTTTTCCACTGGTCAAACTTCTGGTCAGAACACGTCGGCCTTTTTAATTTCTCTCAGTTTTGATTCTTCATGAAATCCAATGATTTTCCCGCCATATTTATTATTGTCACATCTCTCTCTCTCTCTTTTTTAGAAGCCTAATTAAAAAGTTCAATTTATCTTCATTTTTAGAAGCCTAATTATAAAGTTCAATTTATCTTCATTTATATATTTTAGAAACCTAATTAAAAAGTTCAATTTATCTTCATTTATATATAAAATGACAAATGATGTCGTTTTCTGTTTGACGGCACGAATGTCTTTGACAAAATCATTTGGAGATGACAGCTGAGCGTGTGCGGGGACTTGACGTTGATGCTGATTCAGATTTGGTTTTTGTTTTTTTAAACAGAGCAGCTTGGAAATAAAATCAGAGAGAACGGATACAGATGGTTTGGATGGGACGGCGGAGACGGAGCTGCCAGTTGGGAGGAAATAAATGAAAAACCCTCAAGAAGATTCGATGGTCTCGGTGGAGCGATGACGACGATGATGATGGGAGGATGACGAAGTGAACACCATGTGATCAGGGACCTGGAATCACTCGTGACGTCCTGAGACGTTTACTCCAGTTTTGAGGGAAAAATGGCTGCATATGTCAGTATCGGTTGATGTCAATATCGGAAATTAAATGTTCGGAAAATATTGGCGAAAACTTAATAACAGACATCCCTGAATATATTATGAATATTTTCATCTGAATTCAGCCCAGATGTGTCTGGAGGTTCTGTTTGTTTTCACACCAACGTCCATTGATTCGTTGGGATATGAAGATAACAAACCTCACATCGTTGAACACACTCTTTAATTCCAGTCTGGTACGACACGTAACTTTACTGCAGTTACTGCTGTACAGCTAACAGTCTAACAGAGTAGATGAGATTATGTGATTATAAACCAGCAGGAGGGCTGAACCAATCACCAGAGTGGAAGGTGCAGCCTGTGCAAAGGTACTTAAGGTGCGGGTAGAATCTCTTAGTGGTGGAAATGATCAGTACATGGAGGATTTAAATACCACTTTGTACTGCTTTGTGTACTTCAATAAGTTAATTTACTACCCTTGTGTGACCAGAGGTGGTAAATACCACTATGTACTGCTCTGTGTACTTCAATGAGTTAATATGTGGACATCTAAGGAGATGTTTACTACCCTTGTGTGACCAGAGGTGGGTAGAGTAGCCAAACATTGTACTCAAGTAAAAGTACTGTTACTTCAGAGTAATATTACTCAAGTAGAAGTAAAAAGTAGTCATCCAAATAATTACTTGAGTAAGAGTAAAAAAGTACTTCATGAAAAAACTACTCAAGTACTGAGTAACTGTTGAGTAGAACTATTGAGTACTTCAATAAAAATACAAATCAATGAAATAATACATAAAAGAGTACATAAAAATAAATATTTACAAAATAACAATCTTTTTTGATAATAAAAGTGATCATTTGTAAAAATAAATAAATAAATCTTTTTTAAAAATCACGACCCCTGTGCAGATCCTCCATGGACTTCTTTGGGGTTCATGACCCCAATGTTGAAAACCTATGTCATGAGGTGCAGCATGCATTAGGGCGGTCACAGACACTGAGACGTTCGTTACATGATTACAACCTCTCAATGAAAACAAAGAGACAGATTTTTTTTTTTTTTTAATCAATGAGGCCATAAAGGTTTTTCTTTGGCACGACGAGCGACTCAACGGCAAATGACCGGGAAACAGAAGGCCGGAGACAAAACGTGTTGGCACCGGAGATGGCAGTCATTCTGGCAGGACTGAAGGTACACTACTGCCTCAGGCAGAGCAACAGGGCTAATCTCAGGGGCAGGAAGGCTTGAATTAAACAGGGCTACTGCTGTGGTTTACACATTAAGAGAAAGAATGCATGATGGGAGAATGAGGCCATTTGGTTAAATGGAACCATTGCTATCGCCGTTAGCGCGTACGCTGTGTTAACAGTAATACTACAGTTGAGGGAAGCTGAGGAAATACTTTTTTATTTTTGCGTTAAATGTTTTGTTGGTGTTGGCGTTGGTAGCTGAGAGCTAGCTAACGTCGCAGAACTGTAGTTCTGTGCTCGTATCATACAAACAATGGTAGTAAAATTGTTTTTAAAAATATGTGAAGAATGACCTTTTACTGTAGGTGTGGATTCATAAAGGCAGGCAGACGCGCAGAGCTGAAATCCTGTCAAATGAGTTGACAAATCCATCTGAGCTCCGGAGACTCCGGAGACGCCGGGAACCTTGGCTCCCAGGAAGAAGAGTTAGGAAATGTTTATTTCCAGGAGCAGAGGATTCCTGTGTCTATATACTGGCTGCTTTTACAGCTTACAGCCAACAACCCATTATTATTGCATCTTTAGGAGCTCATTTTGCAAAGATGCCAAAAGAGTAGGAAGAGGCTCGGGGGAGAGAGTGAGGAGTGAGGAGGGGGGAGTCAACGTTACGTTCTCTACCGTGCCAAAATACATGTTTTAATGGAAATAAATGGGAATAAAATATAACATAAATACATTCCCAAGGATTGCAATTTTATAAACTGTTATCAATTCAGAGGAAGAAATCTAGTTTTCAAATGACATCACAGAACATTTGATGATATTTTTAGGATGTGTCCATTTTCTATAGGTCTCGCTCCTGAAGCAACTGGTGAACGGAGTAACAAAGTATAGTATCAAACGCACCTTATTTCAATGTTTCTCCCACAGAACGTTTCTTAACTCACCAACACACGGAGATGTTTCAATAATTCAGATTTATTTCCTGGCAGTAATCGGACGCCCTCGTTCAGATTCACTGGTTTTCATTCATCAGCTGCCACACAGAAACAATTTCGAAGCTTCTTCTAATCAGATTCATGAGACTGTTACAAAACACCTTAATGAGCTCTGATGTGATTGCACACGACGAATCAGATGTTGATGTTGAAATTAAGAGGTGCCTCACAGCTTCAGCATTTTGGAGGGAAAACCCATTTACATGAGGTTGACTCTCCTACAGCTTTAACAGACAACGATACAGAGATCTTAGCCTCGCGGGGACATGATCGTCAAAGTCGTCCGGCAACACCACTTTGGCTGCAGTACTCCAGCTGACCAGTGGGGGCAGGCCACATAGTACTTTACTCTAGACATCCTGCCATAAGATCGAATGCAAACCTCTTTGGGATCAAACCTGTGATGTTCTACATGTAAGGCATGAGCACTAAACACTGTACCATCAAATGACCTTAAACCAGGTATGGGCAAACTATGGCCCGGGGGCCAGGATGTGGCCCATTTGGCTTTTAAATGCAGAAAACCTTTTCAGAATTTAATTCATATTGTTATTATACTTCTGCCTTTTCTGTGCAATGTCTGCATTTCCCCAATAGATGGCGTAGAAAAGCATTTTAGCCATGACTTTTACATAGTTGCTTAGTTCACATGTACGTCCGGTCTATCTGCTCCTGACTCGGCCCCTTTGTGGCCCGCGAGTCAAAGGTTTGTCCTCACCTGGGCTGAACTCATTATAAACTTAATGTCTGTCTGTGAGATCCACCGTTCAAGTCAGTGTGCAGGGGTCAGACCACCAGGGGTCAGACCAGCAGGGGTCACACCTGCTCCAAACTGTCAGCCACTGAACCCTGTTTTTCTGCCTCACCTCTGTGAAAATCCTGGTCCTGTTTCGACACTGATTTTGTTTTTTTCCAAACTGTCGTTGCCATTATCTCCTGTTTTCTCAGCCCGCGGTCCCTGAGCTGATCCCTGCCACCGCTCACTCCTGCTAACTACCCTCCTGATGCCATGGCTCCTCATCAGAAATTCCACCTGGATCTGCTCCGGCCCATTATCCAGCATCATTCCGGTGCTGCCTCACTCTTCCAGTCTTCACTTGTCTCTGTTTTTTTTTTTTAATTAAAATCTCCAACTGCTGGATTTTATTTGTGTTGTTTTTTGTTTTGTTTTTTTTCCAACAGAACTGTCAGTGTGACGGTACGTGAGAACCTGAGGCAGATAAACACTCCTGTCTGTCTGCGTGAGTGTCAGACGCCTGGAAGTCTGTGGTGGAACGCCGTGGAACGCCGAGGGTTTGTTTACTGTAAGAAAGAACGTGTTGATTGAACGTTGCTGTGATCCTGATGTGAATTCATAATGGAGGTCACGTTGGGGAGTTCTTACATTGTTGTAATTGTTCACTTCACAAACGCAGCAGTAAAACTGAATTATATTTTACTGCTGCCGATTCACCGCTTTACTTTGAAGATTTTTTAATGATTCACAAATTATAACAAATGAATATTTCCTTGTTACGAGTTATAAGGCAACATTTTTCGGCTGTTTTCATCTCCACTGAGAGGAGAATGACCATTGGTTATTCACATATTTTCTAAAGATTTTTAGAGATGTCCGATGTTGTCAAAACACCTAATTTCCGATTCCGATATTAAAGCCGTCTGGGTTAAAGGCAGAGGAGACAATAATTAACTTTCACGTCAAAACTATTTCTCGGTCACATCATCTGGGCAAAACCCAGGCGTTGTGTTCTTGGGTTTTCATTATCGGAGGAAAAAACAATAACTTTCTTAGCGATATTACATAATTATGCTAATATCACTACGCTAATAACGTTGTTACCTTTTTTGTTTTTAAGTTTAAAAGACAGCAAGAGTATGTTGATGTAGAACAGCATGTCAAACTGTATTATAAACACAATGTAAAATCATCCAATAATAATTATATAAAATCATTAATAAAAAAGTCGTTTTCTTTTAAACTAGGTCATCAAATATAAAATGATTTAAATGTATTTAAACATGACAGTTTCGAGGACGGTGCAGAGGTAAAGTCTAAATAAAACCTGTTCCAGATCAGATTTTTATTTTTTCTGTCCATTAACTGACACATTTAATCCCACACAGGGAGAAAAAGAAGTCAATGAATTTATTTTGAATGGTTATTGGAACACGGTCCTGGACAGATTCACGACATGTCACTGGC
>NC_024310.1:2664355-2688982 GCF_000523025.1 Cynoglossus semilaevis | reverse complement strand
GCCACTGGATCTCTTTGTAAATAAAAATAGATCCAGAACATATGCCAAGTTGTCAGGACTGTCACGACGGCGGCGGCGCTGGAAACACAGGAGGGCTCCCAAATGCAAGTGGTGAGGCAGAACCAGGCGGCTGAGACAGTTATTCATTCATTCATCTTCTCTTGGCTTTCCTGAAGAGAGGAACCGGGGGAGCTGCAGCCGGTCTCCCCCGACACACACAGGGAGGCGGGTGAGTCCTGGACAGGAAAACATCCAGACACAAACGACATCAGGTGATGTGATGGTGGAGGCGGAGTCTCTCACTGTTCATGTGAATAAGTCCGTGTTTGGACACCTGGGCGACGGCCATTGTGATGCTAATCTGTGACCTTCTCATTCAGAGCTAATAGCGGTCGCCGCTACACAAAATAATAATAATAATATTTATCTGGGACAGCGGCCAAAACAGGAGGAAATAACACGGGGTAAACAGGCAGGAATACAACCAACAACCACACTGATGGGAAATAAAAAAGAAAGGACGAGATTTCTACTTAAAAGGTCGAACACACACGGCTACAAACGTTCAATCATGTTATTTAAAAAAAAAACATAAGGACCTAAAGGGAAGAAAACAGAAGCTGGAGGAAAATAGAGGAAAATAAATTCAAGGTTTTTTGTTTCACAAATAAACTCATTTTAAACCATCCATCCATCAACCCATCCATCCAGCCACCCATCAACCATCCATCCACCTATCAACCCATCCATCCACCCATCCATCCATCCAGCCATCCATCTCCATCTTCTGCTTTTTTCCAATGTTGTAAAACCAAATGATAATATATATTATTGGCATTTTGTGAAAAAAAAAATGTTTTCAAGATATTCTCTGTGCCAAATCACGTAAATCAAATATTTAACTCACAGGAGGTAATACACAACAACACTACAATATAAATACTGGGCTGTACATGCTGCACACACGAGATGGTATCTGGTGCGTTCAGGATATTAACATGAGCCGTGATATTAAAATGTTGTTTACACACGATGAGATCATGTTAGCGCCTCCACTCAGTCACCCTCCGCCGTAGCTGCAGCCAATCACAGTCGTCTCGTCATCGGACGAGGGTGGACGGTTGGACGGTTCGGCGGTCCGTCCACACCGGTGACCACTCTATGGTCAGGACCTGAACTGTGGTGAGAAAAGTGGAGCAACAGGAGAGAACTCCGCCTGAACACAGACGGTCATCAGTTAAAGCCACTTCCTGAACCCGTGGTCCATCTTTCTGCCCGGCAACAGCACCAACAACCCCGCGGTTGCAGGGCTATTGCAACAGTCTGTTGTTAATTAATTAAAGATCCGTGAGTAAATACCTGCCAGGAGGAGTTTTTGTTTTTTTTTTTTAGATTGTAAAATGATTCTGTTTTGGTAGTGAACACAGGTGCAGGGAGGAAAAACACAAACAGCAGCAGGAAAGAAACAGGTCACAGTGAAAAGAACGAGTCCTAAACACACACACACACACACCAGTTCAAGATGAAGAAACAAACACAGGGACGCAGAATGTGATGGGAGTATCACTACTGATATACCCATACTTACTCGAGTATTGATTACTCGAGTAAAGTATTGATACTTGATATTTATTGATAATTGATGCTGAATCCCAGGTATTACGTTTTCATCAGGTTTTCATTATCGGAGGAAAAACCGATAACGATTCTTAAAGATATTACATAATTGTGCTAATATTGGGCCAATAATATCAGTCGGACGATATTATTGATATTGTTAAAATGGTGTAGTTGCGCTGCAGAACTGGTCAACAACTCATATTGTAAAAAATGGTGTCGTTGCGCTGCAGAACTGGTCAACAACTCTCTCTACCACGAAGAGAGGGTGTGGCTTAAAAAAATGCTAACACAAAATGTTACTAAACACCAAAACTAACGGAGGATCGTGAAAAACCAGCTGGAAAAAAAATCACCCTCTGGTGTAGCTCTAATCTTGCCGAGCTAAAAATAAATAAATAAATCTGATTTTATTTTTGATAAAGGCGACGACACCCAGTCCTTCCTCCACTGTAACCACACGGTCCCTAAACCTGGTACTTAAAGCAGAACCAGCACGACCAGAATAGATGGTTTTGTCCTTGACGTACCAGCAGTAAAAACGCTCTGTGATTAAACACAGTAGTTGATCCTGGTCCACGGGCAGACTGTGGAATCCTGGGAGCCGGCCAAGAAATGAATGGACCTTGATTGGTGAACGTTGACGTCTTGTGTTCCCGATTACACGCGTGCAAATCACTATAATTACTCCAGCGGTGGCAGAGTGAAAATGAAGGGAGATGATAACATGACCATCTCAAATTAATATTCAGCCATACATTAATTTGTGTTTCATCTTGACTAGGAGAGAGGGATGACTGAAGAGGAGGGAGGGAGAAAAGGCCTTTAAAGGCTGGAGCTGCTGCAAAAATATAGATACATAAATCACACATATGGATAATTAGTTCAGCCAGGCGGGGGTGATGGTGGCAGCGGATGAGGCGGTTGATAAGCTGTGACTCCGTGAAGGATGAGTCGGCCATGTTGGAGGGGTCGCCGTCGACGGCAGGACATTATAGTTATCTGTTAATGAGGGAAGAAGAAAAGAGACAGACAAACACTGAACGTGTGAGTGAAAAAAAAAAAGAAAAAGAAAGAGTCCACAATGGAAGTGACACTTGGGTGGGGATGAGTTAGTGGCCTATTGTGGCCAACACAAAGGGCGACGACGGTGTCCTTTGGGTGAAACAGCCGAGGGGGAAAGAGGAAAAAGGCTTTCAAATGTCAGGACACAATGATGTCATTACTGACCAGTGGAACAACACGGTATCAACCCAAACTCTGGACTGTCGCTGGTTACTGGAGGACCCTACGACTGCTCACCTGCTTCTCAATAACCGGGATTCTTCAACTACCAGAGTAAAAAACAATATTTTTTTCCGACAAATTTAATGTGTTCTAATGTGTCACGGTAAAAGCAGCAAAACGGGTTACTGGAGAACCCTACGACTGCTCACCTGCTTCTCTCTCTAGGATTTAGGATTAAGGATTCATCAACAACTAATATTATTTTCTGACAAATTTAACGTGAGTAATGTGTCACGGTAAAAGCAGCAAAACAGGGATTTTAATCAGTTAGTCACAAACCAGTCGTGTGAGGCAGTAAGAACTTTCAGTCAGTCTCTCTCTCTTTTACATTTTGTCACACACTCACACAGAAACACACACACACACACACAGCCTGTGACAGGCTCCCTGACAACAGAACCTCACAGGTGCCGGTGATCTCGTTAGGAGTTTCCTGGTCGTGAACACTTTGTGTTTTCAGCCTAATGAATCCAGCCTGTTGTGTATGGAAGTCAAAGAGTGACACACTTCACACGTCTTCATGGCTGATGGTGGGAAAGTGGTTAATGCTCTCGCCTAACAACCAAAAGGTCATTAGATTGTGTGGAGTTTGTTTGTTAACCAGTTACTGTGGATTCCTCCAGCGTTCACTCTAAGTTGACCGTAGGTGTGAATGTGAGTGTGAATGGTGACTTTGTCGCCATCTGTGGCCCTGTGATGAACTGGTGAACTGTTGTAACCAGCCCTCACCTGATGAGCATAAGCATTAGCGCCAGCTAATAAGGCATAAGTTAGAAAACATGAACAGTTTGGAACAACACCAGATCTAATTTGTTGAATTTCTTCTGTTTTTTGGGATTTATTTACAAAACCTGAATTTCTTTTTTTCCAATTTTTTTTTCCCTTAGAGGTCGCTGTTTTGCTTCTTTTTTAAAATGTCATTTGCGACACAACCTCAAAGACTCACAAGCAGCTGAAAACTATGACACATTTAACGACTTTCTAACAGACCGTTACACAAACTTACACTACGCCGTGGCCTACAACCACAGGGGGCGCTCATTCTAATTTGCATTATTATAATTCCACCCTCTGCTTCTTGACTCTGACCTTGCGTTCGTGAGTCCTGGTGCAGTCGGTAAATAAATAATTAGTGAACGGCCGTCACACAAGCTGTCAGTTATATTAATAATTGACGTGGTGAGCGCAGAGAGACTCGTCTTTGTCTGTCGACAAATGTCTCCGTCTCTGCCCATGTCTCTGTCTCCTGTCAAACTGAAGTACACCCTGATCCCTGGTACACCTGTGAGTACTTTGCAGAACACCGTGCTGTTAACGACCAATCAGACGCTCCGACATGGACGCACATTTTGCATGTCTTCATCACAAACTCACACCCAGCGCCATCTGGACTCGCCGACAGAGTACGAGGCTGAAAGTTGTTCCAAGTGTCCGCCTGAAGGTGACCCTTCGTTTCGACTTGGACAGGAAGTCCTTCTCCCGCCTCGGAATTATGGGAAATTGGATACATACATGATGTTTAAATCCCTTTATGCCCTGTTTTCCTGTCATGCACACAATCACATTTGTCTCTGACATGATGGCGCTCACGTCTGCATTTTAATAATTGAAGCCCTCCCTCCCTCCCTCGCTGCCTCCCTCCCTCCTTCCCTCTTCCTCCCTTCTCTTTCTCGGCTGCAGCCCTGAAGGAGGACAGATGCACTTTGCAAATTAGTCTTAATAAAACATAGAGCGCAGCATCGGACGGCGTGTGTTTTAATGGTTCCCATCATTGATACTGATGTGGCGTGTACTAATGCAGTAATAACAAACTGTCCATAACGGAGAAATGGAGTCTGGCCCTGACCTTTGACCCCACCAGCAGCTCCATATCCACCCATTCGTCCGAGGTAATATTTAATCTATAAATGTATTGATTTCCTGGTTCACAGTCACCAGTTTACATGTTCCTTCTGATGGACACTTCATGAGGACAGTATCGATCTGACGTAGTCAACGCTCTGACCTTTATCTGACGGAGGGGTGTGAAAATAAACGAGGAGGTCAGTGAACGCATCGGTGCAAACTGAAAACATAACAGTTTGGGAATTTTCTCAGCAGAAAAAATGTGGAAAATGTATACATGATTTTATTATACGTGATTTTGTTTTTTTATGAAAAAGCTGTAATTTATTCTGTTATTGCTGTAAAAGCTTTAAGTGTTTTTTGATTTATTTTGACAGTCAATCTGGCAAAATGTGCACAAATACACATCAAACAGTTAAAGGCGTATTACTTCGATGTAAAATACTCGGTCTGTGTGTTGGCAAACTGAACTGTGTTTTTATGTGACCCATGAAACGTTAGCATTTATCTCCATTTCAGATATTTATCTTGTATTCTACGCATTTTGCTGCCATTACTTTTTACCGTAGACGTAACACGAGCCGTTTTCTCGAGATATTTGTTTAATGTATAAAATACACACTTCATAAATCCCCTCAGAAAAAAAACGAACCAAAACTCTGCCAAATGTGGTTTTCTGAGAAGTTTGGTCCCAGACCAGGTTTTTGGAAACCACTTCTTCTTCTTTATTACCCTGTCATTTTAATCAATAACATTATTTTCTCCGTAACTTTTTACTGTCTTAAAATTTTTGTCACTTAATAAAATTTAATTTTGGAGGGGGAAAAAAAGACAATTTCTTTTCTACCTGGATGAAAAAAAAGTCTGGGACGTCGTTCTTTTCAATTCGTTCAGAGCAGTGAACGGAACATGAGCGGGAATCATTTTTGCTGTGAAATGATTCACATAATCTCCTTTATATTAGCCCTGGGGGGCGAGGGGGGGTCACTATGGGGTAAAATTGTCCAAATCAAGTGGATTTATACTGCAAATGACCTGCAGTGGTGAAGAGTAAAATGATCAGCTGACTTCACAGGTGTCGTCAAGAAGAAGTGGCCGAAACGTCAGAGAGGAGAAAGAAGACGTTCAAACAGAACCAATGAATTTGTCATTGAATCAAATGAAACTACTTTGGTTCTAAAATCATAAATACTTCCTCCACAACTGGATAATTAGTCTCAGTTTAATGTATGGCTCATTATGGTAATTAAAAATGAATGATTATGAATGAGTGATTTGTGGATGATTTTACAGTTTATGGCCTGGAGTGATTGACGCTTGAATTCAATGACACCGAGTTACAGGGAATTGAACCGACGATCAACGTAACGATTCATTCAAGAAACCACAGAAAAGTCAGTGACTAAACAACCTGGGATAAAAAAAAATACTTCCAAATGACCCCCAAAAAAACCCTGTCCCCCCACCAATATTCATGCATTCAGCTCACATATGACACGTGCACTTCCCTCTGCAGCCACTAACAGCGCCGTCACACTGAGACACACACATTTTGCGCTCACTTAACAGAGCGGTATTAGCGTCCACTGACCGCGGCGCTAATCTTAGTCATCACAAATACGTCCCTATTATTATCCCTCACACTCTCTGCACTCTGACCCTAACTCTGATCCTACCACCGACCATAAAAGAAAATACCCCTGAAATACCCTCTCACCCTGAAAAATGTACCCCCAAGGTCAAAGTGGCCACAAAAAAAAACATAGGATTTTTTTTCCAGAAATGTCCCCCAGTTACACACACATATATATACACTCCCTACGCGTCTTCCACTCCCACGTTGAATTTCATTTCTGCCTCTCGTGTCCTCCCCCCTCTCCCCCCCTCTCGTGCCCTCCCCCCTCCTCTCTGCTCTCTCTTCTAGCTCGCAGCGCTGTGGTGTGTGTGTGTGTGTGTGTGTGTGTGTGTGTGTGTGCGCCGTGTGGAGGTGTCAGCAATACTAATCCCACTGAGACGATCCTACAGAAATGCATTTCTTCCTCCAGTCTCTCAATCTGACGCCGTTTCTCCCCGATCAGAGAGATCATCGGAAAAAATAACAAAGGTACGAAAGTTGATAACGTTACATCGCAAACCACGTGAGCGTGATTTTGTTGGGTTAAGAATTATTACATGGTGATCTCCGATAACATAGGCCGACCGAGATTATCATAACTGTGTCATATCTGTGAGAATCGTTATTGGTTCTGAATGAAAACCAAATAACGCGATGTCTGGGTTTCGCCAAATGATATTTACTTAACTTTCATCGGGCTAGCACTGTGCCATCGTATGGTATCGCTTGATATTGGAATCAGAAATTAGATATTTGGACAATATGGACGAATATCGGATATTAGCAAAAGTAATTATCGGATTATTTAAAAGTCCTAGTTCAATTGTTTATGTCTGCAGCTTGTTTCATTCATTTATTTTCTTCCCAAGGTCACATGGGGAGCTGGGGCCAATCAGAGGACCGTTCTCCAGTCTGACCCCGGGTCACACCCTCGTACCTGTGGTCTGTTTAGGGTTGAACTAATCCTGCATCTTTCGGAAGAAAAAAAAATAGATTCTAAAGACGATCAGTTCAACCTGGCGTTCAGCAGAGATCTCGCACAGTATCGGTGCCAAACTCGCTGGTGCGAGCGAGAAAAAAAAACCCACAGACGCTAACGAGGAAAACTACAGGACCCATTTGTCTTTGCCAAAACAAAAACGCTTCTTTTTTTTCCCACCACTCGCAATCGGCGACATGCTGCTTTCGTAAAGGAAAGTTAATTGGAATGCTAATTAAAACTGTTAGTCTGCGGCGGATGTCTTATTAACGCCCCCATTCTTTCCGTCACACTGGTTAGCATTCATTCCTCGCCACACGTCGGGCCGTTGCTGCGCACGGACAGGAAGTAGCGAGTCAAACACGTGCGATGATGAGAATAATGAAGTGGAGTGAGAGTGAGAAGAAAATGGAGGCAGGAAGTAAATACAGCGGCATCACAGGCGTTATGAATTTATACCGCTGCAGTCAGCAGCGCTGCCCGTGTGAAGGACTCTCATTGGGATTCATTATATCACAGCGCGGCACAGAGAGCATCAAAGTTACTTAGCCTCAAATTTCCACGCTCACACGAGACCGAGACGCTGGGGCCGAGGGAGCGGCGTTTCACCACACACAGACCTACACACTCGTTACTGATGAACCACTGATGAGAAAGAATGAGGGGACTGAGGGGGTCTGGGGTGAGGAGGCAGGAGGGGGAGGGGTGGTCGAAATGGGAGAGAGAGAGAGAGAGAGAGAGACAGCGACTCTAACTGTGTCTACAGACGACCTCAGTGCTGGACCAGGATTTATGTTTGGCGTCACGCTGTGGGTCAGGGCTAAGGAGGAGAATGGCTCCCCCTGGGCGACTCCTGTGCGGAGGTAGAAGGAGAATGTGTCCGAGGGGAGAAAGGGAGAGTAATCATTCTCCGGGGACATGTAGGACGGAAGCTAAGTGCACTTGTGCTGTCAGGGAGAGGAAGTCACCAGGACACGTGGAGTGATTTTTAAAGCCCAGAGTCTGGATGTGGAGACACAGTGGCGGCCATCTTGGATTTTTCTGGGTTTTTGTTTTTATTGACATATTATTCTGTTTACACCCTGTTAATACACTATAAACGAGCTGCATCATATTCTTCTCAACCCATTTGTCACAGACAGCAGGTGAACCAGCGCCTGGTTTTTAGTCTCTTTTTTTAGCTCTATACAGTGAACAGTGGAGGACGAGGAACAAAGTGTCAGTGAACATATAGAACAACTGGTTCCATTGGTTCCATTAAAGCTCCCCCCCCCCACTCCACGACCTACACTGAGACCCCATCACACTCAGAGTTAATACACCCAAGTGCATCCCTTCATTGGTCTTGACAACCGTTTCCTTCGAGTTCCACTCACACACTGTAGGTGGTCTGAAACACGGGGCCGCAGTCCACAGGTCGGAACGAATCAATCCTCAGGACGTGACCATAAAACGACCGCTTCCTCAGCCCGCCGTCCTCTGACCTACAGCTGACCCACCTCAGGTTGATTTATATTTAGCCGGGGTTTGGATTTCTCCGGAAGGATGTTCATATCAGGTTTGAACAGGTTCAGAGGCGCTAACAGACGTTTCCGTTAGACGTTTTATTTGTGTTTTCTAACGTGGCAAAGAAGAAGGAGGAAGAAGGAAAGAGAGGGAAAAATACTTTGTGTGTGACTTGGCATTTCAAGGCCCCCAAACTTTCTTAGTCACAGTCACAGAACACCAGGGTCGTCAGAAACAACATCGTGACGAATGCTAAAAGGTAGAAAATGTCAAACAGGAACAAAAAGAAAACAAAACAAAAAAAAGAAAAACACACCACAAACATGGAGTGTTTGGGCGATGTTTTTCTATTCCGTAATTATTCAAGCGGGCCGTATTGCCACCCCCAATTATGGCCCCTGGGCCCTATGTTTGACACCCCTGCTTTATATATATATATACCTGTTGTTTTTGTCACTTATTTCTATCCCAGATTTTTTAAGAATCCTTTCATTTTTATACTTTTTGTTGCCAAGTTCTTTGTAATTCTCAGACATGTTTTTGTTTACATTTTTTCTATCCCTCTCTCTGTTCAATTGAATCAAAACTAATCAATATCTGCAGCTCTGGTTGAAGTTAAATTCTGCATCGATGATGACATTTTCAACAGGAGAAGAATGTGAACGTGAATATTCTCTGCAGCGTTTTCAGCCTCTACCTTTCAACTTCACACAGCCACTACCATGATGCATTTAATGACCTACAACTGAATTATTCATATACAGCATTCTGTTTTCATGCAGAGATGTTTATTAGCAACTGAAAACGCTATAAATCTGATTCCATTGACCAAAATACTCCTGTTCTTCCTCTTTCCTATTTAGTTCTCGACTCTCGTGCCTCCTCTCTCTCCGTTTTCTTCTCTCGTCCTTCACACACACAGAGAGAGAGAGAGAGAGAGCAACACCCACACACATTGTTCTCCGTCTGTATCTGGATCCCATTGTCCCGTATTGATGGAGAATGATGATAATATGTTTAAACACAGTAGGTGCTCCAAACCCTGGTTCAGTGGAGCATGCACAGCACAGGGTTTTTTTTTCCCAGTGATGGAAACGTCATTACCCAGCAGGCTCATCCCTGGTTAATCTAGTCAGCGCCAGCCTCGGCGCTCAGCCTTACAGAGCCCTGCTGAGAAAATGGCTGAGCAAATGCCCGGGGCGGTGCGCTTTGCTATCGATCAAATGAGAATTTTTCCCTGCCCGTTTCAAGGCCATTTCTGAGACCTTCCACGACCATATCTCCTGCGGTTTGTTCCTGACTCTGGTCGGAGCCTCGACCAGGAGCCGAGAGGAAAAAGCTGTGAATTAGGCGTCGGTGTCACAGTCAGGGCTGCGTCTGCCCTCAGTTCCATTCATCTGCACAGAGAGTTCACGTAGAAAACACACCACCTGACATCACCGTCTTCTTCTCTTCCACCTCTGACTCTGTTGTTGAGTCATTTAAACAGTTTATCGTAGTAATTTGAAGCTCATCTTAGCAGAAAACTTTTTCTCCTAGAAAAAAATAAAAAAGTAAAAAACATTAACATTATTGTTACTACAACAGAATATCTCCTTTGTAGATAGATATAACATATAGATATAAAAAGTAAATTTAATTTAGAATCCTTTGCAGTATACTAAAGTATTCCTCAGAGGCAGGAGTTTTTCAGAAACTCTTATCATTTGGTGGAACCAGTGAATCTATCGTCTGGATCTGGAGCCACATCCTCACTCTGAAGGAATGTAAAGTGTTTTCTTGCTTTAAGCTGTTGAGAATAAAAACCAGTAGAAGAAGCACTGCACCAGTATGAACAACAACAACAACAAGAAAATCTATTTCCTGTCGTCGTCTCAGAGCAGGAAAAAGACGGTGGAAAAATAACAACAACAGAGAAGCTGCTCGAGAACACATTCAATATTTTAACACATTTTTAAGACACACTTTTAGGACACACTTTACACACACCCAAACAATTCTTCTTCCCCTAAACACAACCGTTCCAAACATTGATGCCCTACAGCCGGGGCGTCAAAGTGAATTTCACAGTGGGACAGAATTAAAAACTGGGACAAAGTCTTGGGACAAACTTAAGATTTACTGAACATTTGACTGGAATTGTTCATGTTTTCTCTTCTCTCCAGATCTATAATGTAGAACTTTTTCATATGAAACAAACCTTAGTTTTGCATAAACACTGAATCTGGAACAACCAAAGTTTAATATAAGAAATACATGAGAAATTAAATTTGAAATAAAAAACACAGGAGGACGCTGTTGTTGTTGTTGTTGTTGTTGTTCGTCACTATTTTTGTTCTGGGTGGTTGTTTTGACGCTGTTCCGTGCGAAAGTGCGGATGTTGTTTTGCAGAGAGAGTGTGTGTGTTTATCCTGTATCGATAAAACAGGAGAAATAAAAAGAGTTTTTGACAACGAAGAAAATCGACAGCCATGCGTCTGAGTCGTCCTGCATCGCACCATACATCGATGCATTGTGTGGTTTGACTTTATAAAATCGGTTCGAGGTCAGTAAACACAACCAGAAGTAAAACATAAGGCGCACTGTTGATTTGAGGAATTTAAAGGATTTTAAGTGCGACTTATAGTGCGGAAAAAAACTGTAGTAATTTTTCACCCTGTACATTGTGCAGAGATAGTAGAGAATCCAGGACGCTCTACTATCTCTGACCACCGGCTCACATGTGGTGCTGTTGGCACTTCCTTTTTTTCACCCTCCTCCTCATTTGTTCCACTAAACCTCCCATTTTTAGCCGTCCAGAGGACTGTTGGATTACCACGGTGAATTACCCCTGTGTGTGTAAACAGTCCGTCCGCTCCGAGGTCACAAACAGGAGTAATATGTTCTGTACATGGAGATTAGAGGCCGCGCGGCCGTGAGTCACCGCTGGAGCGAGTCTGCACCAGATGTGGGGGTGTTGCAGCAGCCGTCGTCGTCTGGTTTTAGTGGCCCCCCCGGGCGGCAGTGACTGAGCTTCATCTCCAGGCTTCATAGAACAACAAAGTGGCCGTTTTACGACCACTTCCTGTCTGCCTTATTTGCTGTCCAGGGAAATAAAAAAAAAGATTCCTGTGTGGCAGCGGCCTCTGCAGCGAAGCCTGACACGCCGGCTCAATTTCATTACACCTAATAATTTCTTCATGACACGACCAGGTAACTGTGGTCAACATGTAATCCCCGTCCAGGGATTGGAGAAAAAAAAAAGATACAGAAACATTCAGAGGAAGTGAAGGCATGTGGGTATTTTTATATGTTCGGCAGATTCACTTGACGCGATGCTTTCAATGCCCCGGCGTCCTTCAGGAAAAGTCACATTTTCAGAGGAAAAGTTCAGACGAAGGCGGTCACCTGAGAGTCGTCTGCATTAAAGCTCCGGGCCGGTGCGTTAAGTCTTATTACAGGTTTGAAGATATCAGTAGATGATTTACGTTCTTCACTCCTGATCACAGCCAAATACTAAGTGCAGAGCCATGAAAAAAAAAGTCTAACTTCAGCCTGCAGACACAGAGGCAGCGTGGAAGAACTGGAGCTGTCAAAGAATTCAAATCTTTAAGGAGTAGCTGTGGATTAATCACGAATAATCGCGATTAATCAAGTTTGACCATCGTTTCTAAATGTGACTAAAACAGTTTTTTGCTGTATATATTACAGGAACAAAAAAAAAACACACAGATGTATGTGTTCCAGAAACGTAACTCTGTTGTTATAACTGCATCATTACGTGTGAACAGATGAAACCTGGTCAGTCTTTGTCTTGTCTTTTAATTCAATCACAGAGAACAATCAACACGACTGTCTAACGGTTTGTTACGGCTCTCCTTTTAATTAGACCAGATTAGATGAGATTAGACGGACATCTTTATTAATCCCCCTGGAGTTCCCTTTAGGACACCAAGGTTTTCTGTCACCTCACTTGACGTACGATTCCACATGAATGTGGCCCATTATGGCTCGTACTTGAGGAGCTTTAATGGCCTCTCTCCCCTGTCCTCCCATTAAAATAATAATAATAAAAAAAATGGAGGAGCAGGGGAAACAGAAACTCGGTTCACCTCAGGGCTCCGCTGCTAAAAGGGTGAGTTAGGGTCTGAGGAGGAAGAGTAGCACAGGGAGGAAATGTCTAAAACGCAGTGATAGACAAAAGACAGTCTGATGTCCTGATGTGTGATACCCTGGAACAAAGATGGAGGGTGGGGGGGAGGGCGGGGGGGGCTGGGTTTGTCCTCCACAGGCCTCGTGGGTAAATCTGCAGGCTGAGGCGTCAGTCCCTCCATGGCTCTTGTTAATAATCAGAGCGGAGCTCTTCAGGGAGGCTGGTGAATTGCTGTTTTATGAAAGGGGTGTCCGTCTTATCTCCCTAATAGGATTCCCCGCTCCTCATTAAAATAAAAAAAAATAAAAACTTTAGCAGAGCTTCTCTCTCCTCTCTGCCTCCACTGCTCTTCGACTGTCGGTCTCTGTCTGGACCTCCCTGTGGTTTCAGTCTCTGTATGTACCTCCTTAGGGTCCGACCCGTTCCTGTTTTACGTCCACTGACCAGGAACCTTTACATTATTGTGGAGGTCTGCTCCTCGGCTCACTACCTGCTGCCAGCCACACCACCACCGCCGCCCCCACCCCCACCTCGACCTTCCATACACCTCCTCCATCTGTATTCATGCATGTCCATCCTATTTTCCCTCCCCTCCTCCCTCCTCCCTCCCTCCCATATCTGGAGCTACCTTTTTCTCACCCACCCCACTTAGCAGATAAATGAGGACTGACTGCAGTCTGCTGGAGAACTGCTGATGTTTCCTGTGCACTACAGCTAGGGGTCAGGTCTTTTTGCCAGCTCCCAGAGTCCTTCACGCACCTCCCAAGGTGACGGCTGAGTCCCTTATGAAACGTCTCCCCCCCCCCCCCCCCCCCCCCCCCCCCCCCCCCCCCCCCCCACAGTGAAATGAAAAGTAAAGATCAGAAATGAATAAATCTTTTCTAGCATCCATTAAGTGTACGTTGTCATGGTAACGTCTCTCTACTGTACAGTACAGTCGTTGCAGTGAGGAAAACATCATGACATTGGAGTTAGTTTGTGGTTTTCTTGACATTATTGGTAACATGGTGTGAAAATAAAAATAAAGTTGATATTTATTTTTATTATTTTTTGTCTTTTTTGAAAGAAAAGAAACAGAATGTCTGTTATGCGTGTCCTCCCGATGGCTAACACACACACACACACACGATGATGGTCATGTTCCCATATTAATACGGTGCGTCTTTTAATGAATGAACAATAGTAAAAAGGTCAGAGGTCAATCAGCCGGCCGTGACATTTCCTTTTCCTCTCAGATTTTGTTTTTTTAAACTGACCTTATCCATCGTTTTGATATAACTCTGAGCTGCTGCGCCCCCGGTGGTCTATACCCGCGTGTGTCTGCGCTGCTTTATTACATTAATAAATCTGAGGCTTGACCTTGTGGTCTGTTTAAAAGTGCTGTGAAACCACACACACACGTTGGTCCTGATATACACCTGATATATCTGCCTCTCCTCAGCCCGGGTTGACGGTCAATTCTTCTACATCACGATGTTGTTTCATTTCTGTCTCGCCCGCTCCGGTCACTCATCATGAAGTGGTCATTACTGCTCATGTGCAGCGACATTCCTGTCAGCGTTCCTCTCACTAATGTTTGTGTCTCTGCTCTGGGTGTGGATGAACATCCATCGGCCATCCTTCCTGTGCCCATGTTTTCTTTGGAGGGTTTTCCCAGCAGCGTCGGGCGAGTGCGGATTAATGTCTGAATATTTTAGCAGTTCATCGCAGAGCCGCGCACAGACAAAAAACTAGAGATGTCCGATATTAACTGCCGATATCGTCCAAACATTAAATTTCCAATTCCGATATAGTAATATGTATTTATCTGTACAAACCACTGTCTGTGTTGATGCGTTCTGCATATAATCCCATGCTTACTAAAATAGATTAATTAAATGAGCTACAATGCTGCCATCTAGTGACTTTCACACTAATATACAGCCGTTTTTCCCCAAAACTATTTTCAGGTCACATCATTTGGCGAAACTCAGGCATTGTGTTATCGGGTTTTCATTATCGGAGAAAAAAAAAACGATAATGATTTTTACAGATATTACATAATTATGCTAATATCGGGGCGATAATATCGGTCAGACGATATTGTCTTTAATGGTGGTCTCTTTGAGGACAATTAGAGGAAAACGCAAGGCGGAACAGGCAATGATGTAGAGGCTGCTGTGTTCGTTAACTCATCTGTGTAATGGAGGGGTCAATTTTTATGTGGAATAACTTAGGGGTGAGGAGGGGGCGGGGGGGGTCCTTACATGTCAACTCCCCATCAAACTTTTGTTGCTCAGTTTGAAATCTCCCATCCTGAAAAGATGTTTTACTGTGTGCTGGAATCCTAGGGTGGGCCTGCTTGTGCCCCCCCAACACCCCTTCCCCCAACACCCCCACCCTCAACTGCTGATTCTTCTGTAAGTGAAAATCATTTAACCCGTCTAGTCTGCACTGTCTGATCTGCAGCGAGGGTCCCATAAATCGAAGTGCCTCATTACATTTTCCAATAAAAAAACCCATCCCGTCCCACCTTGACTCAGAGCCAAGATCATTATTAATACTCAGATTATTGTCAAGGTGCGGCTCTTCTTTAATCTGCTTAACTCGGGGCAGTTACACGCTCGTGGAGTCCGGTGAAAAGATAAAGTCTGATTGGAGAGGAAGGGTTTCCTTCGTGTTGTCGATTCAATGTTTTTACTAAACCCGTCGTACAGAGCTACTGCAGTAGGAGAGTAGAAACAAATAAGAACGTACAGTATGTACAATAGACACGCAAAAAAGAAACAGGCTTAATGAGATTTGAATAATCTGCACAAACACAGGCAGCTGTAAATAGAACGCCGTCTCCTGCTTGATTTGACTCACCGGCATTGTCTTTGTAAGTCGTTCACATCGTTTGGATTAGTCAGGATTACAGCGAAAAAAATCTAATTTTCATTTAGCAAAGAACAGAAGAGAGTAGGACCGAGCCGCTCCGTTCTGTCTGTGACAGTTCTGTACCGAGTCCAACTGTGGGCCACAGGTGTGAGAGAGGAATTCATCTCACCTTTGTCTTCACTGACACTCCTCGCCTCATTAACACTCATCCTGCTCACACCTCAGAGCTTCTATCAGGACCGACCGACCGTCCACTCTGCTCCTCCCCTCTGATTCCTCCCTCACAATAAATCTTACTAGTGGAGAGGGAGGAGGGGGAGGAGGGGGAGGAAGAGGGAGGAGGAGGAAGAGGGTGAGTCTTATTTGATACGTTGTGAGTACGGTGTAGAGAGAAGCAGGAAGAAGCTGCACAAGAGGGAATAAAGTTGAAGTTTTTTTTGTGTCTTAACTTTATCTACACTCTGTTCACTACTTTTTGCTGCCATCTACGTAATCATAGCAATCATGCTACATTTGATGCTATAATTGGGATAAATAAACATTTTCAAATGCATTTTGTCCAAGATTTTTTTTGTAGTTTCTCCTCCTAGACAAATGCATGTTGTTGATAAAAATAAAATGTATTTAAAAAAAAAGAAAGGTTTACGTATGTTACTAGTATCGCTGTTACATGCCTGCCCAACAGTGATGGGCAATACCAGAATTTTGAGAAGTGGGTGCAGGATTTTAGTCACTTGACAGAGTAAGAAAAGTTTTGTGACACACGGTTTAGGTCGTCTGACATTTTTTGGGAAAAAAAGCCTAAATTCAGAATTTGAATTTGTTTCTTATAAAAGAAATAAAAAAAATGTTTTAAAAATGTCAGCTTTTCCTAATTTCTGCATCTGTTTGTGAACTTTCACTGCATCTTCAGACTAAACCACCACAGCACATGGCAGAACCCGTGTACAAACATTTTAAAATCCTAACTACTGGAGCTCTGCTACATGGCAGCTAACACAAAGAAAATGGCAAAACAAACTCCCACAAACAAAACAACCAAAAAAAAAAAAATTAAACAAAACTAAAGCAGAAAACAGACTTCCTCATTCATGCTGACACAAAGACAATCTGGAGAAGACGCAGCAACAGCAGGTCTTTATACTGACACACAGGTGGGGGGCAGCAACGAGGCACAGGTGCAGGTCGTTAGGGCGGGGCATGTTGAAACGACACAGGTGAGAGGAGTGAAGCCAGAAGTCAAACTAAAACACATACATTGATAATAAAGTATCACCTGACGGACCATCACAGCAGCTTCAGTCACACTGGTTATAAAAGTGAGTATAAACTAAAACATCACACATTCAGAATTTGTTACCAAGATGGAAGTAAACTTAAAAACACTTCCATTTCTGCCTCGTCTCTACTTTCTGGTGACATCAAACCGATCCAATCAGTGCGCTCCAGTCAGGAGCGGCGGGGGGGGGGGGGGGGGATCATGTTGTGCAGCGGCAGCGTCGGGAAGATGATTTCCAACCTTCATTTATTTCCACTGCTCTCTGTGGACGTGTGAGTGATGCATGTAATTACAGGGGGCGTGTTTCCTGACTAACGACTGGACTTGCATCAGAATGGAATCTCGCACTTTTTCTTTTTCCCCGACTGCGGTGATGGGTCTTAATGATCCTGATATCACCAAACAAATACCTCAATTAAAGTCATTATGTGACTCCTGACGTCCCATGAGATGAGCTGTGATAATAACAGCCACCGTAGCTGCTGGTTATAACCCTTCACTTTTTAATTGTGAAATAAAACAATTAAATAATCTTCCCACTCTGCTACTGCAGCAAAAAAAAAAAGTTGAATCCATATTAACTTTGTTCAGCACAATATTTGACTGGATTATTTTGGTAAACAAAGATATTGTGAAATACAATGTTTCATATTGTACAGTAGGGAACAGTCAGGAAAAATGACTCAATACAACGATTTCATGTCCAATAATAAGGCACCCTGGAGTATCTTCCGATACCGATATCAATCTGATACCCTTGGGCTGCTGTTGCTGAGGCGAGACTGTTCATTTTTGCAACAGGTCATGGAAAGTTCAATCGTGAAATTTTGACCAATATCGGACCGATCTTGATTATCTGATTGAGCCATCCCTAAATTGACGAAACATCCTCTGGTAGAAGTAGGAAGTTGAAAATGTTTCAACGCACCATTCACATCAGATTGAGTTACACTGATATTTTATCATCGCATTAACTAAAAGTCATAATCCCAACATATAATCGCTGGTAATGATACTCACGTAGAAGTGACGACATCATTAAACCAACCTTCGACTTGACTTTGAGTTTATTGGCAGATAAGTTGACGATAAAAAAATAAATAAAAAAAAGATTCATGTGATGTTTAATGCAGGAGAGTGTTGACCCATCTGTCCACAATGTACTTTTTGATGCTGTTAGCAGGTGTGCTAACGGCCTCATCAGGGAGGCCGTTAGCACACCTGCAACCTCTAAAGTGCAAAAAAATAAATAAAAAGAACAATGAGAAATGACATATTAAAGAAACTTCTCACCTCAATCCAAAAATGACAGAGCCTTATTAGAGGACAGCGTTTTGTCCTGTGGTATGAATTATTCATCTCTGACATTAAAGATAGCCGAAGCTGTGACTGAAATAATAAAATTCACAGTCTCGGTCGTACACAGTGACTTTGCCATGAGGTCACACGCTGAAAATGTGCTTTTTAGGAACATGATAAGAATGTTTTATTCATTGGGCTTCCTAAGTAGCTAAATGTTCAGGAAAAAAAATTCAATATATACACAGCAGCTCATTCAAACAAATATTAAGCAAAATATTTTTTATTGTAAATAGCTAGAAGCTAAATATTTTTTATTGTAAATAGCTAGAACATTGTGCAAAGAAGATGCTGGGGAAAAAAAAGAAAAAAAAGAAAAGTCAACAGAGCAGAGGTTAATGTAACCAAATGGAGCAAAGGTTAATGTAACCAAATGCACCTG
This sequence comes from Cynoglossus semilaevis, assembly GCF_000523025.1. NCBI lineage: Eukaryota > Metazoa > Chordata > Actinopteri > Pleuronectiformes > Cynoglossidae > Cynoglossus > Cynoglossus semilaevis. The sequence goes on along the minus strand of NC_024310.1, from coordinate 2,670,122 downwards.
CAAAAACCTTCAAAAAGATCGACCAAAGGCCAGAAAAGTGGCCAATGAGAGAGTGGATCACCCTGATCTCTGGCCTCATTATGAATCTAAGTGCATTACACCATTACTGACTAATGCACTGTCATTACACTGGCTTGTTCACAGAGTCACAATTTTAGAACATGCTTTTCAGTATCGTGATGAGAAATGTTTCATTCACTGGTCCTTCTTTTTCCCCTCTTCCCTCCAAGACAGATGTCTTTTACAAAGACTCCCCCCTCAGGAGGTTCCGGACTATGGATGGACAGACGGTTTAGAACCAATTTGCTATTTAGGGATTGGAGGAAAAGGAACATCTGTCAGAGAGGCCGACTCTGCTGATCCCTGAAGTCAGTGTGGACGGAGTCACAGATTTGTGATAGTCACAGATTTTTTCCGACAGAGTTGACCTCTCAATGCCCCATATGGGGCTAAAGGCGGCTATCAGAACCACCATTACAGGAACCGACTTCAGTTTCTCCCCGAAGCAATCTGGGACAAGTTGACATCGTTTCCCCCCTTTACCCAGATTGGAGGTTTTCCAAACCAACGGAATGTAAAGGTCCGGTTGCCTTAGGTTCAGATTAGACACTTCTGATACCAAGTCCTGAAGAAGAGTCCTTAATAAATATGTTGTCGTTCATCTTCCACTTGTTTGGAGCTGGAGCCAATCACAGCAATGATTGGACAAGGCTAGTGTTAGGTTTAAGTGGTGGTTCTGTTCTGGTACTTTAAGGTCTACCTTCACCACCTAGCCCCAGTCTAGCCTCCAGCTGAAGTACCTTTTCCAGGACGAACTTTTAATTTGAGATTTACTACTCACTCCATACCTGTTTTGTTCAAAGTTAGAAAAGGGATTAAGTGTGTGTTATATTGTGCGATTGCTAAATTGTCACATTAGTCATGTGAGCGAGAATAACTCGTGCAGCATCGCGCGAAACCAATACAGCTTCAATCTAACATGAGACAACATTGACCAGGAAATGATCATGGACCAGACTTCACCGACTTGGTGAAAGTAATGCAGATTTAAACACTGACGATGAATTGATTTGTCTGTGTTTGATTGAAACACCTTGACTTGTAACTGAAACTCCCCTTTCACGGTGGATTTGTTGTTGTGCAACACTTTGCAGTGTGGTCGCAAACTTGGAGTAGAACTAGTTTATGTCATGTCTCACAGATGTAACTCTGTCAATCAATTCAATAACCACAGAATCACAGAAAAATAAAAAATACCAAATATGATTTTGTAACATTCCACAGCTTCATTATTTGAGTTTTCATCCAGGAAATGCTTCTGATTTGTTATTAGTTTTGAACATTGGTGAATTTTCAAAACTAGCCTCGTCAAAATGAAACAACCATCATGTAATAATATTCTGAGCTCAAAGTTATTTTAGTAGGAAAAAAACAAACACTACAAATTTGTTTTCACCACATGCTGTTTGCTCTTGCTGTCAAACACAAGATGGAAATCTTTGCCATTTGCCTTGGAGAAAAATCCGTACCATCTGTTACCGAAACAAAAAAAAAATGTTTACAGTAAGATGCTTCTTTGTGCACTTCTGGCAGATAAGACAGCTGAATTTTTAGTTTTCTCAATATCATGGACTGGCTTTTCATAGGGCAGAAAAAAAAACCACACACATATGTAGTCATGGACAAGTGACGGTCAGTGGTAAAAATGTGAACTTTCACTGCAGCTTCAGACTAAACCACCACAGCACATGGCAGAACCCGTGTACAAACATTTTAAAATCCTAACTACTGGAGCTCTGCTACATGGCAGCTAACACAAAGAAAATGGCAAAACAAACTCCCACAAACAAAACAACAAAACATAAATGAAAATAAGTATAGTCACAACGCAACAACAGATTTAAAAAAACCCCAGACTTCCTCATTCATGCTGACACACAGACAATCTGGACAATCAGCAACAGCAGGTCTATATACAGACACACAGGTGGGGGGCGACAACGAGGCACAGGTGCAGGTCGTTAGGGCGGGGCGTGTTGAAACGACACAGGTGAGAGGAGTGAAGCCAGAAGTCAAACTAAAACACATACATTGATAATAAAGTATCACCTGACGGACCATCACAGCAGCTTCAGTCACACTGGTTATAAAAGTGAGTAAAATTATATTTAAACACATTTACATTTAAACAGATTTACAGATCTTGACTTTGAGTAGCAGAGCAGAAAAAGTGTCATTCGTCCACACGGGGCAGGATTTCTCATATTAAAGAACGTTGTGGAAACAGAACATGGACATAAAAAAAAAAATGTATAATCATGTTCTGCCTTTACTTTACATTGATGCCTGTATGTTGTGACATTGTGGTTTGAGAAATTAGTTCATGCTAAACAAAATTAGCAAGTGTTTTTCTTTTCTTGCTGTGTAAATGTTTTCTAAAGTGTAAATATTATTGGACTTTTTATTGGTATTTTAAACATAACAGGGTACATATTTATTTTAGGAGAGATTTTACATTTTAACCTCAAGTGTCTCATTTTAAAAACATGTTACGACACGTCAGTCTCTGAGATTCTCAGACAGATTTGACACGTTTTAGCGTTATCTCTTTTTATTGATTTGTCAGGTGTTATGTTATATTTACGTGCATTCATCAAACATGACGTCCAAATGTTGATAAGTCAAGATAAAAAAAAAAAAACCAACCACACACGGTGTAGCCCTACTGCTAATAGATATTTTTCTCACAGCGCTAACTCTTGTTCGGTGCTATCTGAGCAGCCATGATAGGGAACGTTATTAAAAGCTTTTAGCTATATCAAAGGATGTGGCCACAACATGCTAATTTTTATAATGTGCCATGAAACTCTGAAAATAGCTGGAACAAATTGACACTCTTCTGCGTAGACGTCAAAACAGGAAAACAGAGAGAAAGTGAGGCAGGGGATCCGAGGATCTGTGGAGGGAATTGTTTGATCCTTTTCTTTTCTGTTCCACCTGCAGACATTTGATTTTATATTGAGTCAAATGGAAATGTTAACAGGAACTAAAGCCCAGCAGAAACGTCCCCAGTCCGGCCCAGATTTAAAGACCTGGGTATTGTTTTAAAGCGCTCCATGATTTCACTGGGAGGATGAGTCTCACCTCAGAAGTTTCAGTAATTGGAATTATCACCTGGGAGGCCGGTCACTTTAATCCTCTACAAACCTGCAGGTACTGCAGTATTTTTTTTTTAATTTACGCTGGGGATTGACTTGTGCTTCAAAGAAATTCGCAACCTATCAGTTTTCAGACAAAAACGTTGGCTGTGAATATCAGCTTTAATTTAAACAGTTAAATGTGTGTTTTTATATTTTGCTTCAATTTATGAATCTCATCATTTTACTTTTGCTGACTGCAGACTGATGAGGAAACTGACTGATATTACTATGTTATAAATGTGACAGTTACCTTCAGTGTGTCACCAAAGTGAGCCGTGGTACATTAGCGTGTAGCATTAATAATCTGACGCTGCTCACAATTTGTCTCTCGCTGTGACTTTGACCTTGGTTTTCGTCTAAAGACTAAAATATCTTTTCGGTTTCTAAATTTGGGAGACAAATGTTGCCTCACACCATGTGGCTGTATTCGTGCCGTTGTTGTCATTTGTCAGTTGTCTCGATAAAAACCTCATATAAATGAACAGAAGAACAGGACGATAGAAGCAGCGAATGAGGTTACAAACGTTTTCTGGGTTACTCGAATAATTGGCAGCTGAGTGCAAAGTCATTTCACTACGACAAAATGGATTCCATGATTAGCCGCACAGCGGGAGAAATTCAACGTGGTTTAGAGCAATTTCATCCCCCTGTCCCCCCTTTTTTTGTTTCGGTTGGTTGGAATGGTTCTACTTTTACTAAAGTCAGCCACGCTTTGGTTGTGTTGTCTGTTGTAGAACTGTACCAGAACATACGGAACCTGGAGTCCGAATTCTTTATGTAAGTTCTCGCGATGTTTCGTAAAACATCACACCAAGAGTTTTTGGAAAACTTTGAATGAATGTCATTTAACACCAGGTCACGACCTGCTTCATTGTTTTTCAGTCAGTAGATCCTTTAAACCAAAACAGTTTTGAGAAATGAGGTTTGAGAAATTGAATTAAATCTAATGAGATCCGTTACAAAGTTACGAACCCTAACCCTAACCCTAATCTTAGAGATGTGATAGACCGAGAAAAACAATGCTCTAAGATGAATTGCTGTTTTATATAAATAATTAATCTCGTAGTGACCTCAGGAATGTCCTGCACAGACACAGACACACAGACAGTGTATTCATAACAGGTAACAGGACGTAAACTCCGACACTCGGTGCCGCAGTGAAGATTTAGTCCGACCACTTTGAGCCATCCTTTATAGTCAAGGATGACAACTAGTCAGCGCTGTCCTTACAGCAGAGCGACAGAAATGAGAAACGCTGACATTTACATCGCGACCATCGGCTGTCAGAACCAATGGAGACTTATGAGATATTTGCGCTGAGAAGATCTGCGAGCGAGAGCTGGTGGTCAGAGGGGAATTTTTGTCATTTCCTGACTGCTCAGTGGAAAATTAATGAAGTTGTTTGGTTTATGATCTCGAGCAGACTGTACAGAGAGTATATGTGAAAAATACGATGATTGATTTGATGTTACGCGGCGTGTGCGACTGCTAAAGTGTTATCACACAAACAACTAGTGAGAGGAGGCTAGGCTAGTATTTCTTCTGGTGACATTCTGCAACAACAGGACACTGAGACTGTTGACCTCGTCCAAAACTACAGTTAAATGTACTTGATCTTTGTCATGTGACCAGTCCAGGAACTGATCACTGTTCATGTGTCATTAAATAAAGCCACGACGAGAAACTCTTCTTAAACATTTTAAACATTTTGAGGCCGATCGCTAACCCTACCTCCTCGTCCTGATGACCAACAACAAAACGTCCACTGAAAATGTCTCTGTAACACTGACACGTCCTCTGTAACACTGACACGTCCTCTGTAACACTGACACGTCCTCACAGCACGAGGAGGAAACTGATGGATTTTTAGTGCCAAAATATTACATCCCAGAAGACGAGACGTTCACGCCAGACACACCACCCACGCATGAGGACAGATATTTACATTAAAATGTGTGTGTGTGTGTGTGTAAAAGACCAGGAGATTCTGAGGTTGTCGGTTCGGTCGTTTGTGTGTCCTGTCCTTAATCTCTGATTTGTCCTTGAAAGCTGAACGAGAGCCCAGCCCTTCTGGTTTCCATTACCACCTGCCAAGACGCGCCGCCCATACCTCATTTAGCAGGGTTCATAACACAAACACACACTCACACACACACATACAGCACGCCACACACAAGGACAGAATCCCAAATATATCCTGAGAAATGTGACCGGGGCGACGATCTGGTTTCCTGTGGCTTCACTTTGGAAAACCTTCTGATCTTTATATCACTTTCATCTCATCATTCTGGAACCGATCCTCGAGCCGAGCCGTAGCTTCTTAAACCAAACTGACAATAACGGTCCTTGTTTGTACGTGCTTTTCTCTAACGTATCGGCTAAAACATTTATTGATTATTTTATGAATTTTTCCAATTTATTCTGCGACTGCTTCCTGTTTGGCACGCAGTACTGATACGTTGCCGAGTGTGTACTAAACACATGCTGTGGCACGGTCCTAATATGGCAGAAGCCGCGACCGTTTGATTGGATTCGATTATGTTTCATTTGCATTCAAGATACGGTTT
>NC_024310.1:2658667-2664296 GCF_000523025.1 Cynoglossus semilaevis | reverse complement strand
GTAACCGCGTCCCCACAAAGACGCAGCGGCGGAATGGTCCAAAAAATGTCTTGATGAGTATAGTCCTACAGGTATACACACACACACACACACACACACACATAATAGTGGTGAAGAGGTGTAAATTTTTAAATGACAAATGATTTAAATTTCTCAAACATAGTCGTGATGAATGTCAACAATGTGACAAAGTGTGTGTTAGTGTGTGTGTGTGTGTCGACGTAAGGGACACACAACTGCACCGCTGCATTCATCAGTCGTGGCGCCCATGTGACTTACTTCACATCTTCATTATCGTCTTGACTTTGTTTATGTGTGTGTGTGAAGGGGAGGGGGAGGGGATGTGTGGGGGAGTTAGGGCTGTGCTGGCAGTCCACCAACCTGGGTCATTATCTTCAATGAGTAACCAAGCAACACACACACACACACACACACACACACACTCCACAATGTCAAAGTGATGCTTAGGGACGACGGCCATCACGTCCTCTTACACTGGAATGAACATCAAAGCAAGGACGACGTGTGTGTGTGAATGTGTGTGAGAGAGAGAGAGAGAGAGAGAGAGAAAGAGAGAGTGGGGAGGTGAAGCAGTATGATAGTATTATCAGTGATGCTAATTTGCAGGCAAACACACACACACACACACAGTGAAGCAGTTCAGTAAAGTGGGCGGAGCTTCAGTCACCTGTTCACACCTGTTGTTCATTTCCTTCGTCACCTGATGCTGGTCTTTGACGCAGGACACCTGTGTTTAAAAGGACTCCACGTCTCAGCTGCAGGAGCTGCTGTCTGTTGACCTGCTGTCTGTTGACCTGCTGTCTGTTGAACTGCTCATCAATGTTGTCAATGTCTTTTTTTTCTTTTTTTTTTGTTTATTTGTTTGTTTTTTAAATCTGGGACAAATCGAGCTGCTGGTAGTTCATGGTTGTCACATGGTGTCAGTCCTGAATGTCAACAGCTTGTCTGGAGATTAATGTGCTTCAATTATCAACAGACGCTTCCATCAGTAGCACGGAGCTAATCACAGCACCGGGGGGGGCGTGAGAGGGGGTGGGTTGGAAAAGATAAGGGGTTGGAAAAGATAAAAACAAAGAAATGATATTTATACATCAGAAGAAAAGACAAGTTTCCTTCACCTTCTTTAATCTGTCACCTTGAGGAGCTCCTTTGGTAAAAATAAAAGTCTTTCTTATCTGACCGCAGCACAAGATTGATATGGCTGTACAAGCACGGAGTAAACAAGTTTGTGATGGCGGCGGTGGGGGGGGCTGTTGAGCATCACTTTGTTGGGGGGTATCAGGATTTTTTATTTTTTCTCGTGACAAATAATGACAAATCTGAGACTGAAGTCGACTTTCAAGAGGCGGTGAAAAACTGTTTGAGGCCGCGCTGTAGGAAGAAAGTTGTTGTTGTTGTTGTTGTTGTTGTTGTTGTTCCATCCACAGTGTTTGTGGGTTTTCCCACCATAGGTATGAATGTATGGTGACCATATGTTGGACCACCCTGTCAGAGGTCTGGGACGCTACGGCCGCTGTAAGATTGTGTTTTATAATTAAAGGCACAATTCTATGAAACAAAGGTAAAGAAAAAATAGTTTTTTGTTGTTTTTTTGTGTAGAATGGAATCTAAGACGAATGGAAATGCACAGTTTCAGTCGATAACGATTCAGTTGATTTTTTTTTTTTTTTAATCATCACTGTTTTTGTTGTTTTATGTGAAATGGAATCGATTTTTTTTTTTTTTAATCATCACTGGCAAACTGATCTATGGGAAATTATAAAAAAACATGTAGTGGAGGAACAATAAAAATACTCCACAGCTTTATTTCCAGGAAATTATATTAAAAAAACATCAAAAAACAACTGGAAAAATAAAAATACTCCACAGCTTTATTTCCATTCACATCACAGTAACAAACTGGGTTTTGTCTGTAACTTAAATCAACATGTGGTTTAATAAACAATAAAACAAATGTACCCACAAATGATTACAGTTTCAGTTTCAGACCTAGACTGAGGAACAGCAGGTGAAACTGAGCGTCTCCGTGACAAACGGCCACGGTCCAGTTAACAAACCCAGCTCAGAGAACTGGAGTCGTCGGCACTGAAGGAAAAACAAACTGGATTTTTTTTTTTTCTTTATTTGTAGGATTTTCAATCTGTTTAATGACAGAAATGTCAGAACATACCTGGCTCGGCTGTTACTGCCATTCTCAGAAGTCACTGTGGAAGAGGACGTCCAGGAGACTTGATGGTCCAGAGAGGACGAAGAAAGTGTTTTGACAGGACGCTGAGACATTTGATATAAAATGATTTTCTGGTACTAGACGTTCACGTGTGTGTAAATACTGTCATTGTATTTAATGACTAAAACCAAAACCTCTGGAAACAAGAGCCCAGAAACCACCTCACCCTGTTGGCTGTTGTTGAGCAGTGCAGGCTGATAAACTGCAAAGCTTTTTTTTTTTACGTCGACCTCAAACAGCCATTAGCTGATCACTCGTCATAGAACACGGTCAGAGGAGCTGTTCACTGTCCACATTATGTAAATGGAGCACTCGGGTCTGCAGTCCATCACACACACACACACACACTTTTGTGTGGACTTCACACAGTGTTTCTCAGGTCCTTCGTTATAACCTCCTTTCTCAGAATTCCACGTACAGTTTGTCCTAATCCTGATTCTTCTCCCTTGAAACTTCAAAACACTCTCTCCTCGTGGACGACTTAGAAAATGTCCCCACGTGTCATCGTTTCAAAACGGTGTCCACACAAGTATAGCTACACCAGAAACACACACACACACACACCCACTGCAGTAGTTTCTTTTAACATGCTTCCTGCCTGAGAACAGACGCGAGAGCTGCAACACTTACAGCCGATCAATTCGCCGGCTATTAGACACAAATTCAGGTAATTGAAAAGGGAAATGGATTTGTGATGCTGCTTCTCTGCGCTGACTCTTTAACCTCAGTCTGATAAGTGCAGCACGGACTGATCCTGAGTGCAGCGAGCAAGGCATCAACTCTGTTTTTAAAGTTTTTTTTTTTTTTGTTTTTTTTTTGTTCTACAAAATCAAAGCATTGCTTTTTTTTTCGACTGCTGTGGCTGAAGTTCCCTCTACTGGTTAAATACAAAAATGCATTGCAGGAGTAAATTAATTTAATTTGTTCAATTAAGTCGTGTCATGTGCGACACACACACCCTACAACACTTATCAGGAGTGGATTTCCTGCCGTGATTCTCATCAGGGTTTAAATGAAATCATTAGCATTTCTATTTCCCCGGATACTCTGGGTTTCTTTAATTATCGAAGACTTTTCTCTTCTTTTTTTTTAAGCAGATTTAACATTTGGACATTGGCGGTGTGAGAGCTCATCTCTATCTCGCACCTGTTTTTTTGTTCTATGGCTCAGTTTGCGACTTATATATTAAAATATATAACTTCACATGTTTGTTATTTTCGCACTGACAGCCACTAGAGGGCACTCTAGGCTTGTGTACCTGTATCTGCTACTCCTGTACCACAAAAAAATTACGTTCATTATTTTCACACTGACGGCCACTAGAGGGTGCTCTAGATGGGCACTTAAAATCCGACACAACTTATGTTTATTTTCTTCTTCATTTTGAATTTTTGATTGGTGCGACTTATACTCCAGACTTATAGTCCAGAAAATACAGTAACAATAATAACATCAGAACAGAAATTCTCCCCGGTGACAGACGTGTTTAAAGAAATAACCTGTCGTTCTTTGGGATTTTTGTATTTTTGTATTTATTTTTTTGTATCTTTTATACTTATCCTAGTTTCCGTATTTTATTTGTTTTGGTTTTTTTTCTGTTTCCAGCCTTTAGAGCTTCAGCAGAGTGTGACAGAATGAGGTCTGCAGTGTGTTGGGGATTTAACCTTTATGTTGGAAACAGTCAAACTGTGTGAACGCAGCTGCTTCAGGATGTTGGTTTGCAGAAACTCAAACACGGCGACCTGCACACTCATCAGGAGTAACACGGCAGAAACGCTGACGTGACAGGTTACATTTACATCCCACAGAAAAACATGTTTTCACTGCTGATACAATAACACCAGAATGGCAATGGTGCATTCAGGAGGAGTGGGAGAATGTAGCGGTGGACATCTGGATTTTGATAACAGTTGTGCTTATGCACTGTGTATATATGAGAGGTCCACACGGTAACATTCGCAGACTCATTGGTTTTTTATGTCCGTTTCTATTTCACTCTATGATACTGTAATTCAATATGAGAGCTACAAATAAAATCTTTATTTGATTTCATGCTTTTCTTGTTTCTTTTTTTCATTACTGGACATAAATGCATGCGTTCCCATATATTGAATTTTCTCTGATAAAAATGATGACATCAGACATTCTGGCAGCATCTTCAAACGCTGATGACTTCTCCGATCGTATTTCACCTGCTGGTGTACCAGTACGTGTATTTTTGTGTACCAGTACATGTAGTTCTGTGTACAGGTGAAACACTACTCGCCATCCGGACCCGGTTCCTGCTCGGACTGGATCAAATCCAACCACAGGAAGTCATTTGAAGCTCAGCCACGTCTGAAACACGAGCCGGCCTCTTCACCACACATTACTGTTTAAATCTGGGCCTTCCATTTGTGAAGTACTTAAGCGAGCTCTCACACCGCATCGCCATCACGACCGCCGCCGACATCAGCCTCAGCCTCAGCCTCAGCCTCTTCTTCTTCTTCTTTATTGATGCCGGCTGACGGTGTTAGAAGAGTGATGTCACATCAGTGTGTGCCAATAACGACGGACAGGTGACACTTCACGGACACTGATTAGTTTTCTCATCACTTTATATTCAGAATTTAAAAAAGAAAAATGTAATAAAAACATCCTGAGGACATCAGCAGGACGATGCAGCCTCAGCACTTTCATCTTTTCTAACGTTCTCAGATAAGGATGAGATGGATTAAGACTGACTCAGTGTTTCAGGATTTCAAAGATCAGCGTGTTTTTCTGTTTTACATTTAATGTTGAGGTGGGTTAAGGTCAGTCAGAAGTTTACAAAGGAATATTTATTTATTTATTTTGTGAGTTCTCTCTCCCCTGATCTGTATGTGCGGTGAGACTGGACCAACTGGACCCGGGACCAGACTGGGTTTAAGACTTTAAGACCCGTCCAAGTCTGATGAAACCAAACACAGAGTTCATCCTTCATTCAGTTCAAGTAGTCGTTGTTTTGACGTTTAACATCTACGTTTGAACTCTACTATAAACATAACGGCGTCCAGATCAGGAAGTAGCGTTCGCAGTACCTCCTGTCTTGTACTTGTACTTGTCACATGAAGAATGCCTGACATCTGGAAAAGTACTTTGTCTTGATAAAAGTACCGTGTAGGTGGCGACAGTTGAAATCGGACACAGACAAATGTAAACACATGACTACATGTTGACGCAGTCCCGGTCGCCTGATTAACATCACAACGCCATTTTTCATGTGACATTTCTTATGAATTGCCACTTCATCTTAATGTGTACAAATGTGTTTTCCCATGATGCCGGAGTCCGCGGCGCACACGCAGCCGCTCTGTCTTCATCAAGCTCACACAGTTATCCAGAGGACACGCATACACTCAG
>NC_024310.1:2648567-2656119 GCF_000523025.1 Cynoglossus semilaevis | reverse complement strand
GGTTCAGATCCATATCTGCTGGTTTAACTGAAGCTTCATGAATCTTCACCGTCTGCAAACAGACGCTGTCGACGAATCTGTTTGTGAAAACGACCCCGCTGTCGACGGTTCTCAGCCGAGGCTTGAAGTACAGTGGAACCTCGAGATACGAGCATAATCCGTTCCAGGACCGAGCTCGTAACTCGAGGTGGTCGTATCTCGAATCATGTTTTCCCATAAGAAATTATTAAATTAAATTAAATACTTTTACCTGTGGCTAACGTAGAGGAAGCGCTCGCTGCTCGACCTGATGAGATTCCAAATCGGACGCCGGTGAATCGCTGCACACGCTCATTTGTGCAGCTCCTCATTTGCATGTATTTTTCTTTATGTTACTCCAGAGTTCTGGTCAGCAGAAAACTGATGAGGATTTAGATTGAGCCTCTTTCCCGTGGAAAATAATTTACATATGTGATGTGCTACGGGGTTTTTAAGACGGACGACTTTTACGCAGACGACGTCCTGCTTCACCTTTGGATCGTTTAACGAGAATCAGCGGAAAATAACGAGGAATATAAAGTTCTATTTCTGACCGCAAAATATGAAGAGCGTTCTCAGAGGCACGTTGAGCGTTATTTAAATTTCAGACGTCTCAGGAGTCTCCGTTCAAAGCTGTTGATGAAGCTGTGAATCCACAGATGTCGTTCATCACTTCACTCATTCACTCTGTAGAAACATGTCAATAAACTTGATTTAAAAAATAATCTGGACAATTCTCAAAGAAAACGACAGACGTTACTAAAAGTTCCAAACAACAAGCTGAACTGAAGGGTGGACAAACACTGACCACTTCATCATTGGTCACCTAAAACAAACATCAACTGGTCTATATACGAATCCAACGCTGACGCACCATTTTGGTTTCAGACCATCTGACGCGTTGCCTCCGTTTTACTGTCAATTTTCCACTGTGTACTTTCTGTTTTCCTCTTTCTGTCATGCTCTCTTAAAAAGATAAAGTCATTTCACATCCACAGTCATGCTTGAATGATATTTCACACCGGATACAGAGAGGAAAATGGAAAAAAGGAAAGTGTGAAAGGGAGAGAAGAAAGTCGTTTTGATTTTCCTCTGAAGTTTCAGGCTATTTTTTGCCGAGGGGAAATTTAAAGCTTCAGTCCTCTTCATGTGGAGGTTTGCCGAGACCTTCAAAGGAAGAGGAGGGAGGAGATGAAGGAGAAGAACAGAGAGGGAGGAAGAACACAACACAGGAAGCACAACAGACGAGATCAACAGTCAGAAAATGAAACTGGAGCCCGAACTGAAGAGGACTGGACCGTTTGGACATTTGTAGTCGGAGACATTGTCAAACGTTTGGGACGTGATCAAGGAGTTTGATCTGGTGATTATGTGGAAAGTGAGGTTTTGAAGCTGGAAATGTTTGTGGCGCCCTCTGTAGGTTAGAATAAACAATAGTGAAATGTTTGATTTTTGAGGTGAAATATTAGTTGACCACAGACCACAGCACAGACAGTCAGGAGTTGGAGACAAGAGTCGATGGATGTTTCACTGATGTAAAACAGATACAGTTACTGTCGAGTCACTGACGGGACAAAAGAATAAGGAATAGTCCTTTATATGATGTTGCCCAGATCTTCTAAAGCCTAAAAAGCTTCAAGTCTCGCGTAAGTCTCCAGTCGTTTGTCTCTAGACAGGTCGTGTTGTCAAACCAAGTCGCATCAAGTCCAAGTCACAGTAATCAAAAGTCACAAAATCTTCCTCCAAAAATGTGATTTCTTTACAGCATTTTTTTAAAGGTCAGTGTAGCAACAATCGAGTTAGCGTCGTAGCTTCTCAGCGTGAGATCTGTGGAAATCAATGGAAGTGGATTAACATAAACATAATTATTTTTTAATTTGTATAATTTATTTGGTGGATTAACATAAACATAAACAACATTATTTTTTAATTTGTATAATTTATTTTGTTTTGTTTCCTAATAAAAGATGCCACCAGTTCTGTTTAACTTTTAACTTTAGTTGAAAATATTTTTTTTTTTTAGTTTTTTTTTTTTAGTTTTGTTTCTTAATAAAAGATGCCACCAGTTCTGTTTTATCTTTAACTTTAGTTGAAAATATTTGTTTTTTAGGTTTTTTTTTTTTCTTGCAGAGGAAGCACTGGGGCGAGGACCAGCTGTTTTTCTGTGGAATTGTTGTAAACACGACGATAAACATTGTTTTCTGAGCTTTTTTTTTTTTTTTTTTTTAACTACTGTGTGTGAAGAGTGATGAGTGGGAATTATAATTAATCTCTTAAATGTTTGTTTGTTTGTTTGTGTTAAGGTTTTCAGGACTTTAATCTGATTTGATCATTTCATCTGCCTCCCACTGACACACACTCCATTCCTGCCTCCAGAACTTCTGCCCCCTTGAGGACGTTCCTCCATCTCCTCGCTCATTTTCTCTGCATTATCATTCATATATATGGAGCATTAGCTTCTCGACCGCAGGGGAGGAGACGGATCCCTTCCTATGGCCGACGGTCGCCAGACTCATGCAGGAATAATAATCAATCACAGAACATGCTGCCAAAGAGAGCGGCGGTCCAGAATCCAAATAAGACATTCTCACATTACACTGCTGCACACACACACACACACCGAGTCGTGTGGCTTTTCTTCAGTAAATGTTTGTTCCCGGCTGGCACGCTGCCATCTGTTTAATTTTTGTAGAATAAAGAACTTTCATAATTTTTTTTTATTATTATTATTGAGTTGTACAGAGGCAAACTCGGCTTGGTCCTTTCACAGCCTTCTCCCTGAGGGTAACAGCTGGTGCAGGCGCGTACACTGGCACTCATTATCTACTGCTATAGACTGCAGTACAGACTGTCATCATCCTCATAACACACTCTGCTGCTGTTCCTCCACGGCTGCCATTCACTCCAGCCCTTATCTCTGCTCCATACAATATTTTCCTTTCTCTCTTTCTACCGAGGAGGCGCCTCAGCCCCAACTTTACTTTTTTTCTTCTACAGTGAAATGTAATCATTAGAACCACATTTCCCATAACACCTAAGCTGGGCTGAGCTCTGACCCTTTACAGCCGCTCTGTGAGGAGCAGAGACGAGCTGTCATCACAAGATCATTATATCAGTCATAAACAGGATTTACGACATGTTTCACTCAGTCAAACCCACATACTTCATATGCCCTGATGTACATAACCTACGTGTAATACTGCGTTGGTTACTCACATGCCAGAAACCCCTCAAAAACATATACAGAGTTGCCAGATATATGGTTTGAAGAAACCCAAAGCCCAGTGGTGTGACTGGCTGCCACATATATATTTCATGGCGTTTACTGCACACGGGCCGCGAGAACGAGAACCGAACTCAGTCGGTGCAAGAGCCGGGACACTGTGTACCCGACTGTCAGAGTCTGCGGGGAAAAAAAAAAAACAGTTTGCGATTAGTCGACATCTGGGGCAATTTATAAAAACACAGAGCGTCGGTGAAGGTTTCTGCAAAATTCTTGAAGATATTCTTTTAACAAAATTCACCTGAAAATAATGGATTCATGTTTCAAAGGTGAAGAACAAACTGTTGGCAAACAACGTACGGTAGTAGACGAGTGCAGTGGGATTACGATTAATCACGATTAGTCGTGATTAATCCACAGCTCTCCGGTGACTAAGCTGATATTCATTTTTAATTGATTGTCAGTCCTGGTGAAATCAATAATCCCTGGACTTTAAACCTGCCTTGGAGATTTTTTTTTCTTTTCTTTATTGCGTTCTTTTTGCCTGAAGCCGTGATTTCGGTCCAACCTCATATTAGAACGAGTCATTACAGACGGCGGAGCTCTCTGTCAGTTCTAGGACACGGTGCTGCCAGGTTTCTAATAAATAAAACATTGTGTTTTTCTCCTTCCTCTTATGAACAGACTTTTTTACACCAAAGTATTTGATCATCTTAGACGTGATGCTGCGACGACGTCACAACCACAGAGGTTGGTGAATTAAAATTTAGTCTGTTATTTGTAAAACAATGGGACATTTACAGTGTCAGTCTTGGCAATCAACAATCAACATGTTGCCACAGGAGGCGCCGTCAGGGATATGTGGTTCCTCTGGGAATCAAACCCAGGACTCTCTGTTTGCAAGGCAGGCTAAACGCAACAAGAAAACACAGATAATAATTATATTAATAATAGTGTTTTAATTATGAGAAGTTTCCTTAATACAGTGCTTCTCAAATGGTGGGGCGGGCCCCCCCTGGGGGCGTGAGGTGCATGACAGATAATAATCAAGAACCACTGCTTTATTACCATCTGTTCAGTCACAAATTTGTCACAAATCCGGTGAAAGTTCTCAAACATCTTTCACTCTCACCATAAAAAACAACTTTTCAGACTTTTGGTTTGACTTTTTACCCAAATATCAATTGTCAGAGGCAGGAAGATAAAAAAAAGAGAAACATTCTGTAAAAATAGCAGCCTCAGATGATCCAGTGTCTGTTGCCTGAGAAGCACCTTAAAATGTCAGTGTGAACAGATGGCCTCACGGAGGAAGCACAGAACTCCATCACCAGGTCTCTGGTTTCGGATACGTCGTTCCGTTCCCAAAATGTTTCCCACAGCGGCTATTGGAATTTTATCGAACACAAAACAGGTCTGAGCGCGCGCGCTGCGGCTTCGCTGTCCCTTTTTAGCTGCTGACAAATGAGACGCTGACATCGCCCTCTGTCTGTGAGACGATTCAAGGACTGAGAGTCAAAATGGAGACGGAGAAAAGCATGTTGGGAATCAATCAACTTGATGAGGAAGCTATAGTGGCCAAGACTGCGAGACTGCGGCGCCTGCTGCAACAACACGCCAAATGTACAGCACCCTCCCCCCCACCCCCCCACCCCCCGTGATTGGTAAACTGTGATAGTGCCAAATGCTGGAGCAGCCGATGATGGATGCCTCTCAATGGCGTCCTTGGAGAGGGTCGTCACCCTCAGCCGAGAGCCCGGCCTCTCCATCACCGCTGCGACAGAGCGGCTGCGAGTCTGAGGAGATGCTCGCTTCACGGCAATAAAAATAAAGTGTGGTTGACAGTGAACAAGAGGCCCTGACACACGGGCACAAACACACGGCACAGGTTATTAAGTCCAGCTCCTCTGATAGATGCCTGGGCCTCGTTGTGGTCGGCAACAGTGGAAAGTTTGGCAAAAGAAAGTGCAGGATGTGTGTGTGTGTGTCCAAATATTTGCCTGATAAAATTAGCCGACCAAAAATCAATAGCTCGCTGTGTCTCGGAGCGGCGATGATGTCACCGTCCTGTTATCAAATCAGGGTGCGGCTTATCAGGTGGTTTTACAGACTAACAAATGGCTGCACGATTCCGTAATGATGTCACATTCGTCAGTAAGAAATCAACATGGCCGACATGATTGGCTGTAATGATCACATGATGTGAGGAACGCTCTGAAAGTGGGAGTTAAAGTCTTTATCAAAGCTGTGTTAAAGGGATGGTCGGGGGGGGCAGGGGGGTCTGTGGTTCAGTGGGTGGTGCGATGGCCTTCAACCACAGGGTTGTGGGATAGATTTTTTTTTTCCCTTTTTTTTTCGCTGCTTCGTGAAATCACAGTGAGTGAATTGAAGCAATGAGGTGACCCATTTCCAGCTCACATTTATCTTCTCTGATTACAGTCCATTGAGAAATGAGCGTCCGTGGAGGACGGCCAAGATCCAAGAGCCAATCAGAGTGTGTGTTACGGCCGACTCAGTCATTCAGGAGCGGATTTTCGTACATCAGCTCAGATGTCACTGTGAAAGCCAAATGATGTGTTTGTGTTTGGGTTCCATGACAAACAAAAATAGGATGTTTATAAAAAACAACTTAATTCTTAATAATTTAATTTTTATTTACTGAAATATTTTGGTCTTTTTATATGAACTGATGAATAAAACTGTTAATTTGAAGGTCAATAAATTAGTTCTCACTGATGTTTATATATATATATATATATTTAGTGCTACACGCAGCACGGTTTGACTAAATATTCAAAAAAAATTGCAACAAAAACGCCTTTGGAGCAAAGTGAATGAAACCCGGTGTAAACAACTCTTTCCTCTTTCCAAAATCTTTGGAGTTTGTTGTTGATCCCTAAATGAATCCTAATGTTCTACACACAGACTCTGTTTGATCTGATTGGTGTTTGTTTTTTTGTTGTATTTTTTCTGTTTCAAATCATAACCATTTTTATGCAAATGATTTTTGGAACTTTCAGAGAAACATTTTGTCCTGATTTCTGCTGAACTAAAACCTATCGGTCATTGTTATGATTTTAGTATAAAAAACCTTTTCAGAATTTTCCAGGTAACGTGACCCAGAGTTCTGCTTTAGGAATGAGGATAGAACAACAGAATATTCCCCTCTCTGAGGCGGCCAATCAGCAGTCAACATTCACAGGTCCTGTGACTATAATAAAATTTTACAATAAATATTTAACTACCATTGGCCAAAACTGAAATCCTACTGGGATTCAATAATTCCCATAATTAGCCGTGATGTCTTTCTAATAGGACTGAATGTTTCACTCTGTGATTAAAACCATTTAGATGTTTGGGAACGATAGTCTTTATCAGTGTCAGTGAGTGAAGACGTTCACTCACTGACAGATTAACTGTCGACCGTCGTCCATTATCTGCTGAGGTTTTAGAGGAAAAACTCTTGAAGAAACTTTGGCCTTAAAATCCATTAAAAAAATCACTTCTTATAAAACGCTGAACTTTATTTCTACAGCTAATTCCCTGCTCGAGTCTTGCCCATCGACCAGCAGGGGGCTGCACACTCTGAGTCTGAATCTGTGCATCGTCTGTGATTTTATCAGAGCTCAACAAGGCCATTGTCTTACAACTGGTTTAAACCAGTTCCATCCAGATACACCAATTAACTTCCCAGACTTTGCTCTAAGTTAGACATGGGAACAAGGTCAGGTGACTCAGCCTCGCTCAGAGACCCGGAAACTGGGTCACAGGAGGGCGAGGGGTCCACAAACATTCACAGTCTTTTCCTTTTTTTTTCTTCCGTGTGATGATTTGTTAATTCAGATGAGAATTAAACTTTTTTTATTTTTTATTAATGTGACTGATTTCAGTATTCTCTCTTTATCTAAAGCTAAATATTTTTTGGCCTCCTCTTCGTTTCCTCCCTTCACACTTCATCGCAGCGATCTCTATTTTTATCCCCACCTCCACGTCTCCCACTTTTCACTTTTACCTTTTCGTCTCCTGTCTCTTCTGTTCATTCATATCTCGTGATCATGACTCTTTCATCGCATCCTCACCCCCCCCCCCCCCCCCCCCCCCCCCCCCCCACACCCCCCCACCCCCCACACACGAGCAGAACGTGCCTTTGAGCGTCTATGATCTCATCTGGAAGTCAAAGTCAGCCGTCTGGAAAGGACAGAGAGACAGAGAGACAGACAGACAGACAGACAGAGAGACAGACAGACAGAGAGACAGACAGACAGAGAGACAGACAGACAGAGAGACAGACAGACAGAGAGACAGACAGACAGA
>NC_024310.1:2636103-2648307 GCF_000523025.1 Cynoglossus semilaevis | reverse complement strand
TGTGGGGGGGGGTGTGTGGGGACATCTTTTTGGGGAAAACATTATTCTTGCGGTGACACTTTGTCCTTGTGGGGACATTTTGCAGGTCCCTGTTTGGTGATTCTGTTCAGGACTTAATCTGTAATCTGTTGGGACAGAATTACTGCCGGATCAGATTAGAGTTAGGATTAGGTTCAACATAAGGTGTGATTTATTTATTTTAATGTTATATTTTCCTGCCAGGTGAGGAACTGTGTCTCTGTGGAGCGCTAACAACACTAAACCTGTATGTGTGTGTGTGTGTGTGTGTAGGTGTGTCCAGTCTCACATATGCAGACCAACTGTGCTGCTCATTGTTCCGGCTGCACCTGTTATTACAGTGATTCTCAACCTCTGTGCCGTGGCCCACGTGTGTGTCGTGAGACATCGTTATTAAAAAAATGATTACATTTAAATACTGCTAGGTGGCAGTAGATCTTTGTGTGTCTTTCTTCAATTCCTGCCAGTATATTAGTATTAGTATTCAACTAAACAGGAGTGCATTTACATTTACTTTTTGTGAGATTTTTTTTTTTTTTGGTGGTGTACCGTGGTGTTTTTCCTGATGATGTATATGTGCTGTGGCTTAAAACTAATGTTGCGAAACACTGTATTATTACACAGTGGGACTCTGGCTCCGTCTCCGACTCCGACTCCGACTCTGGCTCATGTGGTGCAGCCGCAGCGGTGTCTCTGCAGAGAAATGTTACACTGTCGAGCAGCACTTGTTTTATCAATCATCTGCTAAAAGGGGGGGAAACATCAGCGTCTAAATACACGCTGCACAATAAAACTTTACACCAGCGTCGACCACGGAGATCAACGTTAAACGGTTTGTGAACTTCTGTTTTTTAAAGGCCGCGCTCACTGCTCCGTCTGGCACCGCAGAGACACCGCAGAGACACCGCAGAGACACCGCTGCTCTGCCTTAACGTGAACAGTCAAAGATGAGCTGTTCATTTAAACACACGTGTGACCTGCTGTGTCCTGGAGACGACTGACTGACGGTGGTCTGTAGCTCAGCACCAAACCTGAGGAACAGTCAGTCAGACCTGGATCAACGATCACTGACTTGACTATGACGTGTTTTAATTTCACTCAAATGGAGGGAGAAGTGGAATCATTTCTCTGAAGACATGAATACAGTCTCTAAACTGGGATGTCAAACATATGGCCCGTGGGCCAAAACCGGCCCGCTAGAAGGTACAATGTGGTCCATAAACACGTCATGTCAGAGATGTTTGGTCAAGTGATATTTCATGAAATATGAATATTTTATAATGGACTTATTTGAACTTATTTGCATAAAATAAAAGGTGAAAAACACAGACTTTTTGTTTTGTACAGGTTATTGTTGCGTTATGATTGTTCTGCCCCACTTGACATCTAATCAGGGCAAAAAATACCAAATAAAAACCAGAGGACCATCAGTTACCACCAAGGTTCATCATCACTGATGACCTTCCCGCCTCTCAACCACACTGCCACCTTGTGGTCCAAGAGACATTCAAACTTTTTACAATACAAATCGTAGTAATTTACTCCACATTTATAATTGTACTTGATGAGTGTGTTTAGATTGGCAAAGTATTTGATTAATAATGCAAAGGTTGTTTGTTTTTTTGAAAAGTGAATTCTCCTCAGTGTAATTCCTCAATGGATTCTAAAATGTGAATCTGTCGTGAATTAATGACAATCATTAAACTCTCACTCATCGCCTCGGAGCTGAGCGAAACTCCACGGACTCACCTGTTATATCACAGTTCTGTCTATTATTTACAGCTTCGGCAAAGTTCAGCTGTCAGTTGTTGGGAACCGGGGGAGAATTCTGTGGAACGCTGTAACTCTCCGGTGTCAACAGTTTGATGTGAAGGTGATGAGCAGCGATTCTCAGCTTCAGGACGCGGCGTCAGAGCGTTATCAGGCAACAGTTTGAACATTTGGCTGACTTCAAACATCAGCACAGGGACTCCAGCAGGGGAGACCTGGGTTCTCAACCCCCCACCCTCGACCCCTCCCTCCCCCCGGATCAAAATAGCTGCACTTTAGTACATTATAGGAGGCCCTGCGGTCTGATCCACTCCTCTGGCCCAGTGAGCCTTCTCTCTCCACGGACTTTTACAAACAACTCAGCAGCAGTGTGTGCCTGAGAAGAAAATCAATACTGATATGAAGCAGGACTGATAGACCCTAAAGCTGTTTAAGAAAGAGGTTGACAAGGTGCATGTTGGGAAAAAAAATAAGGGAATCATGATGTGTAAAATTGGAAAGAAAGCAAATGTAAAATATGTAAAAATCTTCTTTTTTTTTCTTTCTCCAAAGCCGGGAGAGAAGCCAACAGTTGTGACATCTCAGTCAGCCAGTGTTTATTGTCGAAGGAGTGTAAAATGTATAAAAAGAGAAAATCTGAAGGTGGTGCACTTGATAATTTTAGTGTAAATGAACGCACTAACGAAGCAGGGAGGTTTGCTGTAACGCCTCTGAGGGTTGAGCGGTGGAAACCTGTGGTTCAGAGCCGTGATCAGAGCATCTGGCACCGGATGTAGGCACCGTTAAGCTAACACTACGTGTCAGCGGTGGAGATATCTCTGGAGGAGCGTTTTTTCACCTTCTACGTTTGAAATCTTCCGGTGAGAGACTGAAGCTCCGGGTTTCTTCATCAAGTCTGACTTTTAAACCTGCTTGAAAAAGTAACTTTGGGCTGCAGTACTACTAATGTCCTGAAGGGGGTGCAGTGGTTTGACAAACAAATTTTATCTGTGAGCAATTTCAATTAAATGACTTACTTTTATCATAACGAGGGATATCCCATATTAACGTTTTGCCGTTATCCAATATGCCGATAATGTCAATAAACACTTTCCGATTTCCGAATTTCCGATTCCGATATCAACCCATACCGATATATGCACATATATATGTTTGCCCCCAAAAACTGAGGTAAACGTCTCAGGACCCTACAAGATGTCAGCATATTTGACAAAAACAAAAACGCATTTTGTTATCGGGTTTTCATTATCGGAGGAAACATTGGTAACTATTCTTACCAATTATGCTAATATCAGCCAACTAATATTATCGGACATGACATATATTTATATTTTTAAATTAATTTATTGTAGATGTATTTAAATTATGGAGCCAAAAAATTCAAGGCAGTTTTGGCTGCCTGTGGATCGTACACATCCCTCTCACCGCGAGGCTGTTTTGAAAGGACCCGGTTATATTGGCATTGATTAAACCCAAAAGTCTAGTCTCTGAAATTGGGTCAGTGAGCTGCACCAGCCCACAGCCCTCCTTGTTAGATATTACCCCGGCTGAAGCCTGAGCTCTTGCCTTAACAGACCCCCGTCTTCACATCTCGTTACATGCATTAATCAGTGCCTCATATATGAAGTCCGTCCTCCGGAGGCCCCGAGCTCCGGGCCCACGGAGGATCGCTGGTCCTGAAATATGCAAAGTTAATTCCAGATAAGGTTTAAAAAATGAAAGGAAAAAAACACACAAGTGCTAGCAGTGCTAGCATGTCTGCGGGGGTCTGTGTTACTGAAATGACCAGAAATGACCAGTGTATGTCGTAGGTTTTTATTTATTGACAAAAACAGCCTGACAGTTAGTGTAACCAGAGGAGGACGAAGGTTAAAGTTTTCATAATGCGACAACAAGGTCAGGAAGAAAGAAAAAACAAAAGAAACGGAAAGAGAGACTTAACAAAGAGGACCCAGTAAAGAGCAGTGGATGATGTGAAATAGCGACACCTGATATCTGCCGGAGCAGGAGACAATGGACGCCAGGAGACACGCCAGTATCAGACGATACACTTCCTCTCTCCTCCGAACACCCAGAGGTTTCACACAGTGACTTGTGGGGCCACAAATAGCACGGCCGCTCGATTAAAACCTGGTCATTTATTCAATTTATTTATAAAAAGTAAAGCCGGTCATGTGATACGGCTGCGGCCGTCGGCTGCTGCGGAAGCTTTTCAGCACTTCTGGAATCAAATAGGAAAATATTCTCGGGGGTCCTCGAGTTCCATCAGGATAGGATTCCTACTGTGCTACGTAACTTTTTGCCGTAAGTCGGAACTCACATACTGTACTTAAGTAACTCTGTCAGTCAACTACGCTAACACCAATCTAGGATTTACGTCTGGGAGCCAAAATGAAGGGAAAAAAAGTTCCCCAAAAAAACAATACAAAAAAGACAGCGACTGTAGACGGTGACGCAGCCACGAAACGCTGTAGGTCGAGGACGTCGTAAACCGAGGACCCCTGTCTGTATCACAGTCAGCGCTAGTGTTTACTGTTTATATTCACTTACTTTCCTAATACAAAACATCGTAACATCTCGCATAAACACAGGAGAAAATAAATTAAAGACTTAACTGGGTTGTAAATTCTTTACTTCACACACAGAGAATAAGAAAAAACTCTGCGTTTCACTTTATACTTTTTAACAGGAGTTTGGCCGAGAGAAAACGAAATATATAAATGTACTTTAATTATGCCATAAAGAGATCTTGTTTCACATCATTCCTGTTTTCGTGAGTTCCATTTGCTGCAGATTCCCCGACTCCGAGTCTGCTTCTGTGGGAAGATGCCTTGTTATAAAAGGGACTTTTAGTCTCTCCACCCAAGACAGCGACTGGAGACGGTGACACAGGCACGAAACGCTGTAGGTCGAGGACGTCGTAAACCGAGGACCCCTGTCTGTATCACAGTCAACGCTAGTGTTTACTGTTTATATTCACTTACTTTCCTAATACAAAACATCGTAACATCTCGCATAAACACAGGAGAAAATAATAATACAAAACATCGTACCATCTCGCATAAACACAGGAGAAAATAAATTAAAGACTTAACTGGGTTGTAAATTCTTTACTTTACACACAGGGAATAAGAAAAAACTCTGCGTTTCACTTTCTACTTTTTAACAGGAGTTTGGCCGAGAGAAAACGAAATATATAAATGTACTTTAATTATGCCATAAAGAGATCTTGTTTCACATCATTCCTGTTTTCGTGAGTTCCATTTGCTGCAGATTCCCCGACTCCGAGTCTGCTTCTGTGGGAAGATGCCTTGTTATAAAAGGGACTTTTAGTCTCTCCACCAGGATGTCACCTTGTATCGGCTCCAGTTCCCCTGTGAGTTCCAAAGACCGAGTGCTTAAAAATAACTAGAGGACTCGGTGCTGTCAGTGCAGCGCGGCCATGAGGGGAGAGGAGCTTCTCCTCTGATAATATTTGAAGTTATTTCAATAAAATGTGATTCTGCTAACAACATAAAAAACCCAGAAGGGAAATAAAAGCCTTC
Organism: Cynoglossus semilaevis; assembly: GCF_000523025.1. Classification (NCBI taxonomy): domain Eukaryota; kingdom Metazoa; phylum Chordata; class Actinopteri; order Pleuronectiformes; family Cynoglossidae; genus Cynoglossus; species Cynoglossus semilaevis. Next base: position 2,642,974 of record NC_024310.1, on the reverse strand, counting down.
ACATTAACATTTAGGTAGATCCATAAGTCGATGGACTCATGAATATGCAGCGAGGCCTTTGGTTACCGAAGCCGTTCATCAATAACGTCTGATTTGGTAACCTTGACACGATACTCCCACAGTCTCAGAGCGAGTCCTCGGGCCTGGAAATACAGTAAAATGACCTTCACGTGAAACAGATCTTCTCACAGAGTCCAGTAAACTCAGTGAAAACTGTTTTTGAAACAGTATCGTATTTATTTGACGATCCATCGTAAAAGAACACGTAAAAATCACTCGTCATGAAAGCACGTGTTCTTTCCTGACGTTGCTGCTTCTCGGCAGTTTCACTTCAGAATGTTCAAGAAAAATGGAAAAAATAAATGCAGAAACCTTTGACCTTGTGCATCTCAACAAAAGTTTTAAGAATCATTTTTTGGATGTTTGTGCATTGAAGACAAAATGAATAAAAATGAATGTTAGCGACAGAGTAGTAACGATCCCATCAGATGGGCCCGACCTCACATCGGGAAAAACTGAGCACGTATTGAATCGCTCTCCATTCTCGGCGTACAGCTGCCAGTGAGTGTGTGTGAAAATGAAGACGGAGGAGGAGAGTGAGGTGACATCAAAGCCGCACAAAGTGCCTCCATCACTCACGGCGCTTCACGAGAGCCCAAAGCCCCGCTAAGACAACCAGAGCAAGAGGGAGGACGTGTCATTGCGGCGATCAATCCTCAAATCCAATAAGGAGCAGTTTTCCCTCGGTGATGACTGGAAGGGTCACGCCGTCAGAGTGAGCTCATTTATTAATATCACTGATTTTTGAAGACGGACTCTGGAGCCGAGAGGAGGAGAATTAATCTGTTTATAGAAATGTTTTTTTAACATAAAGTAATCAATAATTACTTAGTTAATTAAATCACCTTTTTTTTATCTTTTTGTGTCACGACTCAGACAGGTGAAAACAAAATAATTAATGGCATTCAGTAATTTTTTTGTTTTTTACCTATGTTTGAAACCTCAGTTACATAAGAAGTGTGAAGATTCTGCAGCTGAGGTAAAAACGTGAAGTCGGTTGCGTGAGGTTAACGGAGCTTTATACAGTCAAAACTTCTCCCAGAAAGAGGAAGATAAAGTTTATGTGCACTCAGGTAGTCGGTTCACACCAAAGACACAGATCTGGGGTTTTTATCCTCTGTGGCTACAGATTAAATTTCAATCTGGAAGAAGAAGGGAATAAAATCTATATTTACTGCCTACTGTGGAAGGTTAATGCTCTCCTCCAGTTTTACCTCCGCTCTTATCCTTGGGATGCAGTCGTAGAACCGTACTCCAAAGATTCACCTGTCACGAAGGCGCGTGATTTTACTTTCATAGGTACTGGGAACTAAAGAAAAAAAGGGGAAAAAAATATATATATAAATATATATGGTTTGTTATCTATTCTCTGCAGTCAGGCAGGGACCAATCAAAAACATCTCTAAACTCTGTGACATCATCCCTGCAGCGTGACAGCGGATGATGACTCGGGAAGAAAGACAGATCTCGGATTCTCGACTGTAGAAGTGCTGCAGAAATCGACAGGAAAAGAAGCGTTTAAGAGGAACGTGAAGAGAACAACACAGACGATGTTGGAAAGACAAGAGCAGCAGATGATGAGCAGCAGAGTTCTGGGGTGATAGCTCCAGAAAACGATCGTACATTTGAGAGAGGATGAAGACGGTGATTGAAAGACAAAAACAAAAAACCTTTTCAGAGAAGTTTTTTAACTGAGATTGATCAAATATATATATAAATATAAAATATAGTCTATGTTAACTGTTTAATTCTCAACTTTTATACAATTACAAGATTTGTTTTAACTCTTTGTCATGTCTGTCTTTGTGGGGTAATCTGTGGGATCACACTCACCTGTTGGTAATTAGCTTCACTAGTGTCACCTGGTGCTCCCTGAGTGTATATACCCCTCTCCCTCACTCTGTCGTGGTTGGATCATTGTGATTCTGGTTGTTGTTGAATCATTGGTCAGTTCGTTCTGTCAGGCTGTTCGTGTTCGTGAGTTTCCTGTTCTGTGTTTTCTCGTGTTCCGTGTTACAAAGAGAATTCCATGCCTGTTAGTTCTTCGTGTTTCGTTAATTTGGACTTTGTAAATAAAGCTACCTGCACCAGAAAGAGTCTCACCAGTTCTGCATTTGTCTAAATCTCAAGTATATGATAAAGCGCAGGCATTGTTTTCCTCTAAACGGGATTTTCATTTAATGCATTTCCTTTGTTGACAAAGAAAAAAAGGCTAGCAATAATGAACTTCAGCTGTAGAAAACAATGTTTTAAAACAGAAAATTACATTCAAGTCTCCGGGAACCACCAGAACACTTCCTCTCTGGAACAAAGACCATCTTGATTGGGTGATTTAGCTTTATTAAATGTATCAATGATTTTAGAGATTCAGCCCAGATGACATAATTCCGCCCAGCTCCAGCTCTGCGTGGATATTATAACACATTTCTAGCAGCATAGAAACCAGGACTTGGCTGTAACTTGTCTGCTGCTAAAATCCATCTCAGTGAGTCTGTGCACAACAGCTTATATAACACGTGAAATGAGGCCACGGCCTGCTTCTTTTTTTTCTTTTTTTGAGTAGTTCTGTGCATCCACAGAGAAAACCGCCTGAAAGTCTTCTGTCTGTTGAGTCTTTTGGTGCCATTTGAAATTTTAGTGGGTTTGCATCTCCATCTGACAGAGCACGGCTCTCAGTGGACTCTCAGTCGTTGGCCTTTTAATTCTTTTATAGCAAGATTTCCTTCCTCCTCCTCCTCCTCCTCCTCCTCAACATCTGCTCTTCTTTTTGTAACTTCTTTTCACACAAAAAACATTCATCTGAATCTCGCATTTAACTTGGTTATTGGTAAAGTTATTAACCAGCTACGTCGTGGTATTACGAATCGGTTAATATCGAACACAAATGCGCAACAATTCAGATCGGTTGAAATAAAAAAATAAATCCCGCATCAAGCTATCAGGAGTAGGCTGCCTCATCTCAAAAAGTCACTGGTCACACCATGACAGTACACACTCTAGTACAGTAGGTGGCAGTATTCACCCAAAAACATTTGTTGCGACCCACTATTACACCAAGACGTCAGGTTCCTACGTAGCCTGAGTGACGTTCGGGTGTTTTAGGAACTCTTTCCAGTTCCTATTTTTTAAAATATTCTTTTGTTGTTTAATTTGTTGACATTAGACGTGACCTTTACAGATGATTCACTTCTAACTCGTCTGTTCATCTGTAATCCACTGAAGGCTACGTCGACTTCTCTTCTGACGCTCGGTGTTGTGTCGAGGGATTGTGGCCTCTGTGGTTGAACTGAGTTCAACAGCTGCTGAAAGGTCACCTTCAGCGTGTGGTGGTGTCTTCACTGACTTATTCAGCAGCTCAGCTGGGCGTCAGACCCACAACCCAACGGCACTGAACCCTTTAACAACGATAAACATCTTTTTTTTTCTCTGAAAATCCGAAGATGCTCCTTCGAATTGTTTGTAACTTCCCGAGACGTTCGTAAAACAGTGTAGGCCAGTGGTTACAAACATACGGCCCGTGGTCCTCAACTTGCCCGCTTGGGACCTCAATTCGGCCCACTTGATGAATTTAGAAAATAAAATTAAAAAATACTCAAACGCTTCAAGTTCAGGAAACGTTTTGTAAAATGTAATGTTCGTTTTTTTTTTTTGTTTTTTTTTGCATAAAAACAAAGGGGGAAAAGACAGACTTCATGTGGCACCTGAACCAAAATGAGTTTGACACCCCCTGGTGTAGGTATTCAATTTCTGCAGACTAAACGTAGTTTATTTCGACTGGACCTTTTTTTTTTTTTGCCTTATATTTATCCATTTCGACTGGACCTTTTTTCTTTTTTTTTGCCTTATATTTATCTTCTATGAGAGTCAACTTTAAGTTTTTATTCTTCAAACTGCACCCAGATGGATATTTATCACTCTCAACCTTTTGAAAGTGAAATAAAGTATATTTTTACAGATGCATCAAAAGCCCAGTCCTGCTGGGTCTGCGTTTCGATCCTTTACAGTCCAGACCTGCAGTAAATCCTGCGGCTCTTTACGGTTCCCTGTGCCATCCTCCCGCAGATAACTCCCCGTGTTTCTCCACAAATCTCTGCTCTTGATCCTACATGCAGGCCTTCTTGATTATTTTCTTTTGGACAGTAATGAAAGGGCAGCACAGACCACTGGAAATAATACAATCTATTGATTTTTTTCTCTCTCTCTCTTTTTTTGTTTAACTCCAAGTGTTAAAAAACATGACCTAGAAGAAAGAAAAAAAAAAGAAAAATCTCCCGGTGATGCTGCTGCAGACGGTAATAAATCTCAGGAGTTAGTGTGAAGCTGTGGTTCAGGCAGTGGGGAGATTTTCACGGTTAATTTTGTTTTATATAAGTCTGGGATTTTGGGGGGAAAAATGTGTTTAATGAAAACTGCATTCTGTCCTGATGTTAATGACTTATTTGTTCTCAGTTTCTACGGCTTCTCTTTGACCAGATGAACTCCCTGTAGATTTGAATGAAAAAATGAATGAAATCAAAAATCTGTTCCTCCTAATTTTAAAACAACGTTTCCCAAAGCGTTGATCCCTTTGACTCAGCGTTTGATGAGTCGAAACATTGACAGATCTCACTGTTGCTCTCAGGTTTCTCTCTGACAAGATGGCGGCAGGTGGTCTCCTTTCAACTAGTCCGACTTGAACAACTATTGATGATCGAAGGACTAGCGTGTGTGAAAGAAGATAAAAGTTTATAAGAGCAACGCTGGTTATTATTGATGATCGAAGGACTAGTGTGTGTGTGAAAGAAGATAAAAGTTTATAACCATGTGTTTTCACAGCAGGTGAGCCCAGACTAAAGTACCTGAAGCTAACGCTAACGCTAACCTCACTCCTCAGCATCTTATTTAAGTAAAAAAAAATGTAAATAGCGGCTGACACACGACTGAAACGAGGGCAGGTTTAACCACCGGCTGGTGGAAAAGAAAACAACGTTGTGTGATTAGAGGCCATTAAAATGGGACACGGAGCTCGTGGTAAATGTTAATGTAGATTTACATAATTGACAGTGATATTCTGCTCATCTCCCCCACACTGTCTGGTGTCAAAGTCTGTTCTCTTCATGCTCCACAGAGAGAGAGAGAGAGAGACAGAGAGAGAGAGACTCGGCGCTAAATTTGAATAATTAAAAAAAATAAATCTGTTGAATGTGATGTGGAACTTCACAGCTGACAGAGGGAACACACAGCGTCGCGTCGCGTTGCTATATGTAGCTCAGGTCCATAGAGGTGTGGATTCAAGAAGAAATACTAACCATAGTAACACAGAGACGGAAAATACTTTTTTGCGTTTTTGATACAGAACAACAACTAGGATTACAACGAAGCAAAACAAAAAAAAAAATAGTTGCACAGTGGATGATTCCACAGCCTGAATGAACAGTTCTGTGTCAGGGTTTCACTATAAATTAAATATAAATGATCTTTGAGTTGTAATTTACTCGTTGTGTGACTTGGTCCTGTTTAGTTGAACACGACACTGATACTCAGGTCAATTGAAGAAAGAGACACAATAAGATTGTATCTTTTTTTTATTTTTTTTTTTATAGAAGTGTTCACAGATCATAGCTCTGCAGCTGTTTTAAAAAACACAACCAATAATGTTTGTCTTGTGCAGCAGCAGCAGCAGCAGCAGCAGCAGCAGCAGCAGCGGTCGATCACTGCGTGATATTTATTGTAATTAAATTGAGGAACGAATGAGGAAATTATTCTTCATACAGATGTTTACAATAAACTGTTTTTTGAAAATGTGTTAAATAAAAAAATCTAACACCAACTTCTTCAAACGGAATAGTTTCAGAGCTGGAAGGCAGCAGTCAGTGTGTGTGTGTGTGTGTGTGTGTGTGTGTGTCCTGATAGTGTAACAGTGACTCTCAGAACTCTGATCAAACTGCATGATGCATGAACTGAGTCAGAAACACATGCACAGCTGTAGGTAAGTGAGAAACAGAGACAGAACATCGAGCAGCAAAAAGAAAACAAACCAAAAAACAGAGCAAAATATAGAAACATTTCAGCAAGAAATAAAGAAAAAAAAAGAGAAACATATAGTGGATTATATATTTTAAATAACAAAAAACTCTTCTTCCTGCTCTGATCCAGGAACACTGAACCAGAAACTTTTGTCTGATTTGAACAGATTCTTCTGAGGCCTGGAAATGGGCTTTCTTTCAGTATGTTTTTTTTTGTTATTTTGTTGTTGTTGTTTTTTTACATCAAGATCCTGTTCCTATAAAACATCAGAGGGAAGTCGTTGATGTCGCTGTTGTTTGGTTTTAGTTTTAATATTCTACTGATTTACTGCCTCTGTTGTTGTTTTCCGTTGAACCCATTCGTCGATTTGGTCTGAATTTCTTTAGATCTAAAAATACAAACTGTCGCAGATTTTTCAGATTTATTTTCTCCCGCTGTTATTACCGTAATAAAAGCTCCAGTTTATTAATCCATGCTGACTATTGTTTGACTTTCTCCTTTGTGAGGAAACAGATTTTTTTTGAATGGAGGACAGATCTGGACCGCAGGCAGGTCAGTCATCATCGAGAAAAAAAATTAATGTTTTATGTCTCTATTCAGCAACTATTGTTATTTAATGAAACCTGAGGTGAAAGTCAAGGTTTATCAGGGAATAGGATTGGATTTATGCAATATATACTGTAGTATTCTGTATATTATTACTACCACCTGATGGCCTGGGGTGGAATAGTATGTTATACCAATTTTCCTCATGATGAGCTGCAGCACCCTTTAATAATGTGTGTGTGTAGAATATAGACCCCCC
>NC_024310.1:2632296-2636006 GCF_000523025.1 Cynoglossus semilaevis | reverse complement strand
GGTGGGAGGGGGGTGGGGGGGGGGCATGTTGAAGAAGAGAAAACAATGGCTGGTGTTTGTAATTTCTACTGTGCAGCCAAAGAATAATAAGAGTGTTTTCAACAACAGAGAAAAGTATTAATAACAGCAGAGGACGGGGATGTAGTAATGACACACACACACACACACGCACACACGCACACACACACACACACACACACACTGAAACACCAGACAATCCAAGATTGATTATGACAAACTGATTCATTTCGTTTTTTGTCTTCTAAATCACACTGACTCGACTCGACTGATTCGTTTTAAATGGAAATCCAAACGGTGGAACAGCCGAGCTGAGTACCAGTACTTCTGACAACTGCAGTACGCAGTACTTTGTGTTCAGATGGAGGAAGTACTTTCAAAACGTCCAGCACTCACCTACAAACACTGACTGTCCTCGCCCGTTAAAGCTCTACACCGCCAATCAGGTGGCTGTTTTTTTTTTTTTTTCATTAAGTAAATTGACTCTACGCCGGTGGAGCTCATGCTAAGCCCGACTGATGCTAGCCCCGCAGGCTGTGAGTGAGAGTTAGCAATAAACTGAAGACAGAAGACGTGAGGCGGAAATTTGCGCTTTTTAAAAAACGGACACAAGTGAAAACCTCATAGAACTTTTTGATTTTTCTTCTATTTGTTGGCACTTTTGCCACCCTGTTCTAATATGCAGCCCATGACAAAAGCTAATGCTAGTGCTAGCTTTAGTGCTAGCGCCAACAAAAAAGCAAAATAAAGAAATAGCAGAAAAAGAGGCAGCCATTTTTCGTCCTTCTTTTTTTATATTTTTTCTTCTAGTCCCCCTACTGCTGCTTCTGAATCTTCTTCTTAACGCCTGCAAATTCAAAATATTAGAAAGTTATGGGACATTCTCTTTATAGCGCTCTGCTAACTCTGCTAACTCTGTTGCTGGCTTATTAAGGACAGAATCTCGACTTTCGTCCTCATTTTTCCACATGTTTTGTAAAGATAAGTTTCTTCTGTTGATCCAGTTTAAATGTTTGGTTTGTTTGTAGTAACAGGTCATCGTTACATCTTAAAGAGTTACTGTAACATCCCTTCAGACGTTAGCAGATGGTGTTAGCCAGTGCAGTATCATCATGTGGCTCAGTTAAAGCAACATTGTTGGAAAATGTTATTTCTGAGCAATAAAAATGTAAACTTAGGGGCAACGATTAAAAGACAAAGCAGAAATGAGAAGTTTCAAACTTCAGGTCATAAAGAGACCTGACCTACAGCTGTAATGATGTTTCTTAATTAGAGCTAATGATCACAGAGACGTTTGCATCTGTTAATATTGCACACTGGGAAGGAAATAAGTGAGTTTGAAAGTGTGATGGTGTTGAAGGAGAGCAGCTGTGGGTCGAGTCTTCTTCTTCACTGTTACTTTTTTATTCCTTTTTTCTTGATGTGATCGTTCATTACTGTCACTCCATTGTTGGAGGACATCACTGAAGACAAAGACTGAAGGATGAAGGGACTGTTGTCTTTGGAACGCACAGAGAAACGTTTGATGATTTTAAAAGAGGAGGAGAGAAACGATGAAGAAGAGAGCGGGTAAATGATGAAGGTGTTGGAGAATTACCAGAGCATCAAAGATGAAGACAAATGGAACTGAGGATTAAAGAATCCTTCACGAAGGCGGAGGGTTGGTTAACGCCAACAAACTATAAAACTCCTGTCTCAATTCAGGAGAGGAATTATGATTGATGTGGAGCAAAAAACAACAGACTTTGATGGAAACTTCAACAACGTTCACGTTTGTGTTGGAGCAGCAGACGTTCATTTATAACAATGGAAGAACAACGTCAACAACAAGATGAAGCTGGAACGTGACCGCGCCGGAACGTTAGCATAAGCTGCATGTTAGCATCAACCGCACGTTAGCATCAGCTGTACGTTAGCATCGTTGAGTCAGATGGTTGGTTTACAAAAGTACTTCTCAAATAGTGGGGCGGGTCCCCCTGGGGGGACTTAAATGTACCACTGCTGTAATGCTTGAATGATTACAAGCCTCCAGTCACTAGGTGGCAGCAAATCATACCCTGGTTTGTACAGATAAAAAACATACATGTTATCAGGTTCTCAATAGTCTTTCAGTTCGCAGGGATGTGGGTCGGGGGGGGTGGCGTGACCCATTGTCCACCATTGTGGAGCTGTATGGGGGCATTAATCTAGAGTTAAAAAAACCTGACTTTTACTGAAGATAATGGAGCCGTAGTCGTGCACGCCCAGAAAGATCCATTAGGGCGCGCATTGTTTTTTGAGCGATTGCTGTTCCTGCGATGAAGAGCCCTGCAGCCGTGTCTTAATTATTAATGACTTCAATTTTCACCGGTTCTCAAACGGAATGATTGAGGTCTCTGCCTCAGCGTCCAACGGCACTGTCGTCAGTTGATTGTCAGTGATGTAAAAGCCAGTTTGACCTTGCAGTACTTTGAGCTCCGAGCAGTAATTTAAATTTTTTTATCTTTAACTATTTCAAGAAAAAAAAACTTTGGTTGGTTACAGCTGTAAACAGTAGAATTAGTAACTGATCAAAGACATTGGTTATAACTAATCATTTAAATTATTTGTAATCGTTAGCGCTAGGGTAAGGGGCTAGGGTGAGCTTGGGCAAACTAAGGCCCAGATTGGCCTTTTTAATCCAGCTCGCCAAACTTGTCCAAATTATATTGTTAATTTATATTCTGCCTTTTCCCTGCAATGCCCACATTTCCCCAATAGATGGTGTACAAAAAAGCTAGAAGCATTTTAGCCTTTAGGCATGACTTTCACATTTTTCTTTTTCTTTTTTTTTAGCTCACATCTTGGTTCCTGACCCGATCACCCTGTCAAATTTACGGACCCACTGTGGCTAGGGCATTAAGAGAGAGAGAGAGAGACAGAGACAGATAGAGAGAGGAGTGGGTGGGCTGTGATCCAGCAGTACTGACCAGGCCCTACAGGCTGTTTCCACTCCGACATTATATCACCCCACTGCTCTTTCAACACTAAGCAGCAGAACCTGAGGTTCTGACAGCACACACACACACACAAACACACACACACACGCACACTATCTGGCAACATGTAACATCCATATATTGTCCATACAGTGTGTGCCAGACGTGGAGGTGTTGCAGAGATGCTGCTGCCTGATTCTGGAGGCGGAGTTGACAGACAGATCAGGTGATATTTGTGTCAGAACATGAGCGTTTATCCAGGAGGAGGTTATTTATGATTTTCAGACCGGTGTATGAACTGCTTTAGCACACCCTGCTGGTCACTGCTGGTCACTGCTGCTGCTGCTGGTATAAATGATGGTATCATTATGATTCTGGAGGGCAGCGGTGTATCCATCATCTCTGTCTGGTCGGGGCCTTGTAATACAAAGCTGAGTCATTGTTTCAGCTGCTTTGTTAGTTTATAATAAACTCTGTGGTATAAATATATATATGTATCGTTTGATGTATAATGATGTCAAAGTCAGTGTTGGTAAATGAGAAAAATGACAAAAAAAAGAACCATTTTTCACCTTCAATCCAAGAAAATTATAATGAGGTTTTTTTTTAATTTCTGGTAAAAAAAAATCAAAGGATTTTTTTTTTCATGTGGTTCAAATGACCAGACATTTAAATATCACTGGACACTCCTGTGTCCATGTACAGTGTGTAAAGCAGGAGTAAGGAGGGTGGGGG
>NC_024310.1:2602717-2632275 GCF_000523025.1 Cynoglossus semilaevis | reverse complement strand
GGGGGGGGGTGCTTCCCTGTAAACTCACATGATCAGCATGCAGGCAGCGGGGCAGGTGAATGCCCGGGGCATTTAGATGAGCAGGACCAACCCTCATCTGGATGCTGCAGACACTGTGTGGTCGTGGAAATATCTCACAACGTCTACAGATGAACTACAGACACACTTCAAACCCAGTCTGTGTCCAGTGTCTCCTGACGATGCATGAAAAAAAAAAACAGCAGCGGCGACGGGTTTGGATCTGGATTTGTTGCAAATTCTGAAAATCTGACTGAAGAAGACGTGACTGTGAAATGAAATCTTGTTTAAATAATTTTGATTTTTTTTAATGTAGACACACACCTTTGTTAGCACGTGCTTCAGTGTGTGTGTGTGTGTGTGTGTTCCGTCTGGGAGTCATCACAGATCCCGCCTCTCGTCCCTCTCATGTTATGAACTTCCCCTGTTAATTGTGGAAACTGATTATTTCCAGTTTATGCCTGTGGTAATTGAATGAGTCTGCAGTGACTTGGCAGCAGGTGTTGTAGCGGCGGGTGAGAGTGTGAGGGTGTGAGGGTGAGAGAGTGTCAGAGTGAGTGAGAGAGTGTGAGTCTGTGGAGGTGTCGTCGCTGAGACAGATGATGTTCGTCAGCAGTTTTTTGTTTCTTTGTTTGTTTTTTTTAAACTGACTTTCCCAACCTCCGACAGACTAAAGTTCTGAGTGAATCTTGGACGGATCAGGAGTGTAAAATGGCTCCCCCTAGAGTCAGTCATCATGACTGTCATGACACAGAATTGGTCCCAAGAGAACCTGCCGCTAATCCCCCAACTGGTTAAAAAAAAAAGTGTCTAGCGCAGATGTGGGTCAAACGTTTGACTCGCGGGCCACAATCGGTCCTAAAATTTGACCTGGGGTCAGGTCAGGAGAAGATAGACGGAGCCTTCATGTGAACTAAGATCTCTCTATTGGAGAAACGAGGGCATTGCAGGGAAAAGGCAGAAATAATTAATCATATTAATTAGGCAAAGTTTGGCGGGCCGGATTAAAAACTATTGGAGAAACGAGGGCATTGCAGGGAAAAGGCAGAAATAATTAATCATATTAATTAGGCAAAGTTTGGCGGGCCGGATTAAAAAGTTAAATGGGCTGCATCAGGCCCCCGGGCCATAGTTTGCTCATGCCTGGTCTAATGTTTTTGACCTCAACAACACAAACAGAGCAGCTATGAAAATGATGTTAAGGAAGTTAAATGTATTTCACACAGCAAAAAAAAAGAGATTTTAGTCGAGTCAAAATGTCGTTCTTTCCAATTAAAATCTGGATTTTCTACTTAACACCTCTGTACGGCATCCTTTACAACCACGCTCTCTCACCTCCCCGTCTTAATGAAAGGATAATGGATGTTTTATTCTCTCTGCTGCAGAAGTAAAGCTGTCAAGTTAACATTTCTATCAGAAAAGATGATTTGTTTTGCTGCCGAAATCAATGCGGTTGATGTGAAAGAATGAGAGCAGATGCCGAGAGAGGACGCCCGAGGGAGAGGAAGGCTGAAGAATTTAAAAACGCCACGCTCTTATTATGAAGGAAAAGTAGCGAAGCACTCAGTGTCGCTGTGAAAAATGACTCTGTGTGTGTGTGTGTGTGTGAAAACAAGAACAAAAAAAATCACTGTGTGTTTTTCATCACTGCTGATTATGTTTGTCATCACGATCAAACGAAGGAGGGAGGGAAGACGAAGCCGGGCGAGAAGTTAAAGTGTCGGAGTCTCTGTCTGTTACTTCATCATCAGGCAGTTGCTCTTTCATTCTGTTTCCAATTTAGGAAAACAAATAGAAACAGCTTCAGACGTGGCGACCGGAGTCGGACTGTTCAAACAGCATCTGCGGTACATGAGGCCGACGAGACGCCATCTTTGGTCGTCTCAGATGTTATCATCGCTGGAAGGTTAAACCGTGACCTTCCACTACTCTGTGTTTTTGCTCCCGTTTGGCTGAGAAGCAGAGATTGGTTAAAGCTGGTTCACTCCCAGGGGAACAGAATATTGTTGCTCCTTTTTTCCTGTTTTATGGTTTGGTTGAACAAAGACGACGTGTTTTGGTTTAGTTACAGCACAGACGGCGACGACAACGGGTTGGATTCACACGGCCGTGGATCAGGACGATGAACGATGGAGGTGCAGCCATCTCAGGTGGAGGGGGTGAAGGGGGGGTCAGGGAGGGTCAGGGAGGGTTAGCCAAACCCAGTCTGGCAACACTAATGTCAAGTTAGTTGGTTCCATAGTTGGTGTAGCGGTTAGCATGCCTGCCTCACAAGCACTGAGTCCTGGGTTCAATTCCTACGGGAACCACGTGCTTGGCGTCTGCCAGGGCCAGATCTGATGTTAGCACAAGAATTTCCCAAATATGGGATCAATCAAAGTTCAAATTATTATTATTATTATTATTATTATTAATTACTAAAATTGTTTGACTGCTAATTACAGCCCAAAACCACAGAAATACTATGATAAAACCTGTCTGTATGTGGACTGAGACCTGATAAATTTTTTTTCAAATCTGCATCAATCAAATTGCTCAGCAGAACCTTCCAGAACCAGGGGTGTCAAACATACGGCCCAGGGGCCAAAATCAGCCCGCTTGGCAGTTCAGTCCGGCCCGCTTGATGAATTCACTTCAAGTTCAGGATATTTTTAAAAAAAATTACATTAAAAATGAATAAATAATAATAATATATCTAATGTACTTGTATGTGTTTACATGAAAACAAAGGGGAAAAACATGGAGTTATTTATAGTTATTATTATTATGATTGCACTGGTGATGATGTCACTGGTCCGGCTCCACTTGTGGCATCGTGAACCCATGACACCCCTGATCTAGAAGTTAACATCTGGAATATGAAGCTTGTGGAGTATGTGCATCAGCAATGATTTTTTTTTTTTTTTTTTTTTTTTCTAAACACGGACGACTGTGCGCCTCATAACATCCTCCTGGTTTTACGACTCCTCACATTTCCTACACATTTTCTTTCCAGACTCATTTCAGAGCAGATAAAGTTCTTATGAAAGCGTGTTGTGTTTTTCTATTTGCAGCATCCTACACTGTGGCCTGTCCGTTATCATCGCTCTTCATCTGATTCCATTTTCTGTCAATATTCACTGCAGTGCTGCTCCGCACACACACACACACCAGACAGCTGCAATATCCCTCAGCCCTGCTGCCCGTCCACTCTTTATCTCCTCAGGTGTCAAATGGCCAGCAGGTTGACAAGTCGGCAGGTCGACCCATCACTCACTCTGCCCACCTACGTAGATCTTCCCACTTATCTGCCGCCCGTTCCTGAGCGGCGGACCTGAGGTCATTTTGATTTGTAATGGACACCAGGGCTGATGGTGTCTGAACAAACAGCCGTCTGTTCGTGTTCTGGAACACTTCAGAACAGAGGTGTTCCACACACACACACACACACACACACACACATCTCTATTCAACCCCTTTGTATGGCAGTTAGACATCAAGTGTCTGGTCAAAGGAAAACAGTAATATTTTATCCAACCCCTTTGTATGGCTGTTAGACATCAAGTCTGGTCAAAGGAAAACAGTAATATTTAGAGTTTTTACCGATATCCGATATTGTCCAAACATTTAATTTCCGACTACGATATCAACCGATAACCGATGCAGGCCTGGTAATATTTAATTATTTATCTATACAAACCTCTGCATGAGTATGCATTTAATAAAATGAGCTGCAATGCTGCCATCTAGTGGCTTTCACCTTCATATACAGCCGTTTTTCCCCAAAACTATTTTCATTTGGTGAAACACAGGCATTGCGTTATGAGGGTTTTCATTATCGGAGGAAAAACCGATAACGATTCTTACAGCTATTACCTAATATGCTAATATCGGGCCGATAATATCGGACATCCCTAATAATAATATTATTGAACAGTGATGAAAACACACATTAAGGAACATCTGCAAAGAGAAAAAAAATAAAATAAAATAAAATGGACAAATAAAGGAGAAATAAATCATAAAAACCAGTCCTAGAACAGCGCCTTGGGGAACACCAGGAGTCGGAGGAATGACGGAAGCATCCAGAACCAGGTCTTGTAAACGTCTTCATTACACCGACACTGACACTGAGAGAGTTTTCCAAACCAATTTATAAGCAGTTTTTTTTTTATTTTACAGTTTATATTGTTGTCCTTATACAACTTCCTGTAAATTCACGCTGCAAAAAAATGCTAACCAACTGTCTGAGCGAGGGGCATTCTGAACGGCTCTACATTAAAACTAAATTGCCTCTGGCAGCTTTGAGATTTGTGACAGATTAATTGCTGCATTTAGATGCACCGTATAAACATGAGCACAATTAAGGTAATTGCAAACCTGAAAGAAAGGCTGTGAAGTGCCAGTAGGGACATAAAAAGCTATATTTAAATTTTCATAATTATAAAAACAGCTTCATTACGTCCTTCTCTTCTTCTTAAATCAAAGGTCTAATTTATGACTCCTGCTTCCTTTTTGGCGTTGCTGTATTGATTTGAAATCCGTGTTAGTAAAAGACACTGATTCAAATGACTCAATTCTTTGTTTTGTTTTTTTTTTCACTGCAGTGATGTCACAGGTTGGTGGCCTGGGTTTAAACAGGTTAGAAGTTACATGACATCCTAACATGATTGGGACTTTTTCTTTTCCTATGTCTGCAGTTTCCTTCATTTGAGAAGAATTTGAGGATTAGGTTAATTATCACTAAGTTGTTTCCTGGTGGACATGTGGGTCAGTAATCAGCCGCCACAGGTGTGTGCACCACCACACACACCACGCAGTCGTCAGCACAGATTGGCTGCAGCTTCGCCTGCGACGTTCAGACAGCATAAATGTCCTCGAACCAACGGCAGACGCTGCGGGTCTGATGGCGTTCTGGGGGGAAAGATGTGTGTTTTGACTGCAGGTGTCGGTGGTTTATATTGTGTGGCTCATGTTTTGTTTTGTTTTTTAAATCTGTGTTTTGTTGGTTTGAGCAGGAGCTGCTGATGGAATCACAAAAATCAGAATTACAAAAAGTAAAAGACTGGAGAAACAAATGAGGCGATTGTGTTTTAGCAAAAAAAAAAAAAAACACAATACACAACACTCTTACCTGTGAATGTGTGTGTTTTTTCCCCTGATAATTGACTCCCACTCCCAACCTCCTCTGTGTCTGCTCTTTTTGTTTGTGTAGGTGTTTGTGTAAAAAAACACAAAATTCCCCCCACAGAATCTGAAGGCTGTTTTGCTGCTTTTGTGTTTTTAATCTCAAGAATTAAATAAATACATAAAAAACCCAAAAAATAAAAAAAGCCTCCTACCAGGGGAAACACACACACAGACTGTGTGGTTTTTTATTTTTGTTTTTTTTCTTGTCTCCAGAATAATATCACCACATGTGCATGTGTATTCCTACTGCATTCCAAATGTCATCTTTCCTGCTGCTGGGCTGGGAGGTTAGCAACAGCAGCCACTCACTCTGTGGACCGTGTGTGTGCATCTGCATGATAGAACAGCAGGATGGGCTGCAGCCATGTGCATGAATATAATGGCAGCGTGTATTGGACTCGGACTCAGACTCAGACTGGGTAACACTGAGATTATGCTGTTTACCCCACTTCCTCCCTGTCTTTGGATTAGCCCTGTTCAGGAAAAAAAAAAAACCCACCCTGCAACTCACAATATATGCAACTGAGCGTCATTGACCTTGATTGGAATGCAAACAGTGCCCTCTAGCGGCAACATAATGAACTGTAACAAACATTAAGAGGTCGTTGAAGTAATAGAGGCGATGATGAAGTCGTAAAAGGAAAGGTCAAGGAGGTCATTGTTTGTATTTTAACATGTGTCCTCATGTTGGCAAATAATCTTAACAACATGTGTCCTCATGTTGGCAAATAATTTCTCAGATTATTTTCTCTTTTCTGTTAATAGATAATCTGCTCATAGAAAGTGACAGAATTATGTTGTAACCAATGATTAAAAGTTGTATTTAGTGACACCTGGTGGTAAATTACACGTTGTTTTTTTACCTGACTATTCTTAACCAAATATATATATATACATATATACACATATACAAATCATCAACAGTTTTATTTAAACAATAGAACCCAAATTAAGTGAGAAACAACTCCAGAAGATCAAGTTTAATAAATAAATAATTTTATTTCACACATTTTTTTATCACCATTTGCTATATTAACAAAGCAAAACCTATCACCTAAAAAAAATCATTAATTTTATACACCAGTTCTTAAAGCTAACAAACCTTGTTGAAGGTAAGAAAATACATTTCTTTGAAAAGGTCGAAAGGAGTAAAAGTGTCAAATTCTAGTAAAAAAAACAAAAACTTTGTTTTGGTCTTCATGGAACGGCAGAGGAAGCGTTCGTCCGTCTTCATCAGGAATCATTCTGATCTCAGTGGGTTTTCATAACATGAAACATTTAGTGTTTTTAAATAAAACCTTTTTAGATTTACCTTCATTCCAGTGTGAGGAGCTTCATCTGTGGCCTGAGACTGTGGTACAGAGTTAAACTACAGTGGACAGAGACAGTGTTGTTGATGGAGAATTTTCTAGAAATGAAAATCAAAAACAACACAGGACATGGACTGAATCCATCCTTGTTTGTTTTTTGGGGGGTTTATTTCGGGGCGGGGAAGACAAAACCTCTAGTGGTTAAAAAAAAACATTTATTTATGTTTCTTCCAACAACTATGGTGTTCAGATTTGCCCTTAAGAAAAATGTCTGGCAGAAACAGAACATATTTTGATTTAACTCTAAGTCGAAGAGTTGTATTTCTCCTAACCTTTTTAGTCGTTACTCATCTCCGAAACATTTTTCAACCTTTTGTGACAAACGTAGTGGTCGTTACTCATCTCCGAAACATTTTTTTTTCAACCTTTTGTGACAAACGTAGTGATTGATTATTCCTATAAAACAAGAAAAAAAGCACATGGACAATGGCATTTGAACTCTGCTAAGAGCGCCCCCTGCAGGGGTTCAGGTGAAATCTGTTATTATTCTACTATAATTTCCCACACTGAAGTAAGTCTTCTTCATATTCTTCTTCTGTTGTCAGCTGCTGGCGGGGAACCTTTGGAAACCTCCTGGTTTTTCAGATTGAAGAATTTTCTTCTAACAAACAGTTTCTGAAAGGCTTCCTTCGCCAACGCCAGGCCCATTATTTCACTTCTATTTGAACGCTGGTGCCGCGAAGGAATCTTCCTGGTGGCTCGTCTTTGTTTGGCAGCCAGCTCAGGGAACTGCTGCGTGTACAGGCGTTCTGTGTACTGCAGTTCTGGGGTAATGAGCCTCTCACATCTGGCCCTGGTCTGTTGGTCTATATGTGGGTTCAGGTTGTAGCCCTGAATCACAGCCGCTCCGTACTGGAACGGCTTCAGTGCAGCGTCTTTGATCTGAGACGGCTCTACGGCCCGGCCATCTTTCAGGCAGGTGTTCGCGAGCTCGTCCTGAAGCTCTCTTAACTGAGAGACTTCCCTCGTCATCTGCTCGTCGCCCACCAAGCTGTTCACCTTGTACCAGAAAGTGTTGTTGAAATGCTGGTAAATCCTCCAGTCCAGAGCGTTCCATTTTTTGATTTCCTCCACCGTGTCTGAGGAAAGTTGGCGGCGAGTTCTTTCGCTGCGACTGTTGAGTTTGAAAGACACCACGTCCTCCAGCGACCAGCAGAGGGCGTGCTTGAGCAAGATCATGGACTCGTCGAAATATTCAGAAATAAGAATGAGGTGGAAATCCCGTTCGATGGCCGCGATCACCCTGCTGACTCTGTCCTCGAAGTCCGCGGCGTCAGCAGCGACATTGTTGTCGAAACCGAAGTCAAAGGCCAGGATGTTGTGGGCGTAGTGGTTGTTGGTGACCGACGAGTTGTAGTTTCTCCAGCTGGTTTTTAGGAAGTCGTCCAAGCTGTTGGTTTTGTGAAAGGCTTGTATGCTCTTGTAGTAGGTGAAGATGGACTCCATCATCGCCACGGGGTTTCTCAGCACAGAGAAGTAGAAGGAGTCGCCGGGCATCACTTTGGCCACCTGGAAAAAATAACATGAGAAATGACATTTGTTATGGAAGAGGCATCGTAGAAACCTGTAGGGCTGAGAATAATCAGAGCTAAGTTTGAACTTTAACTCTTTAATATGTGAAATACATTTAAACATTTTAGCCGCAATTTATGGAATCAAATATGTTTATTTTTGAAATACCTATATTGTTTTCATATAGTTTTAAGATTGAAATATATGCATGTATTATGCTGTATGCTGAAATACACTTCAGAAAATACTCAAATACTACTTTAGAAAAGTAAACAAATACAAATGTAACTGCTTGTGTAGTACTATGTACCATATTAACAATCACAGAAATAATAGAAATAATAAAATACAGGAAAATAATATCTCAGTGTTGAACTGTCTTACCCCACACTGGGGGAGTTGAACTGAAAGGGCCTGTGATTTTAGGAACTATTCATGAAGTCTGTGTACTTTGTCATCATCGTTATTAAAGTGGGGACAAACAGAATGTCAAACATGTCAAATGAAGCTCAGTTTAACTGTTAGGGCTGAGAATCAGGACCAGATCCTCTACAGTGGAACAGTCAAACATCTGCTTCGAGATTATTGTTTTTTTCTTTAAACAAAAGCATTTCTATGATTTATCACCTCAAAGAAGAAAGAACCAGTGAAAGACAAAGTCCACCCCCAACTTCAAAGAATCTGAGAATAGGTCAGGCCTTGATCAGAACCACGTTGGCCCAACATGGTTTTGTAGAGTGATGGTTTACAGATCCTTTCTTCAGCCTCTGAATTTCATAATTTCATCTGGTCAACATATCTGGTAATTATGACTTCAAACCTGGGAAAATGTCAGAAACTCATGGGCAGAACCAAAAATTGATACAAATCCTAATGAGTTCAGCGATTGGTGCAACACATCCTGTTGCATAATGCTTTGGTGCAGTGAGCCAGGAAGTGAACCAGGGTTTTAAAAACTTTAAAATTATTTGAAGGCAGAGCGGTGAGGCTCTAACCCGCACCTCCGACGCCCACGTCCTCCTGAAACACAGCTCACCTCGTATTTCTTGAACCTCATGTGGTTGCACATGATGTTGAACTCCTTCACTCTCCTGCTGCTGAAGCCTTCCACGAAGTGTGACGCAAAGAAGAAAGGATAAAACAACTGACTGTGTTTGTCCAAGGGCAGGGCAAAGGTCAAATTCCTGCGTTCACCATAGCGATATAAGATGTTGAGGATGGTGCTGCTGGCCGTCTTGTGAGTCTTGAGGAAGACGATGTGCGACTTTGGTCGGCAAGTGGTTTCTGAGTTGGCGTTGTTGATGAAGCTGAGCAGCGTGGAGGTGTTGGCTGGCCTTCTGTTTCTGGGTCTAATTAAAGTCTCGTCAGTGGTGAGTCCAGCGGCGGCGTTGTTCCTCTGCTTCTCCGACAGAAACTTCTGAGAGGGAACTTTGCCTTCCTTCGTATCAGAGCCAGAATCACTGGTCCGTAAAATATTATCAGACGACTCTGCACGTCCTGCATTCTCAGGGTGACGGTTCAAACTGCTTCCAGTGGGTTCTGATCTCACGTCCTGCTGGACTTGAAGGGAGAACTCAGCATCGTCATCTCCAGGAATGATGGTAGGAAACAGCTGCTGTTTGTTGACCGTGAACCTCAGGAGTGGCAGCCTGGTCGGTCGGTCACTACTGGAAGAAATCAGAGTCAGTGACAAATCTCACAGAATGTTCCTTCAAGAACACATTTATGATACATATTTGTTATGCTAATATCAGACCGATATTATCAGGACAACACTCAGATCAATGATTGGCTCAGTGAGTCAGACGTGCGACGGCCTGTCTCTGTCTCCCTGTCCCCTGTTCTAGGGAACACGTCTATCAAACAACAGGGAGCTGGAAGAGCTCCACCTATGGGTTCAGATGTTGTGAGAGGTTCTTATAACAACAGTTTTAAGGTCACCGCCATCTAGTGGCTTTCACCTTCATATACAGCCGTTTTTTTCCTTAAAACTATTTTTAAGGCATCATTTGGCAAAACGCAGGCATTGCGTTATCGGGTTTTGATTATTGGAGGAAAAACCGATAACGATTCTTAAAGATATTACATAGTTATGCTAATATCAGACCGATATTATCGGACATCGACAGATTAGCGATATTGGCGATAGATGTACCTCGCCTGACGAGCGACGAATGTCTGAATAGCAAGACAGACCACCAGCAGGAGGAGCAGGACCCACAGAGACTGACGCCTGTAGCACAGTCCTCTCCTCACACACCTGCAGAGGGAAAAACAAACGAACGAACGTTGTCTTAAAGCACAGACAGATATAACAGTTTGAAAAAATCAAATGCAAAATAGTAAAAAAAAAAGTACGAAAAAATGTTCCAGCTTAACTGGAAATGTTTGCTAAAAAAGATAGGAGTTCCTGGGCCTAAAAGGCAGGAAATAGGAGTGAAAAGGTCGTGTGACCGCGGCTAAAGATGGTTTGTAACACTTTCATTGTGATGATAGAACACACAGCAACCGTCCAATCACAACTCTTCCCTGCAATCCAGCTGCCTGTGGGAGAAACAATATATCAACCCCTGACAAAATGATTTTTCCATTTCAACTGGCTCATAAAAAAAAAAAAAAAAAAAAAAAACCCCGTGGCCTCTGCTGACTGTGTCTGGCCAACAAATACTCTTCTAATTATTGCAATTCAGAACTGGCTGCATGCTGTTCCAGTGAACGTAATAAAACTTAATTCAATGTTTATTTTTTGTTTTTCTGTTTCTTGTTCCTGCAGCTCTAATGGAAGTTAAAATAATCTAAAAAAAATAAAAAATCTGCCCATAGCAACCACTGTGGTTAGGACGAGGACAGGACTGTGGTTGGTACTAATAAAACAACAATACAGAGAGGCAGAAAAAGTACCACGGTCATATTTTTGTTCCACGTCAATAAAGTTCAACAATGACCTGGGGAACGGTCACGATCACAGCACCAGATTTATCACAGCAATTTGGGTATCACAGAGTTTGATCCACTGAGCTGAAACTAATAAAACACCGACGCCAGAGTTCATTTTCACAACTGGGTGAGAATGGTGCGGCCGCTGACATTTACCGTCCACGTCTGTTTCTACACCACGGCCTCATACACACTGTCTGACGGTTTGATGTTTTAGCCGAGTCAGCGGTTTCTATAAATACAACCTAGCAACAACCGACAACCACAGTTCCAGATGGAAAATAAATTAGACATGGCTAAGTTGTGGCTCGGGAGGCGGAGTGGCTTGTTCGCTCACCAGAAGGCTGTGGTTGGCGCCAGAATGTGATTGGACGTGACTACGGAGCCGACATCGTCTCCGACGTCTCTGCCAGCACGGAGTCAAAAGACTGTGTGTCTAATGGAAGATCGTTCAAGAGCTTGGAGCAAGTTTTCATAGGACTGCGCCAAAGTTTGTTTTCATTCCAGTGTGCTTTGGAGAAGTGATAGAAAAAGAAAAAAACAAATGATTTTGGTTTTTCAAAGTGAATCCATTTTCTCTGCTTGTGAGAAGAAACTCCAGGCTACGTCAAGTCCTGTGATAGCAACGTGATATTAGACAGCAGCTGAATTTAACATAAAAGGCGGAGAGAGAGAAAAGGTCCAATGGACTGGACCCAAGATCTGAACCCTGAGGTTCACCTCTGCATGGACCAGGAACACAGAGAAACCCCGGTCTGTCAGAGAAGAATCCCAACGACAGGTACCGACTGTGAAGGCCTTTAAGTCCTCGATCTATGATCTCTCGTATCAAAGGCTGCTCTAACATCCAGCACCAACACCAGTGGACATCAAAGGACATCATTAGGTTCTAATCCGTTTCTAGTGAAATAGAAGCAGAACGGAGAACACATTTGGACTTGGTGAGCCCACGGAGTTATTTTAAATAAAAACAGCTTTCACGTACTGTAGGTCCGTAGCTATCAAAACCAGATGGATCAAGTACGGCTTTGAAACAAAAATGAACAGCTGTGTGGCTCTGTTCACTGTTCACTGAAATATCTGCGAAATGTTTTAGGACAAAAACTGATATCAGACCTGGTGGGTGTGACTGAAGAATGACATCAAAGGACAGCATTTTTTAAAAACATACTCTCTCTGTCTGATTGGCTGATACCTTGTCGATATTCTACAGCACTGTATCATTTTTTTTCTCCCCAATTCCCAGTCCAATATTCCTGGTGTTGGTTCTTTTTCTTTTCTTTCTTCTCTAGTGATTCCAAATGTAGATCCCTCTGTTCCAGTGTTAGGAACTGATGTTCAGATGGAACAGGGTCTGAGACTAGGATCACACTGGGACTCGCAAAGTATCCGGGAGGAAAAACTCAATATTTCACCGTGCCTATAGTATCGCAATATATCGCAAAGTATCGTATTTAGGCTCCTGTATCGCGATACGTATCGTACCGCCAGATTCCTGCCAGTTCACAGCCCTGGAGGCCCCTGTATCGCATCGCCAAATTCCTGCCAGTTCACAGCCCTGTTCGATCTGCGGAAAGATGAAAGACACCAAGGAACTGCCGTTCTATCTGCAGAAAGATGAAAGACACCAAGGAACTGCCAAGGGGTACAACCACCGACCACACGGGGGCTGTATGTGTCTGGAGTGGGGGGGGCGTGGTCTTAGGGCAGCAGCGATGATGGGGGGTGTAGCCTGCAGCTATAAGGGAGGTTAAAGCCTGAGGGGTGGGCAGGAGGAGGGGGGGCAAACAGCCTCACGTGAATGAATTCCTGGCCAGTCCAGCTTAGGGTTGTGTTATTACAGCAATATAAAAAAATCATTACGGCACATGTACGTGTTTAATTGTAGTTGTAAAAAAAAAAAAAAATCAACAGCTCAGGTTAAACAGCACGTTTCTCTCACTTGGACGTTAGTTGAGGGTTAGTCATGTGACATCACTCTCCTGTCAGATGAGGCCGATCTGGACCGTGAATCCTACTGAACCTATTTTAATTTTCTGCCCCACCTTGAATCTGAAGTACTAAAGTAGGATTTAAATTTATCCCTAACTCACTCTTGGCCTTGTTACCCAGGAACGTGCCACAGCAGGTACTGACGTCGCAGGACCTCATTCCTCTGTAATTTGTTTTAATTAATGGAACACATGTATGTGTGGAACACCAACCGTCTTTTTAGACCTGGTACTTCATTTTAGGTACTCGCCTGTATTCATTTGTGGTAGTATTGCTTTTTTTTAGATTTTTACATCAAGATAAGTATCGGACCTCAAGTTACTGATTGATTTTGTGTTTATATTTTTAAACGTTTGGAAAACACAGCCGACTAAGTTATTTTCTCTTTTTTTTCGACAGTGTTTCCTCTTTTTTTTTTTTGGCAGTAAAAACCTGCACGCTGGCACAACCAGGAATGATGTGAAGTTTTCCACTAGTTGCAACAATAAAATAAAATCCACAAGTATATACACAACTTTTGATTGCTTTGTAAGACTGGCATGAAAAAGTCAGCCTGATCCACGTTGAATGGTTGGTTTTTTTGCTGAATGTTTGACAGGGAGAAAAAATAATGCAATCAGCCCAGCAGCGTTTCTGCTCTGCTTCATGTAATGACACGAAAACATGAGAGAAAATGTGCAGTCATGTTTTCTAATATGTTTAGCGTCATCTTGAAAAAAAACATATTTAGGATTTTTTTTATTTATTTTTTTTGGTACCTAAAGTGTATTTGATCCACTGTTGTTTCTGGACTCACAGCATCTAATTATGCAGAAATATATGGAGACTTGTAGGTGGATATAAATATTTGAGTCCCATTAAGAATTCCTACACATGGTAGCGTTCTTAGCGTTTCAGTAAATAACCACAAAATGTGTGGGTTTTTTTTTATTTAATACTAATGTATTTGTTCCAGATGGATGGACGGTGATCTGGATGCTCTGGAAATGACCACATTTTTCCAAAGAGATGAGGACATCACTGAGGAGCTGCTGGGTTATTGATTTTAGGTTGGAAACTGAGCGATGAGCTAATGCTAGCTAGTAAGATGACCTGGAAAGATAAGCAGAGTTCTGTCCGACCATTTCCTGCCCTGGGTATAAAATGTGGGATCGTGCGTCACAGAACGATATTGCTGTTACAGGACGGGGTAAACGTGAGACTCCATCATATGATGATGGATCTTGTGTCACATTCCTTCGGAAACCTAAATCTGCAAAACGGCGCGATCGGGTTTCAGCCAGCTGTGGGACTGGCAGAGAGTTTAATAAGAGGGGAGAAGCCACAGGTATCCCCAGGCGACAGCACACATCTGGAGGCCAGACTGCCCCTCCTCCACACCCTGATTTGCTGCCTTCACAAACTTTTACTCGACGTGCTCGTGAGAAGGTGGCTGCAGGTGAGCAAATCTGTCTTTACTGAGAATTCCAGGCATCTGCCCTGCCAGCGGTGGGCCGGCGCGGAGACGAACGCCGCACCAGACTGAATGCAGATCAGTGTGAACCCAGTCTGTTTCTAAAAAAGGCTCCAGTCTGGTACGAGGGCGATGTGTTTGAGTTGTACCAGATGACAGATCAACAATGCGGCAATGACTTGGTCTGAGAGAGACTTGATGCTTTTCATTGTGTCATTCTGGAAGATTAAAGACGGCCTTGGAAAGAACAATGTGTCAGTGTCAGAAAATAAGTTTGACCACAAAAATCTGTTACTACATTATCTGCCTTACTCACAGTATGCATCATAGCCTTAAGCTAATTAGGTTGTCTACATTTTTACAGTCGACATAAAACAGGTAGATTTCTGACTTTCACTGCAACACACGTGTCAACCTCAGGCCTGGGGGCCAAATCTGGCCCTCAGTGTAATTATATTATTAGATATTTGGCCCACATAGTCATATCAAATGTAAGAGATAAAGATAAAGAGACATAATAAGAAACTGATGTGTGTTTTATTTTGTAATTTAATTTTTGTGTTTATAATATTAAGCTTGTTTCCATATGAAAAATTTGGAGAGAAGGGAAAACATGAAAAATCTAAGTTTGGCCGCAAATTTGTCCCAGTTTTTAAATTCGGCCCATTGTGAATAATTATTTCCAAATCCTCCTGAAATCATCTCTGCTGATGGACATTATGGTACATATTCTCAAAACACATGGAAAAATAAACCTTGAAGGCTGAGACTGCAGCTCTGTCTGACCTTCAACTGGACCACAGCTAAACAAAGCCAACTAACATAACAAACCCCGGACTACTGTTACACTAATCAGATCTCATCAGCAGCCTGAAATCTGACGCCGATAGGCTAACATTTCACACAGCCAGGAACCTGGATACTGTATCAGCAGTGCGGTGGCCGACTTTAGTAGCAGATGCTGATTTTGACCCTTAGCTTCAGGTCTTTTTCACCTCGAATGTTCTTTTCTGTGGATGTGCATAAACACTTCACACACAGAAAAAAATAAACAAAAAAAAGCTGCCTTCTCCTTTTGTAGGGAAGTATTTTCAGGATGATAATAACTCATGCATGACATAGTGTTTCAACTACCTTTGGCCCATTTGACTACGAAGCTGCTGGGATGTTCCACACTTCCCCTACCTATGACACACTTCCTCACAGAAGTGTTGTTTTTAGATGGAATTACCCCTAATTATTTTTGAAAAAGACGGTCTGAGTCCAGTTGAACTATGTGAACCAGTCTGGGTTTGAACCCTAACCCTTCACAGATCCAAACTTATTTTAGGTCACTACACCCAAAATACCTCACTTCCTCTAAAACAGTGTTTCCCAACCTTTTTTTGGCCCACAACCCACCACCAAAAAAAACTAATAATCTTCTAGTTTAAAGAACCTCATCATTGACTAAAATCTCAGCCTGTTTAGTTGACAACAACGCTGATATACTGGCAGGAATTGAAGAAAGACACTCACAAAGATCTTCTTCAACAGTTTTAATTATTTTTATTTTTTATTTTTTAAGTTTTCATAGCTATCTGCTGCCACCTAGCAGAAGAGTATTTAATTGTTCCGCCTTTCATGCTTGGACGAGCAAAGAAAAATTATGCGCAATAAATAAATAATAGTTTTTCAGCCTAATTAAGGGAAATTTGATTTTTTTTTTTTTTTACGTCACACTGGAGTGAATGGGAATCACTGCTTCAAAGAATGCGTCGGCCTGAGGAGGAACTAAATTACGTTGAGGGTCAGCGAGCAAACACTCACTTTTAATCCCTTCCTGCTAACGATACAGGAAGAAGGAGAAAACAGGTTTGATGTGGAGGTTCTGCATGTGTGCAGCCATGATAGTAATTACTGTAGCTCCATGTCTGCATCTGATAATGTGAGTTTGGGCCGGGTTGCCCAACGCTCTGCAGTAATTGTGATTGCTGTGTTCTTAGGAAATACTAGTGGGAGCAGGTTTTTTTTTTACAAATAACAGATTTAAAACTCCAAACTTCATCTTGTTACAAGCAGGGGCAATTAAACTAGCACAAAGTTAATTATTATTAATTACCTTTGCAACATCATACCACTAGGGTCTGTAGAGAACTATAAATGTATATATGTTTTGTTTTGTTTTTTTTATGATCCCATAGGTCATAAGACCTCAGTCAGTCCTTTCAGGGAAATAAGACGAGTGGTCAAGTACTGCAGCGTACACGTACTGTCAAGTTTGAACGTAGTACTTTGGACATTGATCTGCAGAGTAAAGTTTAACGCCTCATTGACTGGTGAAGCCACTACATGGAGAAGCCATCGCTGCACACACACACACACACACACACACACACACACCTTGGATGCTATGGTGAAGTAACAGCGACAGTCTGTTTATGAAAGACATGATTCTGGTGTAAAAGAGTGGAGTAAATCTGGAGTAAAGGTTTCCCAGCATTCACTGTTCCTAGAATTCTGTCACGTTGAGATTCAGCTGGCTTTGGTTTTTAAATATTCCTGCCTGTTTTGAAATCTCTTTTCTGTGACATTAAGACATCGAACCTTCATTTTTTTCTTTGTGACCAGACTTGAAGAGACAGTGTCATTGTGACACAGCACACCAACCAAATGTGACTTCTGCAATTGACATATCACCAGAGTGAGCGGGGGGGGGGTTATGCTCAGTGCACCTAAGCAGCTGGTGGAGTTGAACTTGAAACCTTCTGGACCCAAGTCTGTTTCCTTAACCACCGAGCCACCACTACCACAGTTAGCATGAATTAGCGTATATACAGACGACATCATCATATTCATCATTAATTACACTGTTATTCTACATCTACGACTTCAATGTGACATTTGGTATTGAATGTTTGGTATTTAATTAATTTCAGAATTTTGTTTTTTTTTTTTGTTTTTTTTAGATGTGGTCAGGACACAACAAGGTTTTTTTTTTTTGTTTTTGCGATAATGACACTATCACAAAGAGGAGGAAAAAAAGGTTCAAGTTTCAGAATAACTTTCTTGTCTGCAGTTGTGCGATTTATTTTTTTGGTTGGTCGGTGGCAAAACGTCTAGTTTAAAGGGCTGTGATTGGACAGGCAGACCAGAAAAGTGCTAAAACAGTACGCTACCATTTACCAATTATCTTATCTTAGCCATATTTTTAAACAAAACATGCTAGCTGTGTCAGAAACCCCCAACATTCTACGTTATTTGGGGTATTTTTTTTTTGTTTGTTTGTTTGTTTGTTTTTTTTTAACCAATGCCCCTCAGTGTTGCCATAGTGTTGTTGAACATTTACAGCCTCCAAGAACAAAGGCAGCTCCAGGCTAACGTACCTCAGCAGCCACACTGTCACCTCAGCCAGTGATAAGAATTTAACCACCAGCTGAAACATGTTGGTCGGGGGGGTGCATTGTTTATATGCAGATCCCCCCCCCACATCACTCCCTTATAGAAATCTCCTGGATCATTTCTTGACTATTTAAACCTTTTTTATTTTAAACCAAACCCTGACAAACGGACTGAGATTTTCCCATCTTTTGTTACAGGACCACCTGCCAGGGAGGAGGTGGTACTGCAGGGATTTATGTTTGTAAACAGTGAGGACTTTTGACATACGTTTCCTTAAACATTGCTGATTGACATCTGTTTCCTAAAGATAATAAATAGATGGAAAAATAAATAGAAGTAAAATGATCAACATTAACAGATAGTGTTTTTTTTTAAAGTTTGGAGATGGACAACATGCATTCATTCAGTAAATATATATATATATATATACGGAGTAAACTTTTATCAACTGACAAATAACGGTTCTGTTGTAGTAGCATCATTTTGCATTTGTCTACAAACGCAGAAGTTAAAACCGTACGAACGAGCGGAAATGAGCGTAAAAAGAGAGAGAGAGAGAGAGAGGGAGAGAGAGAGGCTGCTAGAAAAGATGTTAATAAATAAATAAAATACAAACAACAAACACACAGAGACGACAGACAGTGGAGAGGACTTACGAGGTGAAGAAACTCAAAGAATGGTCCATGTCCACAGTGAGGACAGCATCGCCCAGAACCGCTGTTCCGACTCCTGCTCCGATCTGTTGTCCCTCACTCCTTCTTTCTCTCTCTCTCTCTCTCTCTCTCTCTCTCTCTCGTTTCTGCCTCCGGCTGCGGGGGGCGGGGCCTATAAACACCCGCTGTCAATCAAGCACTTTCTTCTCTTTGTTGTGTTTTGTTGTTGAGGTGAGTGGGTGGGCGGGCAGAGAGACCCTCATTGTTGCTGCATCTTGTCGATGGTGTCAGTCAGATCACAGCAGACCTGGGATCAGCCGGAAGTTTTTTGTTTTTTTTTTGCCTTAGTGTTGTTGAAATTCAACAAAAACCAGCAGCGGAGCTCATTAGTGTTGCCGGGCCAATTCCCATCTGCCGTTATTCCCCTTGACACAAAAAAAAAACACAGTCCACAGTACACAGTTGTCTATGTTTAACCAATGACTCGGACCAAGTCAAATAAAAAACGGTTTGACGGTTTTTATAATAATTAAAATAAAGAAAAGAATAACGGTTTACGCCTAGGGGGCGCTGTATAACTGGACGTTAGCATATTTAAACATGTAGAGGTCGCCTTGAGACGAGAACTGGACAGGTATTTCTAGAAAATTGCCACAACTTTGCCAAATTCAACAGCTTTTTTCACAGTGCTGCCCAAACAAATGTAGGTTTCTACTTCTACTGCAGCAGAGAAAGTAGGAACCACGGGGAGGAGGAACTTGTTTTCAACTTCTTTATTAACTAACTAAATAACCTTGAGTTTAATCCTAACAATCTAATTTATGTCTAATTATATTTTGTACAACTATTATTTTGAGAACAAAAACAAAATATGAATTTTAAAGTGTGTTTGCGTTTCACAGTTTCAGGTTCAAATCTACCATAAAGAAAAGACTCAGAGTTGATAAAGATGCTTTGTCTTTCTTCAATTCCTGTGAGTATATTAATGATGTGTTCATCTAAAGAGGCAAGACTATAAAGTACACAAAAAATACAGAATATTACCCATCATTTAAAAAGAACACAAAAATACAGAATATTACCCATCATTTATTTGAAGTTATTTTTAGAGAATGATTAAAGCCCCTGAACAACATGATAAACCAGAAAAAATCTGTTGACATCTGTAAGACAGCTGATCATGACGTATCAGACCTTTAACCTTTTTTAAAACCTTCAGAGTCAGTGGAAAATAAATCCACCGTCAGATTAAATCATTTCCAGGAATAAAAGACGGTGAGCAGCTGCTGCGAAGACCTGCTGTGTCACGGATACAAACTGTTCTGACGTTTCATCAGAGGAGGATCGGCAGAACAAGACTTTGAACCTGGCCACCGAGGCACTGACGAAGAGACAAACAAAAACAAGGAATGTTTATGAATTACTGTAGTGTTTTAGTTTATCTTTTTTTACATTTGTAAGTGTTCATTTTATTAATGGGTGATTTGTGGCAGACGGCACGATGATCGGACATCTGAGGGGCAGCAGGAACTGGTTGTCTTTTGTATGGAGGTTGCCAGATCTGCCTGTTTGCGTGGGTTTTCCTTCAGATATTCCTATTCCCTCCTACGGCCAAAAAAGGATGAAGAATTAAAAGGGAATTGAATAAAGTAATTATTTTAATACAGATGGTCAAGAAAAAAATGTAAACTAATTAAACTAAATTGATTATTGATAATTGTGGATAATAATATATTTTAAAATAATCTTATTTATTGTATCTGGCTGATATCGTTACTACAGCTACAACTGCACTGATTTTTTTTTTTTATAGATTTTGGTCAAGTTAGTTTCCAGTGCAAGAACTTGTCCAATAGTGACGGAGGACGGCCCTGGAAACACACGGAGTACATTATACACGTATCACAGTTACAGTCGGAGACAGTACTTCATTTACTGTGGGACTGTTCTTCTTTGGACTCTGGTCTACTCCAGTGATGTGGTGGCTGTGCCGTGTGACTGTATGGGGACTAAAAAGACAGAGACGGTGGAGGAGGGGGGGGCTCCAGAACCCACAAAAGCCTCCTTTATCTCCATGAGCACAGAGGTAAGCTGAGCCCCCCAGCAGACGTCCTCACATGGGTCAGTGAAAAAAAAAAAAACCCTCAAACACGAGATGAAGCAAAAGAGACTTCACTGTTGAAAAAAAAAATGCTGTTCTTGATAAAGTTCTACATTTAAATTTCAAATATTTTCAGTTTTTACTGTCACATTTGGAGTGAAATGAATCTAAAGTCCGGTCGGGAGGCGACGGCGCCACCTGATGGACCCTTTTGTCGTTCGTCACTGAAGAGACATTATTCCAGGCTGCTCTCAGATGAGATTTGATAATGGAAGTGCTGAGTCAAACACTGTGTCCTGGACTGAGACAGGAGACAGGAGACAGGAAGACCCAGTGTCCATCTCTGGTGTCTCATTTCAGGTATAGCATCAAAAGTTTTTTTTTTTTTTTTTTAAATCTGAACGGATCAGGCCGTGAATAAGTGCTGATTTACATTGTTCAGATTTTGATCATAATGTTCACGGTGTTTGTAATACTGTGTTCTACTGTATGTGGTGGACTGAGGAAGTAGAGCGACAAACTGAAAAAAAAAAAACATTCAGGTTATTGCTTTGTCACCGTGCTCTCAGTAGATGATTTTTAGATCCTCTTCACATTTTTCACCTACAGACTCGAAAACTTAAAATCCCCAAATTCAAGGACCGGTCGGACGATGTCAGCCATCGTTGAAGGATCATTACATTTTCAAAATGTAACAAAAACATCTTTCAGACTTTCTTCTGTTAGTATCAGGGTCTGAATGACCTTTGACGATGACCTATGGACGCGCACTGGTCCGCGGACCTGAGGTTGAGCACCCCAGGTTCATATAACTAAAAACAAATGTTTTAAGAATGCCTATTTCACTACTCTGTCCCAAGTTATGACCTGTTGGTGTGTAGTGTAGTGTAGTGTAGTGTAGTGTAGTGCAGTCTGGTGTGTTTGCCCCTCGGGGGGTGGAGGTGGTCTTATGTTGCACTGGTATTTATGGGGAGCTATTCACTGTAATGGTTGAGTCACACGGGGGTTAAATCACACAGAGGTTCCACGAAAAGCAAACAAATGTCGAGGAAGAATAGTTGGACGGAAGGAAGGAGTGAAGGAAGGAGGGAAGGTTTAGAGGAGACAGTGTTGTGCTTTTTCAGTGAGCACCTGTTTTCAGGAGGATGGTGAGGATGAGGTCAGACAGGAAGGAGAGAAGAAATTCTCCCATACTCCCCACGCTCAGCTTCACCGAGGAAAACAATCAAGCTTTCATGAAGCTGAGGTGGCCTGTCATTTCCCAGAGTGCAGCCTGAAATATGACCCCGCTGTGCACCCATCCAACAAACCTGTACACGGTGACAGTGGGAGGAAGAGTGGGAGAGAGATTAGAGGAGAGGAAGAATGAGAGGATTGTACACGGACGACGGCTTAAACATCCTTCATTTCACCGGCGTTTTTTTTTTTTTTCTCATCAACAGTTTAAGGTTTAATCCAGTGATTCTATAAGGGTCGAAGTGATGTTTTAATAGAGTGATTTATGGAGTTTATCTAAAAAAAAATTAAATTCTCCAAATGACTTTCACTAGTTTCATTAGTGTATGTATATGAATACTCTCAAAGTACTAATAATTATGGAGAATTTTTTTTTTTACAATATTCTTAAACATACTATATGTACAATTTAATGGAACTTCATGGAAGTTTTACAATTTTTAACAAGTTTTTGTTTGACCTGTAGATGGTGCTAGAGGACCTGGTGAAGGTACTGTAGTTACACTGACGTCTATATATTACATATTGTATATTATATGTATATTTTCTGACAGTTTTTTTTCAATCACATTTTCTGATGAATGGTTAACATTAGCAATACAGTCAAACTGGTCGGCTGTGTTGATTAGAGTTTAATTACTTGTTCACTGTTAATTATACCAGTGTAGTTTATTGTTATTAACAACGGTGAAGTTCACTGTGGTGATTAAACACCTTGAGAACATTCAGTCCAAGGGTGAAGAGTGGTCAAAGACAAATGGCTGCTGTGAACTACCCCAGGTGGTGCTGCCCTCTACCTCTGGTAATGTGTCACACTGGTTTTAAAAAATGGTCTTTAGTAAGGTCCCCGCCCTTTATGTTGTGACCCCGACCTTCACCTGCTGTGGCCATCAGTGCTGTGGGAGAAGAAAAAGAGAGAAAACGTCACATACTTTCTAAAGTGTTGGACCTTGAAACGGTGAAATCCTCCTCCTCCTCTTCCTCCTCCTCCCGTGGGCAGAAAGATTTCTCATTCGCACAGTTTGCACCACCGGAGGAAAAAAAGCAACGAAGGCGAGTGAGGCAGTGGAAAAGTGGAGGGTGACGCTTTTCCCAGCAGCAGGTCGAAGGCCCCGCGACTCATTCCTCAGACTAATGAAAGAGGTTGAAGGAGAAAATTACACTGAATCAACCGCAATGGCTGAGGCTCTGACAGTTAAAGTCGTAAGACCACTGCAGGACACCAGAGGGGGCTAGACGAGCTGTCACTCACTCACCCACTCACTGACTAATTTGGTTAAAAGAACCACTGGGTCAGAACGACCTCAGGTAAACCCTGGATTTGAAAGAACCATATTGGTGAAGATGATGATGATGAAGATTAATTTGGAAAAAAAAATTAAAAATGAGAAGACTGCTTATCTGTTATTTAGCTACTGAGCGCCACCAACAGTCAGTTCTGATGTTTACACAGTGATTAACTGAGGCAGATTTTAAGTCTTTCCAAACGAAATCAAAGAGCAACTCCAAACAGTCTGGGAATCTTACAATATCCACTTTTAAAGCATTAAAATATCCAGTTTTACAACATGATCGTGGGATTTGTTTTCATAGTTTACAACACAGGTGTCAAACTCAGGCCCGCGGGCCAAATCTGGCCCCTGGTGTGATTATATTTATATTTATTCAAATGTGTATATTAGTTGGCCCACCACTATATACTGGTGGGATTTGTAGTATTAGTGATGTGTGCAACTTTTGTTGCCTGTGAAAAAAAAAGAAAATTTTAATGGAACTCAAAAGGATAGAGATACAGAGAGACATACAAGAAATAAATACCACTGATGTGGGTTTTATTCAAAATGTAATTTCTCATGTGTGTTCCAGATTCAATGTTTATGCAAAACTAAAGTTTGTTTCATTATGAAAACATTCTACATTACAGATCTGGAAAGAAGGGAAAACATGAACAATTGACTTCAATTTTTCAATAAATATTGAGTTTGGCTGCGACTATTTTGGCCCACTGTGAATTTGACTTTGACACCTGTGGTTTACATGTCGGTTCTTGTTGTCAGTCTGGTGGTTCTCTGTCCTGACGGTCCTGGTTCTCTGTCCTGACGGTCCTGGTAAAGTCCTCACTCCCAATGTTGAGGTTCAACTCGTGGCTCTTTTGACCAGACTTCCTTGAACAGAACAGCTCACAGCAGTAGGCTGCTTGTCCATCTGCAGGTCTCCCTAGAACGGAAAAATCTCTACAAACGTGTTTGTACAAGTGTAGACGTTGACCAGAGGGTTAGGGTTATTTTGTGTTTTTGGTCGTTCGACACTTTGACCCCTTGAGTTTAGTTTTTTTTCAGCTTCATTTTCTCGACTACTCATACTCTGAAATCAGTCACTGAATACCTAATGTGGCCGAGGCGTCTGCAGCGGGACTCGGGTCGAAAAAATAGGTTTCAAATTGACCTGTTACAAAGAGTTCAGGCGTCAGTTGAAATCTCTGTCAGGATGAAACAGGTGATTTAAAAACAAAAAAGAAAATTTAAAAAAAATCCTGCGTTCATGCTGAGAACGGGTCATAGTAGATTACATTCAGAGGTGGTTTTTATTGGTCTGTGGCAACATTCTGTGGTTTGTACTGTATGAACACATGTCACACAGTCACAGCAGATTAGAGACCGCGTTCCCACCTCGGGCCTCCGGGGGTTTTAATGATTTACGGAACACAACGTGTTTTGTTTGTGGAACCGTCACTGATTATCATGTGGCCAGCTGTGCGAGGGTTAAAATCTGATTATGACTTTTTTGCCACTCACACCGGCTTACACACACACACACACACACACAGGCAAAGAGACATCTGTACAGTCAGGCTCATTAAAAACAACATTTTTCTTGCAAACAGACATGACGTCAGGGTGCGTTTGGATACAGGACGGGGGAAGTCGGATCGGATCTGATGTGGTCACAGGACATGAATTCAGGATGCACGTTCACTCCAGGTGTGAATGTGACTTATAAATGATTCCAGATTTTAAAAAAGGAAGAAGAAACATCAGTGTGACGGAGCTGCAGTTGTAGGATTTTTTTTTTAATGTAAAATCATTAATAGCATAGGAATCGTCCAACTGAACACTGAACAAAAAGAAGCCATAACTTTTCAGGCAGAGATCACATAATCACGACCGGCCTGTCTGTGATTTAGATCCACCTCTAATCCAATCAGACGAAGGGAACCACGGGCTGTTAAAGAGCTAATTATACAACAATTACACAACAGCAACAACCGCTTCATAATCACACTGTTACCAAATATTAAAGGACAATAGAAATATGTGTTTATTGTCCTGGACATCCATCAGGTTCTAATTTATTTTATACTCAAGTTAGCTGCTCAAACACAAAGAAATTTTACAGATTTTTTTTGTGATGAATTTTGCAAAAAATATATATATATACTTGGAACCACAGGAGTACTAATGTAACACATTTTGAGTGAAGTAATCCAGTGGTTCCTAAACTTTTTCTGCAGATTCCCCTGGTGTAGAAAGACCTTTTTTTTACGCTCCCTTGAAGTAGCTCTGCAGCCCCTGGGGGGCGGCGGGTGGGGGGGGCATTTATGACACCTAATATTGATCAAATACTTGTGGTATTATATTTTGGGTTTGTGTATATATATATAATAAATGTATGTTTAAACTTTGGGCTGTAGATTACCAGGGGTGAACCAGGCCCAGACCATGGGTTAATGGTTTTGTCCATCCGTGTCTGGACCCTGGTGTAAACCCACAGTACGGAGCTGCTGTAGTGTGTGTTTAACGCAGGTTTAGTTGAAATGTGCACAGAAAAAAAAAAACACACACACATTTTTGCCCCGGGGTCAAAAGGGCATGGCTGATTTTTAACCTCCTGTCATGTGGTTCTGTTGTAAACTAAAAACCCACTGTGTAAATAAGTTCCGTAGTAAGTGTCACGGCATCTGTGTTATTTATTAACCAATTAGGAGGAGATTACGAGTTTCAATTAATCAATGAAATCCTACTGGTCTTATCTTTATTGACAAATCAGTTTCCGATTCCCAGGTCAACCGCCGCTCATAATGAACCCTGCGTTATCATCTGGACCAATGACGAGCAGCGGCAGCAGCTGTGGAGAACCAACCAGCGACGGGCTGCTCTTTGAATGAACTGTAACAAGGTGTTGTTCTTGCCCCCTCCCTCTGTCCTCTGTCTTCCGGGAACACTAATAGACTTCATGCAGAGTAATGCGACCAATTGA
Organism: Cynoglossus semilaevis; assembly: GCF_000523025.1. NCBI lineage: Eukaryota > Metazoa > Chordata > Actinopteri > Pleuronectiformes > Cynoglossidae > Cynoglossus > Cynoglossus semilaevis. The sequence continues at coordinate 2,606,196 of NC_024310.1, read as the reverse complement.
ATCATCCTCGCCCCAGAGCTGGAAGTTGCAGATCAGAGGAGCGTGAGGAGGAGTGTGTCTCTCGCTCGTTCTGGCTCCCACACAGGAAACAAAACTCTCAGGGGTGACACTTAATCATCATCTGGACAGACGCTAGGGTTGGTTGTTTTGTTTTTTTTAATTATTATTATTTTGCACTTTGTTCTGTGAGGATCTGGTGGCCCCCTTCTCCATCTGCCACAGCTCAGTTGCCTGCTTGTGCAGACCACAGATCAGCTTTTGGGGGAAAAGGTCAGAGGGTCCCTGAGTGGCCCTGTCTGCAGCTGCAGGTGAGTGGAGTCTGAAGACACAGTGGAGGATCACAGTGACTGGGTGATCAGTGATCAGTGACATCATACAGGAGTTAGGGTCAGGGTTAGTGACATGGTTAAAGCCCTGATGCAGTAAATGCTTCCTGGTTTGTGTGTTTGTGTTTTAGTTCTAATCACTACACGGGGGTGAAACTGACCGTGTCCGAGAGCTCATTTTTACGACTATATTTTTAGTGTGTAAAATAAACCAGCGAGGTGAAATTTTTTTTTTTACATTTTCGGCTCCGTACATGATTCTGTGGTCAGGCCTCGGTTACAGTTGGTGGAGATTATCCACAGTGGTTTCACACAGAAGTGACACAAAGTGCAGTTATTTTACATCATTGTATTTACTCATATTGACTCACCAGGGTTAAAGAACATTAATACTTACCATAGAAATGTGGGGAAAAATAGTCGATTTCTAATTTATTTATTATTGAATCATCTGTTAATTATTTGCCTATCATTTCAAGAAAATACTTAAACATCATTTGACTCGTCGTTAACCTGGTTATTTGTTATTGGTTATTAGTTTTTGAGTCTGTACTGAAAAACAAAGTCTGAGTCTTGATCATTAATCAAGTTGTGAAGTCAGACATTTCAACATAACATCTGATGTGACTTTCCTGTGATGTTGAATAATCCAGCATCAACAGAGAAACAGTATAAAACACAGATTTCACGCAACGTTCCAGCCGTCTGGTTGAATAACATCAGCCTGGACATGTTGTTTTGGAGCAGCAGCAGCAGCAGCAGCAGCAGCAGCATCTCCATTATCAATAATGCTTCACAAATCAATTTGTTCCCGTTCTTCTGGACAGTCACAGTTTTTATTCCACGCCTGCATCGGTTAAGAACGGTGATCTGACAAGTAACTACTGCAAACTGTAGTTTAAATTCCAACCAAGTAAAGTCAGAGAGACACAGCTGTGGCAACTTTTTCCAAAACAGCACCTGTCAGGATCGACAGAGTCAACATAGTGTTTTTACTCCGAGTACAGAAAAACCTGACCGGGAAAACAGGAACACGGGCGAAAATGGCAAAAAATATTTGAAGGACGATAAAAAAATGACTTTCATTAAACTGAAAAAAGGCTTTTTTTTCCTGATGATGTGCTGGAAAAGAAAAAAATAAAATGATCTGGACCGCAGGCTGGTAGGAAGTGGGTTTTTAATTTTAATGGAGTAGGAAGTGGGCACAGGTTTTAAATTTTAATGGAATGAGTCCTGGAATTTTAAAGATCTTGTCTTGACTGTAGGACAAATGTCTCTCCAAACCTCTGATTGACTGGTAGTTTCTTCATCAATAGTAGTTTTACAGATATGCGATGTGTTTATTTCTAATCTAAAATCCCTACAGATGTCGGTCACTACTTCTAAAACCACTTTGTTTCTACAGTTAAACCTGAGCATCATTTAAAACACATCTGTCCAATAAAAATCTTTTCAACTCTAAATTTGAGGATCTCAGCCAAAACTGGAAGTTTGTTTTGGGAATCAGCTGGAGGAAAGACAAAAACAAGAAATAATTCCTATTTCCATGAGCTCATGTCAGAACAACAGTGTTTCTAAACTAAATCCTGCAGCATACATTTATCCTGTCCATCTCTGTGCCGTGGTGTTTACCACCAGCACACTGCCTCAGGGCTGGAAGGTCAAACACATGCGTCTTTGTTACGTTAGCTGCTAGCTGCTAGCTGCTAACTGGCTATCAAGATTAAAAAAAAAACAATCTTGATCACCAGTTAGCAGCTGACACGTTAACTTCCATCCCACTGTGTCATTCACATGAACTTTAAGCTCCTTTATTGATCGTTCCATATTAAGGTGACATGGACTCCTCAGTGGGACACCCTTCAGGCGTCATGCTGTCGGTGCAGCAGACTGTCGTTCACGTCTGTGTCCGACAGACAAACTCAGACCCTGAACAATGAAGTCCTATGGACGACACATGACCATCATGTGAAAACCTCACCCTGTTGTCACCCGTGTCACATTCAGACTGTTGTAACTCCGGCCTGAACAACACCGTGATTCTGATTGGTTATTGTCTAAAATATAAAACTGTTAATATATTTATGTATGAGGGCCATGAATTGATTTGTATGTTTAATCTGATTGGTCACAAGGTAGCTGCAGATTAACCACAATTAATTCTGGTTATTAATAATCATGATTAATCATCATTAGAGCTGTTTACTTACAGTATATGGAAAAATTGATAGATAAAATTGCAAAAATAAAACTCAAAATTAAAATAATGTTGGGGTTTTTTAATCACTAGCTGTAAATGTGTTGAGGTCAGTACATAAGTCTATATAAAAGGGGGCGCTGCAGCAAAAAAAATACTGGGAACTAGTGCATTACAGGGAAGGAGGAAGTGAAGAAGTTTGATGTCACCATGATGGAGACAACAGAGACTGTGATGTATTAGTGACCAAAAATCAAACAAAAAGTTCAAAAAAATAATAATTTCATTTGAATATGCATTAGAAAACCAAGACTTTGATACTTTATCCCTGGTATGTCAATGTATAAAAACCCAAATCACGTCCACTTTATGTAAAGCATCAAAATTATTATTTTCCCCATAATTCAATCATTATCCTGATGAAAACATTGACATCTTGTTTTGTCCAAACACAACGAGTTTGATGTTGTTGTTTTTTCTTATTATCATTTTAATTCTGATGCTACTGCTTCCATTTAAAATCCCGTGCACAAACTACTTGTAAATGTATATTGTAACTAGTGGAGATGAAGAGAGGAGAGCGGCACAGGGCAGTTAGCCGAACCCCCACCACAATCCTGCCCCGGAGGCGGCACTGCACCCGACTCCCAGCTGGGAACAGCTCTGGTCCCATGGCAACAATATTGACATAGAAATAGAGACTGTGTAGAGTCGGGACTGGACTCTGGCTGCCCCACTGCATGCACATACTGTACATCTGCTGCCCCCCAGTGCCTCAACACACACACACATATGTGTTGTTTACATTACATACGTTATGTTTCTAAACACACATGTTGTCCGCGGGGGGTGTGACTGTTTACCCAGAGTTCAGTGAGGAGACGGCAAACGTACGTAAAAACGTACGAGATGAGTTAAACGGGCGATATTGCTTAGCGTATTACTGCAGTACTTCT
>NC_024310.1:2531481-2602707 GCF_000523025.1 Cynoglossus semilaevis | reverse complement strand
TCCGATCACCTTATTAATATCAGCTAATATTTACATTAACAGTAGGGATGTCGGATATCGGCCGGCCGATATTTCCAGCCCGATATTTAGCATATTGTGTAATATCTGTAAGAATGCCTGGGTTTCGCTAAATGATGTGTGTCCTAAAATTAGTTTTGGATAAATGGCTGTATATTAACGGAAAAGTCACTAGATGGCAGCATTGCAGCTCATGTAATTAATCTCATACTCAAAACAGTGGTTTGTACGGATAAATAAATAAATATTACCAAGCGTATATTGGTATGGGTTGATGTGGAATCGGAATTTACGTGTTTGGACAATATCGGCATATCGGATATCGGCAAAAAGTTAATATCAGACATCCCTATTTAACAGTTCTCTGGATGACTAGTTTTGGGTCATTAAATTGTGTGAATTCTGATTAGAATGTGACATTCCCTGATGGGCTATATTGTCTATTTTCCACCAAATGGGATTTTTAGTTTCAAATCAGTGTTGTGTTTTTTATATTTATATTTAAATAAGAAAAAAACAGTTTAACTGTTTTTCCAGTTATTTGTGTTTGCTGACTGTTCGTTGTATTTATATTTAAATAAGAAAAACCACTGTTCTTCCAGTTATTTGTGTTTGCTGACTGTTTGTTCTGCTCACAGAACACAAATGAATCCGACAGGCACATTTTCCAGAGATGTGGACTCTATAACATGTCATCATAAAATCTGACTGAACGTCACAGGAATGTTATATAAGCAGCCGTGGTTGATGATGAGCAGGAAGTGGAATTTATCTGTTTATTTATTGTCAACCCCGTCTTGTTTCAGGATCCTCTTCACCTCGACCTGCCCTGCCTCAGATCAACCTCTGACCATGACCACAAAGTCCACCAGTAGCGTTCTGGGCGGGAAAGCTTCTTCCTCTCCTCTTCTGTCCTCTCCGCTGCGTCAGCGCCTGGTCACTAAAGACGGACACTGTTCCCTCACTCCTCCCCTTTGTCCCTCAAGGTCATGGTGCGGGGTCTCAGCCAGAGCATGGCTGCTTGCTCTGCAAGACTTGTGGGGTCTTTTGGTGGGTCTGCGATGGAGGTGGGTCCTGCTGGCCTTCTGTGCCTCTTTCCTTGCCCATTGGCTGTTGTTTGCATGTCTGTGGTACCTATTGGCCCACCTGAATGGAGACCTGGCTGTGAAAGACCACGACGCCCCTCCTCAGGGACACGTGGTTTGTGTAAAACACATCACTAGCTTCACTGCTGCCTTTTCCTTTTCCCTGGAGACACAGCTGACGATTGGATACGGCACCATGTTCCCCAGTGGGGACTGTCCCAGTGCCATAGCACTGCTGGCTGTTCAGATGCTGCTGGGTCTGATGCTGGAGGCTTTCATCACCGGTAATGATGTTTCTTTTTTCAGTTGGTGTGCAAATCCTTTTTAATCAATATCATTGGTTTGGAATCGACTGGAAAGACTCTCTCAACGCTGTGTCCTCAAGGAGAATTGGGACCCTAACTTAAATCCCTTTATGTCAGATGAAATGTCCTGTTTGTCTGCAGTGTTGACACCCGGACCATGTGTCAGTTGTAAGAGGATTTCTTTGCTCATTGTATTGAAGCCTACAGTCCAACAAGGAACGTCAGCTTGTTGGACTGTAGAACCCGATCCAAGTGTTTCAGAGAAAATGGCACTTGAGTCCGAGATTCCTGTTTCAAACAATAAATACATAAAATACAATTCAGTTTCTATAAGCAGTACAGAAAACAGTAAAGGAATCGTAGTTTTATACAGTTGTTTTTCCTTCTGTTTACTTGGCTTTTTTTTTCTCAAGATTTTATTCATTGTAATTCAATCAAATTTTTTTCTAAAGATTTTATTCATTGTAATTCAATCAAATCCCTCTTTTCTCAGGTGCTTTCGTAGCCAAGATTGCGCGTCCCCAGAAGCGTGCGGGAGCCATCCAGTTCAGCCCCCACGCAGTGGTGGGCCAGCATCAAGGCCAAACGTGCCTCATGCTGAGAGCCAACAACCTACTGCAGCGACCTCTGGTGGACGTAAAGATCAGCGGAGTGCTCTACGAGGAACATGACGGCCAGGCGCTGCACCAGACCTCTCTCGACTTCCGCCTGGATCAGCTGGGCCAGCAGCCGTGTCCTTTCTTCATCTTCCCGCTCACCTTTTACCACTCTCTGGACCGCCGCAGCCCCCTCTACCCCATTCTGTGTGAGGGCACCCCCAACCACTTCGAGTTGGTGGTCTTCCTCTCAGCCTTGCAGGAAGGAACCGGGGACCTTTGTCAGAAGAGAACCTCGTACCTGCGTCAAGAAATACTGTTTGACCGTCGCTTTGTGCCTGCGCTGGTGCTGGACGCCCGGGGCAGGTACATGGTGAGTAGCCAACACTTTGACACAGCCCACTCAAAGGAGCCTTTGAACAAGGATTGTGTGGTGCAGATCAATGGAGACGGCAGCGAAAGGATGGAGTAAAAGCTGTTCAGTGGGAGGTTTCACAGGGACAGGTGGGGGTTTTCAATGGGGAGGGGGGAAAATAGGAGATATTTTTTGTCACAAACTACTTGATTTCATTTATATATAATATAATTTTAATGACACTGCATGAGAAATATAGGTGCTGCTGTAATCAACCTCACACTCAACACTCAAAATTCATGTAAAACAATGTCTGGCCAGTAGGAGGCACCACACAATGTGAACAAAAACTGTTTTTTTTTTTAACAAAAATATCATCTTTCAGATATTTTGAACTAAAAGTAAAGCTATGCATTAGCACAGTTAAATTAAATGATCAAATTGAAAATACATTCGTGGCATTTGTCCTAGATATTCAGCACAGAAAAAAAGTTCTTAATATACTGGCCAGTTTGTTTTTGTTTTTGCACCACGGACAACATTCTACAGCTGCTGAGGTGCAGCTTAAACGCAAATAATAACAAAAATGATTTGTATATAAAAAATAAAGTAAAACTCACTATAACATAGTAGCTTTGGCACGTGAGAAAAACTCAATATAACATAGTAGCTTTGGCACGTGAGAATCACCTCTAATAATAAATGTGCACTAATAGACTTTCTTTATTGGTAATAAGAAATGTAAATGCGTAAAATTCAATAAAAATGTCTTTTATTTTGAAGGTCAAAAGCTTATTTCCGTCTCCTCCGTGCGTTACCTCCTCCTTTAAAAGAAGCTATCCGAAAGACTATTGACACGAGCATTTTTCAAAATAAAACAAATAAAAAAATGCAAATACAGTAACTTGTTATTTATTGTTTTTTTTCTCTGCCGGTACCAGAAGGTGGGTGGGAACTTAGGACAACTAGCGGTCACTCACTCTTGGGGCTCCTGCTCAGCTGAATCCATGTTACGTTAAAACTAACAACTTTAGTCCAATGACAGGGAAACGTTCAGATAACTCGTCCAGGCGTCTGCGACTTTCCCGCTGCAACTCACTGATCGATTCGATTTTATTTGGACTCATAGACCAATAAATAATTGCAGTCAGTAGACTGTTGAGAATTTAACTCCTCTGCTTTTCAGTAGTTAGCCCATAAACTAGCGCAAGTCTTGGAATAAAACAGCATGAAATAATAAAAAAACAAAACAAGGAGCTTTAACGGTAGTAATAGAATGACTGTTGTTAACATTACATTTTTAACATGGTTTTAGTTAAATTCAAAGCATATGGACTGTATTATGTTCAAATTGTGCAATAATAATAATGATTAAATTTTAATTTCTGTAGATCCTTCAGTGATATTTTTGGATGTCAGGATGTCAGCGTGTTGTGAGTCACTGTAATTCACTGTATGTGGTTTCGACACCAAATCATGTAGCAACATCCAACCGAGAAAAGGAAAATGTTACACTCTCTGTGATTGTAATGAATGAACGGTTAGTGTCTCACGTTCTCCAGTGCCTTTGTACAGTGTACATTACATCAAATAAATATTTTCTAAACAAGTCTGCAACCATCTTTTTACTGCAGTCACTGGTGTTTGCTGCCACCTGCTGGTCGATTCTTGTTTTACTTTACATCATTAAGTGAGTAAAGTGTTTGTTTTGTTTTTGTTTTTTTAGAGAGTATAGTTTCCGGCTTTGTTCGGCAAAGTCGTTAATATAGTCGATTGTTAGATACTTTTGAGTGTTTTTGTGGGATTCTAACACATTTAATGATTTATATAGTTTTTAAGTGAAAATTAATTACATGTTTAAAATGTTTGTGGTTTATTTACATTCAGATATGAAATTAATGTTATAAAATATTAGCATAGAGTTGATTATTCAGGGATAAGTTATATATTTTATTATAGTATAGTTCACCCTATCATTGGGTTGAGTGGATATGTTATCTTATTATCTCACTGAATGACAACAGACTCCAAGACAAAACCACAGTGTGTTCGACGCCCTTCAGCTTCAGTAATCCTTTATTATGATGAGCTCAGTTCTCCATTCCAACAGGGATTAAAACATCACAATATCTTCACAAGTGCCCAAAAATATACTCCAGTGACATTTTCTTATACATTTGGCAACTTATATATATATATATTTATTTATTTATTTTCTACAACAAATACCAATATAAACTATGTCATTCATGAAAAAATACATTGTTCATCTCATTAAATCATTATTAAGATACTTACATTTTTTTTTATGAGTGACACTTAGGACGTGCTACAACTTAATATCGTTATCGTAACATTTATCAAGATACGCCGCTCACGTTGGAACTTCTGTTTGTTCAGGCTCAGCTTAGATATTAAGGAACTTCTAAAAAGTTCACCTTGATTTAGCAATGCTTTTTTTTAATAGTGAAGCACAATAGTTTAACAATGAGATTTTTTTTTTTTTTTTTTATAATATGTTACGGGACTTGTTGCTTTCACACCACAGTATGGCAAAGGAAACCATAAAAAGAGCAGCACAGTGATATGTTTATTTTCACTACGGAACTTGATACAAAATTTTCTCCATTATCAACAGAATCTTTCACTGAAATTGTAAAGACAACATGGGGAACAATAAAAAAATATGATTTTCATTTAGCTTAATTAATAGAGTTATGAGGTACTAATACACTTGACTGCCTGCAACCAAAACCACGAATTTAAGATGGATACACAGTCAGTGTTGTACACTTGACTGTCTGCAACCAAAACCACGAATTTAAGATGCAAGAGAGAGAGATATTTTCAACTTCTGTAATTTAATTTTTATTTTTTTTTACCCAAACCAAATGTCCATAGAGGAAACAACTGAGTTAATGATCCTCTGTCAAACTTTTTAATTTTTCTTAAGGACTTTGGTATCGATTCATTTTTTTTCATTTTTCTTAAGGACTTTGGTATCGATTAAATTCTTAAGGACGTTGGTATAGATTGTACTCCAATTTTTTTAATTCAATTCAATTTTTCTGTTAATATTTTTATTGTTGCCACAGAATGCGTCATAATAACCTAACGACTGTAAAGATGACGTTTTGTTAAATGTATCAACCCGGTTTAGTGCCGCAGTAACAGCAACACAACCAGCTGGAATGGGTCACGATGAGTGATCAGTGCGTCATACAGTCACGTGACTAGTGACGCTACAGTCAAAGGTTAGCAAAGGTCAACACCCTCAAGGTACTAGTGATGCATAGCGGCTGATACTGCAGTACCACAGTGTGTACTTCACTCACAGTGAATACATCGTTTACTCTTTTAGAGTTACATAAACAAACAACACGTAAAAGTCACATGATGTTTTTTTGTTTAGTTTTTTTGTGAATAGCCTCACTGCCGAGGTAACGGAAGTTTAAACCTCAAACACATGCAGGTAAGCAGTCCTTCGTTATTATTTCACTTTTTCCTTAATTTTTTTCTCGTTTAAAATGTTTGTTTCTGAATGAAGAAAGTGAGAGAGAATCGTAAACTGAATCGAGAAGCCTTCATTTTTTACGTTTAAAACGTTTGTTTCTGAATGAATAAAGTGACAGAGAATCGTAAACTGAATCGAGAAGCCGTAAATACTGGTGATCTAAGGCCAGGGATAAACAAAACAAAAACAAAAAAAAAACTATCACTAATTGCGGACACCGCCCCCTCGTGTGGCTGTGATGTAATACAGTTGCTGGAAGAAAAAAAGGGAACATTTGTCTTTCTGTACCAGCAATGTATGGAGATATAAAAAATATTTTTGTTCATATTTGATTTATCTGTATGAATCGTGATTTATTCCCAGTGTTAATCAACTTAATAACTGGACATTTTCAGATGTCAATATCTGCTTTTAATTTGTTTAACTTTGCTTCCACGGAGCGGGCCGAGAGGTACATGTTGTTTAGGTTAAAAAAACAACTTTCTCACTTCACTCTCAGGAAGTCAACATCAGGGGTATTCCCTGTAAACACTGGAATAATCCTTGAACAAACCTCCGTCTTGACTGTGGAATTTGCCATATGATCTTAGTGACCACAGCTGAGCGGAGGTCAGGTGCAGCTGCCGACCAAACAATGGAGGATTTGTGGTTTGGTTATCGGGACATTTCTGGAGTGTTTTTATTAGAAGGGCAGTGAGGCTATTGGAAAAAAAAAACACATCGTTTTCTTCCAGTTGTGATAATGTGCTCTTGTGCCTAAATCTAATCCAAGGTTAAAGGTTGTGCCATAACGTTACCTGACAAACAGGAACTCTAAGAACTCATAAACAGGAAAACGCATCACGTTAACAACGACATGATTGGTTCACACTGTTTGTTCATAAAGATAAGATATGAAGGTGACGGTAACACTGTGAAACGGGGTTAACGAGGTAAAAACAAAAATCAAAAAAGGTGAACTTCAACGTGAAACAATCACAGTCAGTCACAAACAACAACCGCACACTGAAAAAAAAAACATCTGATGGTAAAATTGAGCAGTTACACAAAAACACACAACAGAGGAAATGCAGGAGAAACTCATGAAACGTGCAGGAATAAAAGGCGCTCACGTAATATTTCCTCATGCATTTGAGCTTACTGTTTACAACTGTTGTCGTTCCTCCGTGTGGTTTGATGGAACACCTGCAGAAAGATCTGGCAGCAGGAACATCTGCCGACAGATCAGATCTAAGGAGACTTTCATGAACCTCAGTGGAGATGAACCTAAGCTGATCTTAACTATAGCTGTTAGAAAGTGCCAGACGAGGACATAACTGTGACACTGGTTAAACGCCGTGGTACTGTGACGCTGTCCTCCAGACGGTCAGGAGCAGAACGCCGACTGCAGCTGCTTGAAGGCGGCCTGCCGCTGCTTCTTCTCCACTTCCTGTCTCTTCTTTTCCTCTTTTTCCTCTCGGATCTCGGCCTCAAACTTGCTGCCCACGGACAGAGCCTGTACCTGTCAACGAGATGAATGCAGAGACGCTTTGTCAGGACGTTGGCTGTCTCAGCGCAGACGGGAACGTCGAGAGCTGGACTCTCTGTTCCTCCACGGCACAGGGAGAAACAAAGTGTCCTGTTACCTTGGCTTCAAAGAAATCCTTGGCTCCCATCACTCCCTCAGTGGAGACGTTGATCTCTGACAGTCTGGCCAGCGCCATCAGGCCGCTCTCTTCCTGCAGCTCTCCGGCTGCTGCTCTACGGAAGATCAGCAAGAACTGCAGGACGGAGACATCAACTGTTACTGTGGAGGAACACGCTGTGAGCTGCCATAACCTTAAAAACTCACATTCCTGTGTGTGTTGTGTCTTTGGCTCTGATTGCACTGCCACCTCAAAGATAAGCTGTGGCTGTAACCGCGCTGGCCTTTCTCAACGACTAAATATTTTTTGCTTTAACTTTTCTGCTATCGAGGAATTCAGCGGTTTTTGAAAACAGTGTCATGTGATCATTTACACTCTGACAGAGTTCGCAAGTTTTCAAGTCAAATATCACAACTCAGTGGAAAAACAGTTGGAGGTAAAGGGTAACCAGAGTGTGCGTGTGTGGGGGGGGGGCAGCATTACTCAGCTTCTACACAGTAAATGTTTCAAGTTGAAGGGAACAAACATTAACTCTTCCCTCGCAGTTTCGCCTTTTGGGCCCAAACTTCATCTTCCACATTGGAATTTTTCGCTTCACTGTCCATGAGAGACGGAGTCGTTCCAAACACTGTTCATCGAAGAGAGATTCTGTTTTTGGGCAGACGTCACAGTCCTACTGCAAGGATCGACTTCACGCCAACGTTCTGTTCTTAACCTTTTTTTTAACCTTTCACATTATTCAGGTTCTGACAAAGTTAAGGTTCTAACATCATTAAACCACATGTCACACTCTCGCCTCTCCGTTCGTACCCCGTGGCTCGAGTGCCCCGCCTTTCTTACCTCTCTGAAACTCAACTTCCCATCAAAGTCCTCGTCCACCTCTTTGATCATGTTCTTGAGGCCCAGGTGAGTCTGCGGAGCTCCGAGCTTCTCCATCATCAGCTTCAGCTCCATCAGGTCGATGAAGCCGTCTCTGCCTGTGTCATATCTGAAAGAAAACACCGGAAACCATCAGGGGACGTACAGACAGACCGCACCGACCCTGGAGTCCAACCCAGCACTCGCACCGTTGATAACCTGGCTGGTTACACCCTGGTCAGTTAACCAGCCCGTCACCTGATCACAATTTCTGTAACTTCGTAGCTGTGACGACTGTTGAAACTAACCAAACACAATCCGATCCTTTAACTCTCACTGAAAACCAGCTCGGCCAAGACTGCAGCTCACAGCTGTCGGCAGCAGGCAGCTGTTATCAGCCGCGGCCTGGCTCTGCTCACAGCCCCGTGTCAGACAGGCGGAGTATTTATAGACATTTATAACAGATTTCTCTTCTTCCCCTTTTTTTTTTTTTTTTTTTTTTGCTTCCTTCTAGATTTTTACACGTGAACAGAAGAGGAGAGAAGGCAGTGAGCGTGTGTTGGTGTGGTTGATTCTCCTTCTTCACCCAGAGCATATGGCCGTGTCACGCTGCAGGACAAGTGATACAGGATGTGCCGCGGACTCACTGTGGGTTTAATATTTAATCTGCTGTGCAAACGCCAGTTGGGTCAGAGGCTGTTGGCACTGCAGTGACTTTGATTCATTCACACAGCACGACTACAACCATATCCCGTTACATCACCGGAGCCGGAGCTGCTCCGCAGTCAGTCAGTGTTCATTAGGGCAGTGTTTGTAATGAAATCTAATAATCTACCAGTTCAAATGACCTAAAATCTCAGCCTGTTTAGTTGAAGACAACGCTGATTATACTGGCAGGAATTGAAGAAAGACACTCAACAACGACATTGGATAATTTTGGGAATCACTGCATTAGGGATCGGTCAGTTGTTCCTACATCATTTCCATTTCTTTCACGTTGAAGTAGAAAACAGATTCAATTTCGATTTAAAACCTAAAACCATATGAAAACCAGCGACTGTTTCCCAGTCAAACCCCAAACAAAGTGGGCTGTCATGAAAGGGTCCTAGAGGGCAAACAAAGACGTGTGTATATACACACACATGCCATACAATGTTTGTCTAATTAGTGTGTGCCTTCACAATTCAATTTGCATCATGGGCTGGATTCACAGGGAGGCTTCCTCTCCTGGCACAACATTCCATTCCCAGGAACACAAAGGCCTCTGTGGACCAGCCTGGCTCTCGATTGTGGGAGTACGGGAATGCCAGAGGCCCACTGCCATCTGACCGAGAGCACAACAACTGTGTTTATCAGGAGTGGTTGTTAACGTACAGTTACAGCACAAGGCGCCCACTGTCATCTGCGAGGATTCTCATTCCGTCATCACACATTTGTTTTATCCCCCCTAACGTTTACCAGTCAGTCCGTGAAACACAAATAGATTATAAAATAGGCCATTGTTAGCTTAACAAAACAGAGGTTCATGGTATTATATATGCAACATAAATGTGATCATTGTTAATGGGGTAAGTCAGGTTGATGTTTATAACTACAGAATTCCATGGAAATAAAGCTGCAGCTTTTATAAACTGCACCCCAAAATTAAGTTGGGGTTTTTTTTGTATAAATGCAAATATATTATATATTTACATATATTTTGGATACGAGTAGCGGGGAAACTCATCCCTTTAACAGGAAATATACATATGGCGTGCAGATTCAAACTTCCAGCTCTGTACACACAAAACAATAAACCACACGTTTTTCCTGTGGCCACTGGGGCTGAGACTTTACTGTTAACAAAGTGAAATAGTCTATATATATATATATATATATGTATGTATATGTATATATATGTATATATATATATATATGTATGTATATATAGTACATACCCACAATGCTAAATGTAGGACAGTGACTCAGTGGTTTTTCAGATAACCATCAACAACCAGACAAAGGTGCTTTTATACAAGCCTTAAATCCCAGAACATCTGAGAGTGGAAGTCCTTCCACTGTTCTTCAGATCTCCTCCTCACCCCCACACCCCCACACCCCCATGACTAATTCTAGATGATATCTGAATGACTTCATGGGGATACGCCTGAGTTTAACTGTGAGGAACTCAACAAACACATTCTGTGTTTCTAAAATAAACAACAACAACAACAAAAACCGCCACCCAATCAAATGGTCCTCCTCCGGGCCAGTGCATTTACTCCCATGTGATTAGTCCATCCTGATTATAGCAATCACACTGTGAGCCTGTGTTATTATAAAACCACTAAAAGCTGTGATTTCTTCTCCAGTTAAAAAAAACAAAAAAAAATCTGGGGGTTTCCCGTGTTACATTGTTCATTCCACAACACATTCACTCACCATGAACCTCACTCTGGTTTCAGACTTGTTTTGCAGACGACTGTAAAAGTGTCAAAGTAAAACGAGTGATTTCTAAATAAATCTATAACAGAAATTTTGGATCGTTTTAGGTACGAATGATGAGAAGGTTTCAAGTTTGTTATTTATAATTCAAAAAATCATGAAAAATGTTTTTGCTCATTTTATCTTGGAGGTTACTGGCTAAGATTCTTGAATTCTTATTCATAATCTCCACGTGGGGCCTGCGTTTTCTCTGGATGTCCTCGCACCGTCCAGATACAATCGTTACTGTAGGTTAATTATTCACGCTAAGAAATAAATATGTACCAATTTTTATGTCTTTTTCACGTGACTCTCTGGATTGGCTCCAGTTTCCCCCAACCCTGAAGATATTGGACAATCAAGCTCAACTCTTGTACAAGGATGTATAGCGCCCCCTGCAGGGAAGTAGGGGAGCTACATACGCTTTGCTTACGAACACAAATTCTAACATTACGTTGCACATCCATCCATCTGTTATCTATCTAAATAAACAAAAAACGTCCTAGCATTCTTCTCTCTAATCCAATCAACCAACGGCAGTTAACGGTTTTGTTCATGCAGATCTGGCAGCTCTTAGGCCCGGTGTTACGTACACAAAAAACGTCATCGATATATCTTTGTTAGCCAAAAATAAAAAATAAAATCCAAGCATATCGAACGATATAATTCTATACAACCATTCGGTTCCAATCATCAACCTCTAAAATAAAATAAAATCCAAGCATATCGATCGATATAATTCCATCCAACCATTCGGTTCCAATCATCAACCTCTTCATCTAAATGTAACGCTTGAATCGCTTTAACGGACCACTGCTCTGTTAAGAAGCCCTTGAAATTGTAAGGACTTTCTCTAATGTCCCCACAATGTCATAATGTCCCCTGGACCGAACAGTGTGATAAATTAAGACTTTCACAGAGAGATCCTGGCTAAATGAGCGACCACAGCGGTATAATCTCATGATGAGCTTCAGGCTCAACATGTCGTGCAGCTCCCTGACGTACGGACATGGACGGACCACAAGACGCAAGTCCCGGCCTTACCGTCGGAACATCGCCTCCATGTCCTTTATCTGTTTGCGGGAGAACTCCTTGAACTCCGTGTAAGGGTTGAAAACACGGGTGGGTCGAGGAGCTGCGTTGCCATCGTTGATGTCCAGTCTGCGGTTCAGTTTAACGGAGAGCTCGGACGTCGAGTCGCCGCAGGCTGCCTCGCTCTCCTGCGGTTTGGGCCGGGCCGGACTCAGCTCGAGTTCCGGACGGGGTTCTGTGTCCAGCGCAATGGACAGCCGCGCCTGCAGCTTCTGAGCCAGCTCGTCTGACGCCATGCTGTGGACGGGATGCTGCTGTGGGAGGCTGTGAGAGGAATGGTGCGGACTGCCTCTTCATGGACCACTGTCAAACTGCGTGAGAAGCTGCACAGACGCGCAGTATACTTCCGTCCGCAGCCTTTCACAATAAAGCTACGTCTCCACGGTAACGTATAGAACCGTTCTTGCGCGTTCACAAACGAACCACTAGGTAACTGGTGCAACATTACACGTCAGGTACCGCAGCTACCGTACTGTGTGACGTTCAGTGAAGTTTTATGTATTAAATGCGTGTTTCATTAATTTAGCTAATTTATAATATATAACATTTCTGCTGTATGTGGTATTTTATTTTGAAAAGGTTTTAGATGCGTCATCGAATGCAAAGTGAAATTATTCTACACATACATTTCCGTTTTGCTTAACTATCTTTTAAAATAAAAGTCGCGACACTAAATGAATTCACAAACTTCCAATGTTACTTGTTGTAATATTTGTATAAATAAAAATGTAGACACCCACCGGATATAATCACGAAACACGTGACATGTCATATGCTCTAATAAAACAGTTTCCTGCCGGTTAATTTGAACTCCAGTGTCGGGCTCACCCGTCGTTTTATTGTGAAAGTATGAGCGGGGTTTGTGTAGGAACGTTTGTGTGAACTGTTAGTGCCGAGGACGAGCAGACATGTCTGAAGCTGTCGGTGCCTGAAACACTGACATGGAGAAAGCAGCAGCAGCAGCAGCAGTGAATGAAAGGAGACCCATGTCACCTGACTGACTGACAGACTGACACAAAACACGGTGAGTTGTTCTAATCTTACCGGCTGTGTCGGCTGGGAAACCCGGTGTTATTTCAAATGGAAAAAATCTGAGCCATAACGGTCCACATTTCCTACAGTACTCGGTCGACTGTTCACAATATAAAATATGCTACAATGGCGAGTGAATGACTGAGTGAACTTGCAGCAGTCAAAGTGTATTTTAATTTTAAAAAAAATCAGAAATCCTAGTTTAAGCTCTAGTTAATGAATTCGAAAAAAACATTTCAGAAATCCGAGTTTAAGCTCTAGTTAATGAATTCGAAACATACTAGGTACTGTACTGTACGTCCTCTAGAGGTGACAAGTATTCAATGTCTCTCATTTAAACTGGAAGTTTCACACGAATCCATTTTAATGTTGTTTTTATTGATTTATCTATTGAATGTATCGTGCCCACAGTGTCACGTATCTAGGGCAGGAAGTGCTAGAGAAAAGTGTTAGTACTTGTGGCTTTTCTTTATTTTGGTTTTGTTACGTAACTCTGCCCAAGTCTGTTACCTGACTCTTTACCCAGGTCATTGTACTACACTCTATTGTGGACATTTGTTTACTTTTATATTCGATACACTAGCACACCAGGCGTATGTGGCAAGATGAATTAGGGAAATACATTTCAGGAACACCGTGGTTTCGCTATCAGCACCAACTGAACCACTACGACCGTCTGTTAGCTACTGATAATTTAAATAGAGAATTACATCTATGATAATACAACTGGACCTAAATAAAAACGACATTAAAATATATGTTTGACCAGAAATACTTCAGGAGGAAGTTTGGTGAACCTTTACTGTGACTTTTGAAGTTCAGTTTTTATTTAAATCATTAAACCTGAGGCTTTTACACAAATATTTTAGTCTAAATTAGTTTGGATTTAAACATTTTTAACAGGCTGTTGCCTTTATTATACCTCAAGATTTCAATGTATGCGTCGTTATACTGGAGGAAAACACACGGTATGTTGTGGATTTATAATGAATGAAAAAATACCACTTCAGTCACCTTTACAGCAGCTTCCTGACACCGATGTGTTACCTTTTCTCCACAGACGACTTCCTGACTGACAGAGCGGAACGAATTTGAAAAAGATGAGCTTGCTGCACAGGTTGGTCTCCTACACTGACTTACAGTGAGGTCAGCGAGGTCAGGTTCAGTGACTCGCCGAGAATTTGTGGGGAATCCGATGTTCCGCCATAGATTCCCTGACTTCTGTATTCTACATTCAGATCACCGTAACTGCTACTTTCATGTCATTTTAATTTTAAAACTAACAGCATCCACTGGTCAGGGTGTCCAAGAGTGGAGGCGTCTTCGTTTGTCTTTGTATTTGCATACAGCAACGTTTCTGTTTGCACCCTGAGGGTGAAAGTTGAATAGCTGCTCTTGGGGCATTAATAATATAGCAAGAGACTAGCTGTCAACAAGACAAGACACATTTAAAGACACATTTTAAATATTGTGGATTTGCCATGTTTGGTGTCATCCAGTGACAGTGACCTTTGATTAGAAAATGTCGTCAATGCGTGTCGACAGGAACGTCGAGTGGTCCGCGTTTAAAGGCTGTTTTTATTACAACGTGAACAAGAGCAAGAGTTACAAAGTATTTTCTAAGCAATATAAAACTTGCGCTGACTCACTAACTGTCCCTGGATCTCTGAATTTCCACAGAAATCCAAATAAGTTTAATGTGGGGGTGGATTTTTCTTCCACAAGAGAGCAGTAATATTCCTGCAAAAGTTACTTGTGTGTTTGTTATCAGGCGTGATATAAAGATACTAAGCAATCAGCTGAGAACCATAAATGCAGTCGACACTTTCAACTGGACAGGCCGCACCTATTCAGGATTTAGCTAGAATTTTTCCAGCGGTCAATAACATCAACAACGTCCAGGTGACTTCTGTATCCAATGTATATAAGACGTTAAGATGAGACGTTCAGGGGCAGTAATATAGTAAAAGCCCAATGTTGTTGTTGTTGTTTTTTCTTTAATGTTTGAAATGCACTTACCTAAAATAAATATCATAGTCACAGTGGAGCAGACGAGTTTTGTTGTGTTTGTCACAGAGAGGATCGTTTTTTAGTGTCGTAACTCTCCCTCTCCCTGGACAGACTTTGTCACAGCAAAGACTCGTCTCCTGACATGTTTTTTCTTTTTTTTGTTCGCATAAAGTCCATGAACTGGTCGCATGGAGTTCACTGGTTCTTCTTCAGGCTACATGAACCTATGAAACAGGTTCTCTCCTAACCCTGCAGCCATTCGTGCACCATTATGTTTTGGCTTAAATGTCAAGACTTCAGAAGTATGCCATCATACCTGCTGCAGCCTGCACTGGGATTAACAGCTCCACACACACACCAACACACACACATTTCCCCTATTATTAGTTTGTCTTGAGATTTTCATTGTTTCGCTTGGTGACATTTAATATTCAGGGAGAGGAGGTTTCAGTCAGCTGTACTGGTTTACTGCCTCTCCCTGTTCACGTTCCAGGATCAGTTTGTATTTATTCCACATTATGACAGCGGTGAGTTGTTGACTGTAAATCAAATTGTATTTATTCCACATTATGAGAGCGGTGAGTTGTTGACTGTAAATCAAACTGACCTCTCAGCCAGTCAGTTTGCAGACCTGTGGTGGCCCTCAGCTAAATGAAGGCGGCGTTCGTCCTTGTTTTTCAGACGGCTGAGTCAGCTGCTCACAGTATGGAGCTGGAAAAGAAGGCTGGACCTTTCTCTGTGCCCGGCCGTCGGCCTTCACTTCAGGACTTTCTGCTCCTCTGTGCCAGAAACAGGTGCGCGGTCTCAGCTAATAACACTTACTGCATGTGTGAACAAGACAAACCATGACATAATGAGTAGTGGTGGCGTTTACAGCCCTACATGCGAGAATAGATAAGAGTTTTTCTAAATTTACAAAATAAAAGTCTGGCCCACCCAGGACTGACAGGTTTGGGTTTGATTCCAGACTTGCTCCTGCTTACATTTTCTTTGTCTAATTTTGAATGTTGATATTTCTCAGTCAGTCACCTAGCCTGTGATTTAATCAGATTAAAAACAATTCAGTCGTAATATGTGTGCATTTTCATATCAATCCATACATTAATACTGTGTATGTATACACATAGATACTGTAGACCCGATCCAGGTTCACAGAAAGAAGCTGTTCCTTTGGTTCAGTCACCTTCCTCAGGAGGAGAAACAGTTTGGAGGCTACTTCAGCCCAGAGACCATGCACGTGGATCCTCTGATCATGAGTCGAAAGTCGGGGGAGAGAGGAGGACTGCTCAGCTCCCCTCTGGACCCCGCCACCCTCTCCAGCCACGCTGTGACCGTGGAACAGCTGTTCAAGTCCACCGATGCCTGGAGCGACGGTCGCGGGTTGAACGTGCTGCTGTACGGGGCGGTGGGAACAGGCAAGAGCACGGTCGTCCGAAAACTGGTGCAGGACTGGTGCAGGGGGAGTGCACTGACGCAGTTCAAGCTCCTGGTGCCTTTCTCTTGTGAAGACCTCAGTGAACTTTCAAAGTAAGAGTTGATTCTATTCTATTCTAACCACAAAAAAAGCATCAGCAGCTGAAGAAAATAATTTTACTGAATCTTAAATAAATAATGAAATGAAACTAAATTGATTTCTGTGTCAAAAACATCAGGGTTGCATCTTTGAGGGATCTGGTCAGTCGGAAGTACCTTCATCTGAAGAAACACCCTCTATTGAGCGGGGAGGGAAACCAGGCCAAGGATGTGCTGTTTATCTTCAACGGCATGGAGAAAATGAAGCTGGACTTCAGGATTGGATCCACAGAGCTCTGCAGTGATCCGAACGAGCCACTTCCTGCCAACGTGGTGGTTGTGAACCTGCTGAGGAAATACCTCCTGCCCGAGGTGAGGCGTAAAACAAGAACTCATGGTCTGAAAGTGCATTCACAAGCTTCTTTCAAACAATTCATAATCTGAAAGTGCATTCACAAGCTTCTTTCTCGACAAAAAATATACACACACATTACTTTAAAAAATTTTTTTTTTTGTGCATTCAGGCCAGTATCTTGGTTTCCACCAGACTCTCCGCTGTGGATCTGATCCCCCAGAAGTACGTGAGTCACTATGCACAGATCTGCGGCTTCAGTGACCCAGACCGACAGCGAGCGTACTTCACCAGCCGCCTGCTGCAGGGGAGCAAAGACTCCGTACTCAACCCTAATGCCCAGTCTCTTGTGGAACTCCTTTATCTCAACCTCCAGCGAGAAAGTCAACTGGCCGCGGCCTGCTTCCTGCCCTCGTACTGCTGGCTGACCTGTGCCACCTTACACTACCTTCACTTCACTAACGCCAAGGCACCCATCCGCACGCTCACCGGCATTTACACCAGCTTCCTGAGGCTCAATTTCGGTGGTGAGGTTATGGGTTCAGGAACTGGGGCCCAAATGTCCCTCCAGGACCAACATGGTTCTCTGATGTTGTACGTCGTCCGCACTGTGGGTAAATTGGCTTTTGATGGCGTGACGTACAAGCGGACGTCTTTCTCGGAAGACGAATTGGAGCAGTGGATAGGAGGGAAGACCAAGACGGACGAGGAGCTGCGTCAGCTGGCAGTGTTCAGGACCGATGTCCTGGACTTCTTCCTGGCGCCGTGCGTAGAACGCAGTCGGAATTCAAACGAAGCTCTCGGCGAGAATGATCAGCGGCGGTACGTGTTTGCCGTGCCTGCCATGCAGGAGTATCTTGCAGCTCTTTACGTGGTTTTAGGGGAGAACAAGTCAGCTCTGGAGAAGATGACGAAGCAGGTGACTGTGGCCATCGGACAGGCGGGCGAAGATGTCAGTGCCATTTTCAACATCCTTTCCAAATTCATTCCTCTCAGAATTTTTGCCGTCTTTAACCTCCTCAAGCTTTTCCCCAAACTGTATGAGAAAATCAGCAGCCGCAATAGAGGCAACATCGCCAAAACACTGGCGACCGAGCTGTTTCGCTCCGAGGACAGCTACAACGAAGACGTCCTCGATCAGGTGGAGCAAAGCCTTCTGGGAGTCCACGGCCCTCAGCCTAAGCAGTACTGCGAGGGCCACCCGTTCGAGCTCTACCCCATCTTCATGGGTGGACTTTTGCACTTTGGAAACCGTAATCTCCTGCAGATGCTCGGCTGCAGCATCCAGAGCTCCACCGTGGTCCAGATCACCAACGCCCTCAGGAAGTACCTTGTCAGAGGTAGAGTTTCATTGGAGGCCATTGCTTTAAATTCTTGTCTCGCAATGTGTGTTTACTTTTACAAATAAAAATTCCAAATTCCTGTCCTGTACGATATCAGAGCTCAGCAAACCACAACCTCCGGAGGAGTTGATGGATCTGCTGGTGCTTCTGTACGAGTTTCAGAACCCCAGACTGACTGCAGAGGTGATTGCTTCAATCAGATCCATCCGCCTCAGCAACATCCGTATGACGTCACTGAAATGCTTCATACTGAGCTCTGTGCTCTCCTGCACCCCTGCAAGGTATCTCAAATCATTCATGACTGTTTTGTGTGAAAAAAAATGTTGTTGATTTTTCATTTGTGTCATGGTCTCTTCTCCAAGTTATCACCTGGATAAAATGGACCTGTCATCCTGTCTGCTGACTCACCAGATGCTTGAAATCCTGTCGCCTGCCTTCAGACACACAAAGAACCTCAAGTGAGTGAAATGTCTGTATTCTATACAACGACAACGTATTCACATATTCGAGCCCCGGCGTGTTGACTGTCCGCTACACGGACGTGTGAAGGTAAGTGCATGACCTTTGCTGTGTACAAATGCTTGGAAATTCATGTAAATGAATTTAAACATTTTGAGCTGAAAGCTGATCTTTGAGTACAAAAATATAGTAAAAGTAAAAAAATGCAGTTTGTGTGAAAAACCCAAATCAACAATTTTTTTTATCAGTGTGTGCATCCGTTTGAGACCAGATCTGTGTTGGTCTGGGTTATGACCCACATGTAGATTTGTAAAATTTGTAGCATGATCCATGTGGGTTCAGTCCAGTCTGGTGTGTTTTTATAGTATGTTGATAGATCTTTAGGTTCCAGGAAGGATTCACGTGCAGCATGTGTTTGACGTGTTGTTTGCTGCCTGTCGTTGTCGTCCTCAGTCTACAGTTTAACAGCCTGGGTCCTGAGTCCTGCATCCTCCTGAGGGACCTGCTACTAGATCCCAAGAATGCTATTAGATCGCTACAGTAAGATGACACCTTTAATTTTTGTGTTAATCTGAGTGGTTTCTGTATATTCTGACGTAGAGACAGGAAATAAATCAGGGAAAAACTCCAGGTTATCTGTTTTCATGTGAGTTGTTTTAGTTTTGCATTAAATTTTTTTTTTGTCTTTTTTGGTGTGTGGGTACAATTTTTAAAAAGTTTTGTTTGGCATACATTATCTTTTAACCTTTTGACCCCACTAATGTCAGTCTAAATTAAATATTCAACTGTTAGCTCACCATTAGTGAGTTTCGTTTCATCTCAAATCTCAGTGAAGTCATTTTTTTTTTTTAACAATTATATGAATCTCCTCACCAGACTCTGCGACAACCCTCTGCTTGAGTCCGGAGTCTGCACTCTGCTGGAGGCCCTGCAGGGGAACCAGTCTCTGACACATCTGTCTCTGATGCACACTGGACTTGGGGACCAGGGGGCCCTGGAGCTGGCCCAGAGGCTGCAGCAGCACCCGGTACTCCAGGAGCTCAATGTGGCCTACAACAACATCGGCGACAACGCCGCTCTGGCTCTGGTGGACGCCTGCAGGGAGCATCCCAGTATTCACACTGTGCAGTAAGAACCAGAAACCTCTCCATTCTCATAAAGAACCTGTGCATTATTACAGAAAGACTCAGCACAAAGTAACTAAGCTAAATGACAAGTGCAGAAGTAAAAAAATGTAAGTTAAAGCAAACACTTGTTGATGTTTTGTCTGTGTGCAGTTTGTATCTGAACGCCCTCAGTGACGTGGGGAAACAATCCCTCTACGTGAGAGGAGATCCGCACAGAACCGGCCGCCGAGTCAAGGTTCTGGCTTCAGTCACAGAGGGGTCGGATATTTCCGAGGACTGGCATCCCATCCTCAATGTGATACGGAAAAACGCATCATCCTGGGATCGTCAGCGTGTCCAGCAGCAGCTTCAGGTATTCAGTCAAGACACATGTTTTGATAATGTTGAAAATTTTATAATTTTATGTTAAGATGTTCCACTTTTAACATTTAATTTTCTTAAATAAACAAACTATTACTAGTTATTTTGATGTACAGACACATACATAATTTGATAATAAAGCCCAGTAATGTTCCTTGAACACACGAGGGAATTACCGCCATCTAACGGTTACAGTAAGCAACGACACTCTCCAACAGCAAGAAGTCTCGATTTTACATGCACTTTCACAGGATTAGATGCATATTGTGAAGTAAGGCAGTCAGTTTGTTTGGCTTGGTGGCTAAGGAAGCAGACTTGGGTCCAGGAGGTCACAAGTTCAAATCCACTAGCTGCTAATTTGCACTGAGTATGGCACCGTCCGTGCACTCCTGCGTCACAGTGAATTAAATTTGCCTTTTGCATGCAGGTGTTCCTCAGGGATCTGGAGTGGGGCCGTCAGCAGCAGCCGAGCCTCTGGAAGAGGTTGCATTTCCGCAGGGTGGAGAAGGGAGTTCGACAAACTCTGCGGATGCTCAAAAACGACAACCTCCCTCCACCCTGAGGATACGACAAATAATGATTTTTAAAAAGCAATATCAACAAGCAAAGAAAAGACACATTATTAACGGCATTGGTTGAATTTCACTATTAACATATCAGCTGCTGAGTTGAAGAATCTGTGGCTCAGACTGTTCACAGGTTGTCCAGGGGAATTCTTCAAGGAGGCCAAAGCATGCAGCAGACGGGACATTAGGTTAGTAATTCACTGCTCCTTCTACGGCTTTAGCACTTAAACTGACTCAGGCTGTTTTTTTAAGGCATTTGCCAAGAGACAAGTGAACATTTTGCACATATTGGCTGTTTTCAACCCCCTAGGAAGAGTTTTGTGGGGGGAAAAAATCAAGTGACTGGTTATAAAGTTTACAAAAAGAGACAGAAGGTCATGAAATGTACTGTAAGTAAAGTCTTCCAGTTTCATATATATTAAATCTCCATCTCCATGAAAAAAAAAATCTGCCATATGTGAAATACTAACTTTCCCAGCATGGAGTTGATTTATTAAAAGGTAAACACAGAAATTTGTCTATTTTTTTTTCAATTAAGCATTTTATTTTAGCACATTTTATTACTAAAGCATTATTATATATAAGCTTTAGTTGTCTCCCTGTAAACCTGAACCAATAATGAAAACTTAAAGGGAGGTCGCCTGTCTGCACTTACACACCACGTCCACCAGGTCGTGCCCTTTTACATTGGTTCGCTTAATTTTGTTTTATTTTGACAAGTTGAATTCTGTTGTTTCTTTTTTTAAATGTACAAAATAAACGAACAAACTCAGAGAGATAAAAGACTAAAATGATTTTTAAAGAAGACGCGGGGATCAATATTGCAAGTGGATTTCAGTTGCTCTATTCGTGCCCAACTTGCGTTGTGTTTTATTTTGAAATGTTTACCACGTTCGCCCACTACAGACCGACTTACTTCCGGCTTCATATCTGTCACTATCGATTACCGGACTCGTCTTAATCACCCTCACCCGTTGCTCGTTTGCTCGGTGTCATCAGTTCGACTGCTCGCGCTCCCTTTTTGCGGTTTTACTTTTGTAACTTTCCACGGTTTTGTATTAGTTTTTGTACAAGAAAGAAACAGTACAACATGTTTACTTTTTACGGTTTGTTGCAATTTCGGAATGACCGGTATTTCTGTGATAGGAGGCTTTTTGGAAGCCGTAGAAATGTGACTCCTGAAACCTGATAGGATAACTCAGTTTTTTCAAATAATGGAACGTCCATTTTAATGAAAACATGACTGTTTACACTTCCACTTAATCCTGCTTTAGGGTATTTTGACGAAGCCTCACGTGTAGTGGGGGTGGGGGCGTGTCAGCAAAAACCTGGAGAAGGTTCGTTAGTGGGAGGGGACTCAACAGTTGAGCAAATGTGGATTAAAAAAAAGTGACATAATAAACCAGTTGAGTTTTATTTTGGTTTGGGTTCATCCTCTTACTGAAGGACGGATAGAACAATGCGATTCAAGGTTGTTTCTCCTGTGCATTTAACGGCTTCTCCAGTCAACAGCTACGGCTCCATATCATGGTAAGAAAGTCACTGGTCTTCTAACACAGGGTGAATTTAGGGTCATGTCTGTGGGGTTAATTTAAATGTGCCACTGTGGATTGTGAATTTTTGAAAAAATAACAAGGAAAAATGTTGAAACGCTGAGTTTCATTTGGCTTAACGCAAATGTTACAAGTTCCTTTGCAGCGAGATAGTTACAAATAGAAACAAAACTAACCCTAAAGTATTTTTATTGTATTTTAAAAGACACAAATATTTTAGGTGAAGACTAAAACAGTCGACGTGTTTCTATAGAAAATAAGAATAAAATTCATATTTCACACAAATCTACGCACTTTTATCTACGTATTTAGTTTTTATTTAGTTAACACGGAAATATTAAGGCGTCATGGCTAGTTATTAAAGTTGCCCAGTCGTGGGGCAATTCTAACTTAAACCTCCATCCATTCATTTGCCTGAACCTATAACCTGCCCTGGAAGCTTGTTATGTTTTTGTTTGACATGTGTTGTCAACTCCAGAGAAATAAATTGCCTCCAGTTATATACATTGAAATCTGTACCTCGAGTTCCCCCTACTGGGAGTAAAGCCACATTGCACGGTCATCACCTCAGTTGTTCTAGTTACATAAGGAAGAACACAAAGTTTTTGATCACTTGAAAATATCAGTTGCTTGTTACCAATGTGCAGTTGACCTGTACTACATGTATATGCAGTAAAACTGCAGTTTTCCATGAAGTTGTGGAGCGCTGAGCTCACAGGGTAAATGTTTAACCCAGAGGCAGGAATCTCATTCTCACCTCGCTCTCACTCACTGTGTTTTCTGTGTGCTGTGAAACTCGTCCATCCAGTGTCTCTGCCAGAACAGGAACGCTCACTCAGGACTCCATGAGCTCCTCCACAGGTAGGTCGACACACAGCGTTTCATCATTTGTATATTCAAATCTCTCGGCTCCAAAGCTGCAGTGTCTGACCTCCGCAGAACCTGTGGTTTTTTTAAAACCCTCTGACTCCTTCTTGAACTGTCTGCAGGCAGCGTTCACGCAACCAATTGCCTTCCATTTTATTTTAGGTAGATACTGTATATAGAGAGAGATAGAACTTTAATTAATCCGCCAGGAGTTCTTTTTGGGAGTTCCATAAGTTTGACTTTTTCTTAAATTGAAGCCAGGCTCTGTTCCAGACAGACATCAACATTGAATAATCACAGTAAGGTTGAATAATAACAACAATAATACTGACTTTATCTCCTGCTGTAAATGAAAATAGTACAGTACCATAGTTAGTACTCTACCTAGTGCTGAGGCAGTGACTGAAGAAATAAAAACATTATAAAACCAAACAGCAAATATTGAGGAAGTGAAACTGTGGTTAAAGCTGTGTCGTCGTCTCAAAGTTGCACTTTGACACCATCATGTCTTTGTTATCAAGTGGGCAGAACAGAAAAAGAACAGACCAAAATCTTGTGTTTTGTTTTGTGAGTTTTTTTTAAAAAAGTTCATGTTTCTTCTTCTTCTGTTGTTGTTGACCGTATTAACTGCAGTATAAAGATACTTTTCTTATTGTCTGAGCCCATGACTTGGCCACTCTTTGTGGACAGAAGGTGCTTCTTGGTGGGGTTAAAGTACCTCCTTGGTTATGGTGGTTGATGAGTAAATCATTATCAACAGTGTGAACAACAGGCTCAGGTGCTTAGTGGTGACGTAGCTGCGGGACCTCACTGTGTTTCTCTCATTGGTTCCCTCAGGCTGCCAGGATGCCGTCCACGTGCCACGGTGAGTATTGACAGCTCCAGACGTGTACCTTGTATATATATATATATATATCAAGGTGTAGACCAGCGGAAGGGGCTCGGCGTACAACCCTGAGGGACCCCGGTGTTCTGTTGTTCCTTAAATTACCAGAAAAAAAAAAAACAGCACACAAACCAGACTGAGTATTTAGGGTTTTTAGAACTCGGTATTTTGCTAACGTATAACCCTGTGATGAGTCAAGAGGTTGACGCTAATAGTTTACCTTAAAAATTGACAAAATGCTGAATAAATAACCTCCAGAAGTGCTTTTATTCCCTGTCACTGAAAATGTTGCCTCTCTCATACTTTAATACTTAAGTGAAATATTTGATCATGGGATTTAAAGTTTTCCTCCTTGTCTGTTGTTCTACCGCATCAGGTTTAAAATTTTGCCATGAGCAACTGTTGATCTGGACTGTCAAGAGGGTGACGCTAATAGTTTACCTTAAAAATTGACAAAATGCTGAATAAATAACCTCCAGAAGTGCTTTTATTCCCTGTCACTGAAAATGTTGCCTCTCTCATACTTTAATACTTAAGTGAAATATTTGATCATGGGATTTAAAGTTTTCCTCCTTGTCTGTTGTTCTACCGCATCAGGTTTAAAATTTTGCCATGAGCAACTGTTGATCTGGACTGTGTGAATAAACCTTTTTTAAAACCTTAAGAAGAAGAAAACTAGTCTAGACTTTTTCAAAATAAACATTTTTTTTTCCTATGGCTAAATTCCATATGTAACATTTTTTACAACATTTATCTGCTTTTTTCATTTTCCCCTTTGAACTGCAGTTTCACCTTCAATCCAAGAGAGGGCATTGATAATCCAGCCTTGGTCATCACTGACGACCCTGGTGAGTTTAAAACACACTCCGTCTACACCCACTTCCCCTCTCCAGCGCTGATGAAATGATTTTAATATAATGATTTTTGTGTGTAGAGCCAGACAGCAGTCTGGTTCCCAAACTGTGCTACCTGAAGCGTATGGAGGGCCAGAGTTTTGGCTTCTACATGCGGGTGGACCAGACCCACCACTCATTTGAGGTCAGAGGTGTGGAACGGTGGAGTCCTGCCGAGTGCAGTGGCCTCAAAGATGGAGACAGGCTCCTGGAGGTCAACGAGGAATATGTGGCTGACAAGGACTTTTATACGGTCAGTGTCCTAAAATGTTGGAAAATTTCATTTCATCCAGAATCTGTTATCGTACATTTTCACCGTTCCTTTTTTACAGAAACTCTGTCTGTGGAACAAGTTCTTCCCACGTTCTGTTTGAACACCCGAATGTCACTTAGGCTACGTAGGGACCTGACGTCTCAACTAGTGTTTTTAGGCGCATACTGCCCCCTACTGCACTAGAGTGTGTAGTGTCATGGTATGACCAGTGATTTTTGCGAGATCATCATGAATCGCGATTCATTTTTTAGATTTAAACCAATGCGAATTGTCACACAATTTATTGATTTTTTTAACCCATTCCCGATGTATCGTTACGTCCCTTCTGTCCTTTATTTTACCATTTTAAATCATTTATATTTTGTACAAGTATTTATGTTTAAATTTATGAAGAACTAAAACTGCCAGGAAAAGATATATTATGTATTCATGCCAACTTACATAAAAAAGTTATTTATATCTGTGTTTTTTCTCCCCCTGCAGGTGATGAGGAAGATTCAGTCTTGCGGCGTACATCTGTTTCTCCTGGTGTTGAGAAAAGAAGAGTATGAACAGGTGAACTGTCGACTGTACAAACTGACCAAAAAAAAAACCCAAAACAAACAGCAGGTTTGACTCCATGGTGCTGTGTTGTCTTTGGTTCTAGTCCATGTCTATGGGTCTGGACCTGAAGATGCTGGTGAAGCTCGCCAAGGGAGACCACTGGACCAGACCTAGACTATGTCACATCAGCAAAGAGCCAGAACACGGCCTGGGGATGACCATAGTTGCTGTGGAAGGTACTGGGATGTACTGTATGGAATTCTTGTGTGTTTTTAGTCGGAAATTTAATATAACGTCTTTGGTGTGTAGAGCCAGACAGCAGTCTGGTTCCCAAACTGTGCTACCTGAAGCGTATGGAGGGCCAGAGTTTTGGCTTCTACATGCGGGTGGACCAGACCCACCACTCATTTGAGGTCAGAGGTGTGGAACGGTGGAGTCCTGCCGAGTGCAGTGGCCTCAAAGATGGAGACAGGCTCCTGGAGGTCAACGAGGAATATGTGGCTGACAAGGACTTTTATACGGTCAGTGTCCCAAAATGTTGGAAAATTTCATTTCATCCAGAATCTGTTATCGTACATTTTCACCGTTCCTTTTTTACAGAAACTCTGTCTGTGGAACAAGTTCTTCCCATGTTCTGTTTGAACACCCAAATGTCACTTAGGCTACGTAGGGACCTGACGTCTCAACTAGTGTTTTTAGGCGCATACTGCCCCCTACTGTACTAGAGTGTGTAGTGTCATAGTATGACCAGAGATTTTTGCGAGATCATCATGAATCGCGATTCATTTTTTAGATTTAAACCAATGCGAATTGTCACACAATTTATTGATTTTTTTAACCCATTCCCGATGTATCGTTACGTCCCTTCTGTCCTTTATTTTACCATTTTAAATCATTTATATTTTGTACAAGTATTTATGTTTAAGTTTATGAAGAACTAAAACTGCCAGGAAAATATATATTATGTATTCATGCCAACTTACATTAAAAAATGTTATTTATATCTGTGTGTTTTTTCTCCCCCTGCAGGTGATGAGGAAGATTCAGTCTTGCGGCGTACATCTGTTTCTCCTGGTGTTGAGAAAAGAAGAGTATGAACAGGTGAACTGTCGACTGTACAAACTGACCAAAAAAAAAACCCAAAACAAACAGCAGGTTTGAC
Source organism: Cynoglossus semilaevis (assembly GCF_000523025.1). Classification (NCBI taxonomy): domain Eukaryota; kingdom Metazoa; phylum Chordata; class Actinopteri; order Pleuronectiformes; family Cynoglossidae; genus Cynoglossus; species Cynoglossus semilaevis. Next base: position 2,575,857 of record NC_024310.1, on the reverse strand, counting down.
TCCATGGTGCTGTGTTGTCTTTGGTTCTAGTCCATGTCTATGGGTCTGGACCTGAAGATGCTGGTGAAGCTCGCCAAGGGAGACCACTGGACCAGACCTAGACTATGTCACATCAGCAAAGAGCCAGAACACGGCCTGGGGATGACCATAGTTGCTGTGGAAGGTACTGGGATGTACTGTATGGAATTCTTGTGTGTTTTTAGTCGGAAATTATTCGATTTCTGTATTGGAATTTTCAGTGAAAAGTTCCAAGATGATTCATTTAAAAGTGATCTTTAAAACAAGACCAGTCCTGAAGAAGTAAATAAGGTTTAATGCGGTGACACGATGGTGATGTCATCAGGTCAGAAGGGTCAGTACATGGTGTGTACGGTACCAGACGGTGCAGCAGAGAAAGCCGGCGTCTGCACGGGCGACAGACTGATCTGGATCAACGGAGCCCTGGTTTCGATGCTGACTCACTCCCATCTCGTCAAAGCTGTAGGTGTACGGTCTCCAACAAGTCCAAACATTTGTCACGGTCCATGTCAAATGTCACACGTGTGTTTCCTGCTCAGGGGAAGAAGAGCGGGAACTCGGTGACTCTTCTGGTCGCTGACAGCGAGAGCGAAGCCTGTTACGTCAGGAGGAAGATGCCCATCCTGCCCGTCATAGCCCAGTGCTGCAGCATTCCCCACGCCGCCAAGACCATGCACCTGGAGAAGGGCGCCGACGGCTACGGCTTTCTGCTGAGGCAGGAGAAGCTGGTGGGCCAGGAAAGAAAAGGTGAGACCGAGACGCTCCGGACCAGGGGTCTCCACCCTCAGTTTGAATCTCAGAGGGTACTTAGTATATTTTTCTATTTTTCTTTAATTCTTTGGTGTCCCAGTTCACGTGCTGAGGGAGATCGATGTTGGAAGTCCAGCTGAAGGAGCGGGCATGGAGGATGGAGATCTGCTGCTGGCCGTCAACGGTGAACCCGTGGAGTCCTCGCAGCACGAGGACATTGTCCAGCTGATCAGAAAGAGTGGGGACGAGGTCACCCTGACCACCATGTCCATACCAGGACGAGACTTTTACAGAGCGGTAGGTACATGTGACTAAGGCGCCACCCACTGGTCACAGACACACACACACTTGGTCTTGAAGTGTTTGTGTTCTCCTGCAGTTGGACCTTTCTCCACTGCTGTTCCACGAGGACCGATTGTCTGTGAACGATGACTGCGCCAAGAACCAGGGGAACGACCGAAGATCTACTGGCTCAGGTCTGTAAACACAACTAATTCACCTCAGACGTTTAAGAACGAGGTTAGAAACCTGTTTTATGAACCTGAGTTAAGGTATTTGAATAAAAAAAACACCAGACACTTACAGTTTATCAGTGTATATTTTCTACATATTATTTTTAAAATATTAATAAAAAAAAATTCAAACAGTAAGAAGTTTACTTTGTTACATCGTCAAAGCTTCCAGACTGGTCACTACTTTTATCTTTTATAAATAAATGTTTTTATTTTGAACCACAGTTTTTTTTAGTGGATCATTTACCCAGTTCAGCCGCAGGAGGAGAGTTTGTTGAATTGTTGTTGTTCATTCTGTTTTTCAGATTCCAAAAAAGTTAGTGCTTTCTTGTAACGGGATTGGGCAGGAGGCCACGCCCCCCACCCCTCACGCACACCCCGATCCCTGAACCTGGGAAACGGGAGGATCCAACATCAAGGGTTAAAAAAGACATGGCGTTGTCGACCATTTTAAAACACAAACAAATGCACTTTAAATGAAAATGTTTTTTTTTTTTAACGACCACAAAATTATAAATTTCTTGTGGTTTTTTTTTTTATTTCTCTGAATTTAACTATTTAACATCCAGCATCCTGTGAAATATTAGAATCCATCCACATCCGACCGTCTGTTTATGTCAACCATCAGTTTTTTTCTTTGGCACATTATATTCACAATAACAAACCATTTCAAAAAGAGAAGAAGATTCTTCTGTATTATACATATGATATATATTTATAAATACATTATTATGACTTATCATGTGTGTGTGTTCCTGGTGTAGCTATGCTTGTGGGGACATCTTTTACGCCTGTGTTTTATGGGGACATTTGGTAAGGATTAGGATTATATATATATATATATATATCACATTTGGTAAGGATTAGGATTAAATATCTATCTATCTATATATTGTAATAGTTAAGGTTAAAGTGATAAAGTCCAGGTGTGTGTGTGTGTGTGTTTGGTGCTGTATGAGGCTGTCACCACAAGAGGCGTACCTTTATATACTGCAACGTTTATTCAAATTACAATGCATCTGATTAAAACATCAAATACACAGACATGGGTTTAGTACAGCAAAATTATAGGAATCCAAATAGTCCAGTAGTTGTTGACTCGTGGTTAATCTCTCAAACAAGGTTTCTTGGTTGTTAACTCTACAATTGTTTTTTTTTTGTTTGTTTTTTCAAAGTGAGCATTGTTTCATTCAAGTACTTCATTTAAAAAAAAAAAAAAGGAAAAAAAGAAAAATACAGAAAACGTGATGTTCTATACAAAGAGTAGAGAAGCAGGAGATGTGACGTGGAGGGAAAGTGACCTGCACCACCGCTGACTGTGTTCATTCCTGAGAAATTGTTTAATTTAGTTCCCAATAAGGATTTTTTTATGTAGTTTATTGATTGGTCAGAGATGGTCCGCGATGTTGGATGACGAACGATTTTCAGTTTCAATAAGACGACACGATGGTAAATTTGAAGGCGTGAATTTTGTGTTTGTTAATCCCTAATTAACCAGTGCTTTATTTTGAATATTTTTTCCTTAATCTGCCATGTTGACTTTGCTTCATTATTTTTTAGACCAAAGAAAAATACTGAAGGTAAGAAAAATATTCCTAAGAAAATTTGAAAAAACTTTCATGAATATTCATGTCAATAACAATTCTTTTTTTCTTTTCATCTCCTCAGTTTAGGTCTGAAGTTAAACACATCTGCAGCCTGTGTTTCCATTGGAGGCGTCCGTCTACAGACCAGGTCACATCCTGTTTCTTTGTCTCATCTAAACAAATGAAATCGACTTCTTTTTTGATTTTTTTTTTTGTGTTGTTGTTATTATTAGATACACCTTAATTTCTGACTTTTTTTAGTTATTATTAGATACACCTTAAAAATGAGTACATCTTGATCTGATCTACCCTCATAACTTTGCTCTGGTCTGGTTGATGTTTACGATTACATTTAATTCCCTGGATTTAAGAGGTGACATGGAAACCATCTGCTAAAGATTTAATTTAATTTCGTCCTGCTTCTCTGGCAAGGCATTGGTCAGAATCGACCTTGTGACCTTGAGTCAACCTTCTTTTTAGTGTTAAGGTCTGTTCTCACGCCTGACTGAATCCACCCAGGAGTCTGTTTGAGTGATAAGACATGAGTGAATCGACCAAAACATTATTTCTAAATTTCTTAATTCATGACGAACTTTGTCCCCAAAATTATTTTTATGAATGAACTTCAAACACAGCCACTGTGGCGGACGTGGTGAATTTCCCTCCCCGTCAGGTTCCCTCCACTTTATTAAAAGGCTGGAAATGACTAACAGTCAGGAAACTCTTGGCTATTTGGGCGAAGTGATACAAACTGTGAGACGATTCAAAACGTTCAGGTGAATGAGTCGCGTTTAGTTTAGTTTAGTGCAGGACAGGCTGGTAGGAGGCTTATTTTTTCACCATTATCTCAGTAAAAAAAGCTTGAATTCAAGTAGCTTGAATTCAAGTGTTTTCATCTCACCCCCACGGAGGAAAACCGGAAAAGTGAGGAGGTGAACAAAGCCAAGTCAGAGGTAGAGACCAACAGGTGAAAGTTCCATGTACTGTACATATTCACACAGTGCTGCAGTGATGAAGTCGTTAACACCCAGTGACCCCCCCCCCACACTCCCCACCCAAAAAAAAAAACAAAAGGTTTCTCCTCCCTCCTCAGATAGATCTACAACTCTGCTGAACATACAAACAAGATTCAACATTTAAACATGACTATGTATTCTCTGACTCGTTGACCTCTACACGCCCTAGTTGCAGGTTCAAAAATCAAGAAAATATATATACACATTTGTATGCAATTTCTAAAAAATAAAAATTAACTTCACAGCCTTAGAAATGTGCAGGCTAATACAATTTCTATACAGTGGTATTGATGTTTTCAGGTGTGTGTGTGAGAGTGTGTGTGTGTGTTGACCCACTTCTATTTCACATATGTACAGAATCATACTGGGGGGGGTGAGAGGAGGGGTGTGTGGGAGAGGGAGGGAGGGGTGTTGGGATAATGCATGCGCTGGGACAAAACAGGTGTAGGAAGGAAAAAAAAATCAGAAAAATATTTCAAAGGTTTCACTTCAGAGCTCATTCTGTGGAGTTTACATGTATGAGGAGATAGGTGGCGTCGGTGCGTAATTAAGTGCTGTTTTCTGTAGAGTCCATGCCATGACTTGTACGCTAGTCCGTTATGCTACGTGTGTTGGTTGAAGGAAGAGTCCGTGTTTTTCTACCCAGGTTCTAGGATGAAAGATGCTGAACGACGATGGTATTGCTGGTTTTACTGGTTTTGTTTTCAACCCTGGTTCAGTGTGTTTTAGTAAAACTGTCAGTTCTGTCGCGTCGTCCAAAGAAAGTCACACTCCAAGAGGAAGAGCACAGCAGTGTCACCAACCAACACTGCACCATCATGTCACGGTTGGACCACAAAGTCTAAGAAAAACCTGAGGGTCTCTGCTCGTAACGCCTCGGCCAAAACCCACCATGGCCAAAAACACCTAAGTCTGCCCTCTAGTGGTTCTCAAATGATCGAGCCAGTAAACCCACACTTTACCTGAGTTAACACTTTAATGCCAGGGCCTAGCAAAACGCTTTTTTTTTTCATAAATAGCCATTCCCCGTATAATTAGATTGCGTTAAGTAGAGAATGTGCTAAATGCTAATTCTCTCTCTCTTAAGTCTAAAACTTAATTAATTGCTTGAATTCTTTCCCAAATAAACGAGCAGCGGTTGAGACAACAGGTGCCACAAAGTTAACTCGAGGTTGTGCTTCGTAGTTAGGAAGTACTGTTAGGTCACAACCCATCATTTAGGACGCTGCCCGATCGGCCTGCGCTGTCTAATTCCACACCGTTTTCACTTCACCTGCGATTTTGTCTGTATTTTCCTCTAAATGGGATCATAATCGACAACATATCTGTTGAACAAAGAACAAAAACAAACAAAAAGAAACAAAACAAAACAAAGCCATATAATTTTTTGTTTTACAAACTTAATACAACTTTCTTTGCTCTGAATTTCCTCCTATTCTTATCATTTTTTAAAAATATATTTTATAGGCGCACTACCAGTGTCAAGTCTAGTAAGAAAAGGAATAAAAATGCAAAGACAGTGTTTATATCTGGAGTGGACAGAGACGTGAAGATGTTGGGGAATTTGGCTAATTTAAGATACGTAGTTTTATATATATGTGAGTTTCGTTTATGGCACATGCAGAAAGTAACGTATAAACCAGTGCGTTTGCAGGGAAAGTGGTGTAAACAGCAGTGTATAATGACCATGCCTTTTTCATCAGGACAAATAACAGGTAAAAAGAACGTATCTACACAGGTTGATAGGTATGGGTACAGACAAAACCGACGCTAACTGAACATAAAGCCAATTGACGTGAGTGTAGAGATAAACGCCGGTCGGTTCAAGTATAGATTAGCTTAAACAAGCTAACGCGGGGCTTTCGGTCATAGACACAGCAGTGTTATTGGTCCACAGTCAGAATGGACAGATTAGGTAAGAACTGTACATATACAAGGCATTCTGGGATGTGTAGGAATGAAATGATTAAAAAGAATATCTTTTCTAGGGATTCCTGAAGAAGGTTGAGGAGGCTTCAACAGAGAAGATGAGAACAAAATGACCAGGAGGTGGCAGTGTGGCACCAAAAGGATGTGAACTGCACTGAGACTAAGAAGACAGAGCAGAGGAGGAGCAGACTCCTGGTCAACCGTGTGACCTGTGAGTAAATCTTTGTTTCTTTACTCCCCAGTAACAACCCTCTGAGGTAATGTTTACTTCTTTTTTCTTTCTATTCTCAGTAGCAGCATTAGCAGCTACTAGTGACAAACCCATCATCACCTATTTTTTCCATATTTTAATTTCAAACATTTACTACTAATTTCAAACTTTGGTTCACCCAAAGTGGTGATTTAGCTTCTTAGCTAGCTGTCAACATCCCATGAGCGAGAACGGTTGTGTCGGCTTTAGTGATCAACGCAGGCAAAAAATATAGATTAACAACTAATGAACGTCAACAACCCATTAGTGAGAACTGCTGTGTCGGCCTTAGTGACCAACGCAGGCAAAAAAATATAGATTAACAACTAATGAACAACACAACTGATCAAAGTTGTGTATTTTCATAGTTCTGTAGAATACTTTCACTGAAGTATACATACTTTTACTGCACTCAGAGGTACTGAGAAGTTGTCCTGCTAACACACTGCTAGCTACAGGTTTTCATTTTACCAATGGGCAATGAGGGTACTTAAGGTTGAATAGCACTTGAAAGGGCTCCCCTGGTGGAGAACATGATAAGTACTTTAATTGTTTTGAAGTTTATTCAAATTAAATTTTTTTTGTCTCCTTACTATGAGAGAGAGATACACTTCCGTCAACTTGATTTAACTGTACACACACCTGCAGTTCTTGTCGGGGGGAAAGACATTTTGCATTCACTTTAAATAGAAGAAAATGGGAAGAGTTTGTTTGGACAGACAACAGCAGTTAGTGCACGGCGAAGGTGAAGCACAGGAAGTTCTGCAGACGTGTGAGAGGCGAGTGGATCATGTTTTGTCTATTGCTCTTCGTTATACTTCATTTGCTTGAATGTGACGTAAACAGTTATGTCAGTGTTTGACGGAAAATAGGTTTGGCTTGTTGGGAAGCAGGAAAAAAAAAAAAGTTTTTCACCTGGTCTTCTGTTCAGCTTCACAAACTGCTGTTTGTGTCGTTTTAGACCTTTCACTTTCAGGATTATACATAAACATAATAATTTAAAAGGATACAGATTTTAGCCAAAGGGACTGAAATTTGTTTTTGGCGTTTCAGGTAAAAACCAGACACTTGTTCACTTAGTTTTATCTTCATTATAAACTCATTCATAAATTAAATCATGCAAAATCTAACTTCATGTACTGCATGTACACGAATATACACTTTGTTATATTTATCTTCTTTATACTTCATTCTTTTAAGTGCATTTTTTTTAAACTTCTACCAGTGTTTTTGTAAAAAATAACATATAAAAAGAGTCGACTTTGGACTCGCTGACCCTCGCTGACCCCACTCGACCTTTCCAAATGCCTGACACTCGTCAGACTCGGTTCAATGTCTGAAAATGTGCTGCTACAATTTGCAGAACGAACAGTGTGACATTTTATACGTGATTCCCTCGTCTTTGGCAAACAAAATGTTTCGTGTTTAAAAACCAGGACCAAATATTAGGAACACTGTGGACACTAGGCTTCCAATAAGTTAAATTAGTTTTTGGATAAAATAGAGAAACTAGCACGTCTAATGTTGCACCTACACTATCAACTCGCTCGAATCGATTGTCTAAACAAGAAGCAGACGGCGTGTGTGTGTGTGTGTTTTTAAGGTGGACGCAGTGAAGCAGACGAGTCTAATTACAATTACAAGAACTTTGAAAATTGACATTTAAAACTTGTAATAATGTACAGAAAATAAGAAGAAAGAAATAATAATAATTAATTGACTTCATATATCAGATAGGTTTCATCTAAACTACCTGGACATGGGCACGTGGGTTTGTCTCCAATATTCAGTATTTTGGTCTTCAGAGCTTTTTTCTTCGTTCCTTCCCTTCCCGCCCCAAACCCTCTGCTACAGACCGTGAAGCCGTTACCAGTGGACTGTTCCTCACCAGGCCTGCTCTCCAGTGAAATGCTACAGAGATTAGAGAAGACGCTGAGATGCGCTCTTTGTTCCCGGTTTAGCAGCGTGTCAGTTGGGGCCGATGACGTCACAGCGGCAGCAGCAGCAGCGACTATTCCCACACCAGCGGAGACGGAGGCATTTCAGACGGCTGAGCCACTGTGGAGCTGTTCACCGGGAGATCAGCGTCACATTAGTCGTTCTCCACGGTGTGTGTGAGTTCATATTTTTATAAATAATTACATTCTGTGATCTCAAAAAACAAATATCAATGTCCAAACTGCATGACTTTGTGAAATTTAACATGGAAACTGTGTAGGATTGAGCACCATCTAGTGCACAAAATAATATAATTATTAAATACTAATAATAATAATAACATATATTTATATATATATATATACACACCCCTTAGCTTTAGAATTCATAATTGAATTTTTGAAATTTAATGGGTTATAATTTTAAATAAATTATGCTGATCATAAATTATTAAGTATTATCTTTACTAATACTATAATCAATATTTTTACCCCACAAAAGAAAAAAACTATTAAGTAATTAAGTCTAACTATCATCTTAGCCTGACTATTCTGACTGTTTTAGTCTGACTGTTTTTAGTCTTTAAAGAAAAATAACATTACAAAAAAAAATGGATCAAGTCAAGATAGTGGAGGAAAGGTTTCTAAATCAGGGGGGAGGTTGGGGGGGGGGTTTGTTCTCTGGTGTACAGGAGGATGTCGTGGGTTAATAACAGGGAAACTGACAAGAGAAGAAGAAGAAGAAGAAAAAAAAGGCACCTTTTACCTGATAAAGCTTTTAAAAGCAGCAGACTGGGGGTTGATGCAGAGCGGCACTCGACTCCCTTTCTGCTGCTCCAGAATGAACTGATGGATGATCTCTGTCAGACAAACACAACACGGCCGTTTAGACCACGACTAAAACGGTGCTCTGTTACACCTCAACATTAACATAATAACTGTACAAACTGTCAAAAAAAAACAACTACAAATATATTCTAGGATCAGGAAGTGAGAATCAGAAATAAGAAGGGAAGGATAATAACATAAATTAAAAAAACATATATACATATATACTGTATAGAATACATGTAAACATGTGTAAATATATATTTTATATTTTTATATGTATATATATGTACACATGTGTTAAAATATATATCGTATGTATTTATGTATATATGTATAAATATATATTTTATATATTTATATGTATATATGTGTAAATATATATTTTATGTATGTATGTATATATGTGTGTAAATATACATTTTATATATGTATATATATATATGTATGCACATGTGTATAAATATATATTTATATATATGTATATAACCTTAAAACCTTCTTAAATGTGTGGACTTGACCTGACCTTTGACCTGTCTGACAGAGCTCAGGTTCTTCTCGAAGCCGTCATCAAACTTGAGATTAGTGATGGGCTCAAAGTCACTGGTGTACACGCGGCCCGAGGAGGTGGTGTAGCAGCACTTGCACATGCACGTGTGGTAGCGCAGTCGACCCTCGTCCAGGTAGGGGTGAGCCAGAGCGTCCTTAGCTGAGATTCTCTTTGACTGCGGAGAGACACAGAGAGAGAGGAGTAGTGGTACCACCAGATGGAAATGTGGTTTTGTTGTTGTCAATTTACAGTAAAGTTTTTTTATGCATTCTACGCCATCTATTGGGGAAATGCAGTCATTGCGGGGAAAAGGCCGAATGATATAATAATAATATAAATTAATAATATAATTTGGAAAAGATTGATGGGCCGGATTAAAAAGCCAAACGGGCCACATCCGGGCCCCGGGCCTTAGTTTGGCCATGTCTGGTTTAGATCCTAAAATTTGCACCAAATAAATAAAATTATCAGTCGTCATAATAACTTTTCGTGGAGTTGTTTACAGGAAGTGTCAGGGTCAGGGTTTTACTGCTCCTCCAAGACCTGGACTCAGAATCTTAGGGATTGTTTTTCAGTAACTCAGACTCGAAGACGACTCTTTTTCTGGACATGTTGATGCCTCGATGACAGGACCTAAAAAAAAACGTAAACTAAACGTAATGCAGCCAAGATCCTGCTGTTGTTTTGTTTTTGATTTTTGTTTTAAACCCTAGGTCCTCACAGCTTGAAGCAGTTCTTTTTTTTTCTCCCAGCATATCTTTTAGTTAAAGTGTCTGAATGTTGTTGTTGTTTTTTTTAATATATATTTTGAGAAAGACGTACAGGATCAAAGACCAGCATCCTGCAGAGAAGATGGACAGCTTCGTGGGTGGCTTGGCTGGAAAGTGTGTAGAGAACAGGAAGGCATGGCTGCAGACAAAACAAACAACAGATGGTCAGCGCTCTGTGCTTATACTGTACTATTCTGATCTGGATGACCACTCAGAGCTCTTCACAATACAGCTGGACACAACCGTGAGACCCAGTACCACAGGGACGTCAGGGGAGTCAAATTAAAAACCAGGACGAAGTCTCGGGCCAAACTTAATATTTATTGAAAAATTGACTGGGATTGTTCGTGTTTTCCCTTCTCTCCAGAATGTTTTTCATATGGAAACAAAGTTTAGTTTTGCATAAACATTGAATCTGTATATAAGGTCTATATACTGGGCCAGATTTGGCCCCCGGACCTGAGTTTGATGAATGTGCAGCATCAGATACCAGGTTCTTTATTAAATATATGCAGAGAATTATTAAAATATATTTTTTTTAAAAATACTAAAAAACGCAGTTTTTACAAAAAAAATTAATTTTCAGATTTCTTCCAGTAGTTTAGACAAAAAAACAAAAACAAATCTCACTGTAGCTGTACCAGAACGCCTTTCTGATGTAATGACCTGATAACACCTGTTTAATAATCACACGCATGTTTGTTTTTACCTGTTTGTGAGGTCCTCTGAGAATGTGAGCACGAGCCCCTTCACACGCCGTCCTCATGGCCTCCATGGACGGAGTCCCCAGAAGGTCAGTGATCAAGTCCAGCTACGACACACACACACACACACACACACACACACACACATTAAAGACTGGAACAAAAAAAAAATCTTCAAAGTAAATACTATTTTTTTTTTATAAAATAAATGACCAAAACAGTTCGACCAGTTCGACCAGGGCTCTTACCCAAACGTTATGAGTGTGTGAAATTCTGTTGTCGAGGTTTTTTTTACCCAAACATTTACAACCACAACAGTTTCCTCTGAGAGAAGCTGTGTTTTCTGACTGAAATGCAGGGGCCGTGGCTGCAGGTTAGTCAAAAGTTCAACAGGATCAACTGCATAGCTGACAACAAAAGCGAGAGGTTCTGCCGGTGCAGATTTGAACGGCCTATTGTAATGAGAGACTCTTTAGCTTTTTTTTCCCAGCCGTCAGAAACAATCACACACATATTTACTCCCTTTATTTCAACCTGAAATAATGTGGCTGAGGATTTTGTGAGTTTTTTTTTACAGCGGTTGTTTCTGTCGCTGACCAACATCCAAGATGACGTTTTAAGTCTGTGAGGGAGCGGTTGTCTCCAGCGGTTGTTCAATAATGTACGCCGAGGCTGCTGAGGATGGACGGACGAGTGAGTGAACGGCGGTGTACCGGAGCTGACGCTCACTCTACCTGCTGGATTGGACTTTGGGCCTGAAAGAGGATCCGTCTGCCCAGCAGCTCAGCAAAGATGCAGCCCACAGACCAGATATCGATGGAGTTGTGGTAGTGACGGCTCCCCATCAGGATCTCTGGAGCTCGGTAGTACTGGGTTACGACTTCCTGAGTCATGTGGCGTGACTCGTCGGACTCCTCCACTCGGGCGAGTCCGAAGTCACAGATCTAAAACAAAACAAAAAAAAAACAACAGAAATGTCTCTGAATGAACCAAAAATATCTCTGTTTCCTTTCCCTTTTTTTAAGTTTTAGAAACTTGACAAGACAAGATTTCCTGTAAATGCTAATCTCTTCCTCCACATAAAAAAATAAAAATGCATTAGTCATTATATCACATGGCAAATGTTACATCATGTTTCCCACACAAATCACACAGAAAACAGTCCGCACATGAAAACCAGCAGCTGCCTACATGTCTCCTGTCCCACATAGACCACGGTAGATGTTCGTGAAGACGGATTTCACTTCACTTTACTTGGTTTTACTCTACGAACTACAAACGACAGTAAAACCCACATGTTAAAAAGTAAAGAAATACTACAAACCACTGGGTCACAGTAACATCTCTAATTCCACCAATGAAGTTAAAAAATAACTACGCCCCCCCTCTGATTGACGTCGTCATTGCAGCTGCCTACACAGTGTCTGTCACATTTTGTTTGTTTTTGTCGTCTATCACCAATGTTTGTGCTCTGATACTGTAGAAAATAATCATTTTCATCAAACAACTTCTTAGAAAAAAACTAACAAACTGTTGTGGGCCGGACTAGTATAATCACATACAACATAATTACCTTTTTAATAACAAAATGTCTGTCTCTTTCCCCTTTGTTTTCATGCAGAAAAGTACATTCGATCGGGCCTGTTTTGGGCCACGGGCCGTATGTTTGACAACCCTGGTCTAAAGTTTAAACCTCACCTAAAAAAAATAAAAGTCACCTGGTTTGGCAACGTGAGCCTGAAGGTGTGAAGAAGCAGCACATGACACCGCAAACCTAACAACGCCATGATGCGTCCATGGGAGAGTTTGAAGACACAACGCTAACCAAACAAAGACTGTGTCCAAGTCAGACTGACGCCTGAAGAGGGCACTATTTGGGAAATCTTGGACGGACCATGGAAACACCAGATCACGACAGTAATTCCTTGATTCAAAGACGGGTGGCGTTGGGTTTCAAGAGTGCGTGTGAAGGACTGTGACGTGTGAACACGCACCTTGAGCACGCAGTTGCTGTTAACCAGAAGGTTGCCAGGTTTGATGTCTCGGTGTAGAATGCCAGCAGAATGAAGGTATTTCAGTCCTGGTGGGAGTCCCAGCAGATGAGTAAGAGACGAGAAAAGACAGATTACATCAGATATCACTTATGTAACGATTGACGTGTCGGTGTGATGTGGGAATTACAGGCTCGCTACACTGCAATAAACCCGTGTCTGCGCATTTATGGTAATGGAGGATGTTATTCATAATTTAAAAAAAGACTGAGAAGAAAAAGTTAGTGGTGTTGGGATTTAATAATAATAGAAAAAGTTAGTGGTGTTGGGACGTAATAATAATGACAGTTTATGACCTCGAGACAGTTTATGACTTCGACGTTCACGTGTTTCCCTCCACCTCAGGTCATTTCTACGTTCATGTGTTTCCCTCCACCTCAGGTCATTTCTATAGGGATTTGGTCGATCACGTCGGGTTGTTGAAGGAGCTGAGTCGTAGCCAGTGTGTGTTGAAGACTTTTCCAAATGAAATATTAAGATTATTTGCTTTGTAAATGGTTTCTGTACCACACCAAAGTCAACAGACTGGAACGGCAACTGAACACCATCTCACAGGAGTGGCTTCAAATGTTTCTCTTCATGATTTTGGTGTTTGGTTTTGGTGAGACATTTCTCCAAAATGAACAAATCCGGGGTCCGGTGTCGGTCCGTAGGGAAACAATGTACTTCAGTTTTACTAATTGACTTCATTCCAAAAGAATCCACTCATATCACTTTACTGTTTTCACTTAAAGATAATCTGTCAATGTTTCAAAACAGCAGGTCAAAGGTCATTCAGACTCTGATACTCACAGAAGAAAGTCTAAAAGATGGTTTTATTTTGAAAATGTATTGATCCTTAAACCATGGTGTGGACCGACCGGTCCTTGGTAAAAAACTTGTGTTAAAAAACTCGAGTTAAAAAAAAAACAAAATCTCTATCAGTTCCAAACCCCAAAACAGGAGGACTGTTGAGACTGAAGTGAAGGTTGTGGTGAGAAACTATTTGGTTATTTTCATTTGTAACGTTTGTCTCAGAACTTTGGAGTTTAGCCTTAAATCTGGCAGCCTTCACACATGACTCGCTCGACTGGTGTTTGGGTTTGAACGACACTTACATGGACACTGTTGTGAAAAAAAACAAACCCCAAAACACCTACCTCTTAGAATCTGATACAGAAAGACTTTGGCATGATCTGAGCTCAGAGGCTGTGGAGAAACGATGATCTTATGAAGGTCACTTTGCATCAGTTCTGTCACCACGTAGCTGAACACAGATAATGAAGGGAAATAAGGGCAGAGCACGTGAGTGTGTGTGTGTGTGTGTGTGCGTCACTTAAGCCAAACAGGGATAAACTGGGAGGTCAAGAGGTAAAAGTGTTTGGCCACGAGTCAGAGAGTTCTCAGCCAGCGTTTGGCCTCTGGGACATTATTGGATGTTTGTGGGTCTTTGTCCGCGCCCTGCACTTTGACCCTTCTTGCCCAATTGTTTGTGGCTTCCAGTCAATTCGGCATATTGAGTTCTGCAGCAGGCGCTGTCAGCAATCAGTGACACGGAAACCCCGGCGATGGGTTTACGGCCAAGCAAATCATTAGACAGTAATGCATACAAGTGACGAAAATAGACAAACAGCTACAGGCAGAGCTGGAAAAGGAATTCACCGAAGGCTACGCTCTTCTGTTTCGTCAATTACGGCAGGAAGTGGAGGAGCGACAGTATATGGGTGAGGCCAACAGAGGATAAAGACACTTTAATTCATTCTCTTCTAATGGTTCACGTTGAAGACGATGATTTTAACTCATCACTGCTCTGATAATTACGATAATGCAGAGCTCCATTAAAAGTCAGAGGTATTTCACAGAAAAACAAGGATACATTTCCTCGAAGTAGTCGATGTGTGGAGGTTGAAGTATGTCCAGAGCGGAGAGAACCTGAGGACGAAGAACAGGTAGTTATGGTCAGCAAAGCATTACCGTATTTTCCGGACTATAAGTCGCACCAGTAAAAACAAAATAACAACAACAAAAAAAAAACATATGTAAGTCGCTCCGGAGTATAAGTCGCACCAGACAGCTAGGGTGCCCTCTAGTGGCTGTCAGTATGAAAATAACAAACATTTGAAATTATGTATTTTAATTGATAAGTCGCACCTGAGTATGTAACACAAACGAAGCCAAAGGATGAAAAAAAAGTGTGACTTACGGTCTGGAAAATACGATACTTGGTGAGTATCTTTGATAGATGGTGGAAAAATTAAATAAAAAATGTAGCTGTAACGATCTCAGTGTTGAAGTGTTAAAGCAGGGAGTTTTAATACAGGAACTAGGTCATTAACTCTGGTAAATGAGGGGACATCCCTGGGGTGCAGTGGTTATGACGTGTAACGCCTTCAGCAGCTGGTCATGTGTTCAGTTCCCACTGTATGGCTGTCCCCTGCTCTCTTACACATTTTTATCATTCAGCCCAAGTAGGAGTCTAACTGCTTAAAATTCCTGCACCTTATAATAGCTCAGCGCCCCCCACTTTTAGAACCACTGCTCTACACTAATCAGGGCTGACCTAATACACTACTGTCCATTTGGTGGAGATTATTAAGGCCACTCAGGCATGATCTAACATGTGTTTGTTGAACCTACAGGGCGTTTGATTGGTTGATAAAGTCCATGACATCTGGACATGTGGATTCAGGCGTCCGTACACACAAATGTACTTACATTTTCATGCTTGAAGAAACACAGCATCTTCAACTCCCGAAACACCCTCTTACAAGACACGAGGTTTTGGAAGACATTGGGCATCTTTTTGAGGGCGACTCGTTTTCCATCTCTGGGGTCTGTCACTGACCTGAATGGAAAAAAAAACAAAAAACAAAACCTTTAAATCCACAGTCTGTATCTGATGTTGGCTGTTAATGTTAATACCACGTTCCACCAGGAGGGGCACTCTATCTGAATAGTAGTATAAAATATACTGTATATCCGACCTATGAAATGGAACTTTTTTAATGTCCGAAATTAGTTTTTTATTTTTGTGACTATGTTGCAATGAGACCAAAGGCTTCGACTTCAACACAGAAATAGACGCAGCAGGAACTGTAACAGAATGGAGGCAAAAGTTTCAACTGGAGAGGTTTTCTCATTTTCCTGACAAGAAAAGTTACTTCTTTTTGCTAAATACCTTTGCTGTTGCTGTTTACACCTTCAACAGAGCTAATTTCTACAAGTGTCGACTTGTTAGTGAGACGAGATCAGGGTGAATAAAGACTATGACCGAGCGGAGCTGACAGTGTTCTTTCCTGCGCTGCGTTCCGGCTGTGTACGTCCGTTAGGATTTAACCCAGGAATGTCACAGTGTAGTAGAGTAGTTTACAGCCTCGTGAGGAACACAGCAGGTGTAAGAGCATTTCAGCTGCAAACACTAAAGCCCCCTGAGTAAAACCTCCAGTGAACCTTTTCAAATTGGATCAGTGAAAAGACACAGATGGCAGCGCTCTAAGCTCAGACTCAAATCACACCACTCAGCAGTCACGGACCGGTCATATGGTGAATTAAGATCTTCCTGCTGCTGATGACATTGGTATTAATTAAATATTAGACTAATAAGGGCACAACCATGGCTGCAAAACAAACAAAGTATTTTATTTACAAGGTTCCTGATAATCCTCCCAACTACAAGAATGTCACACAGACTGCACTGGGGTTCGAATTACTTGCTGATGAAGTACATTTGATATATATATATATAATATATACATATATATGTGTGTATAGTCATGTATATGTATAGTCATGTATATGTATATTCTCTAATTTGAATCTAATGTTCCTTTTGACTTTTAAAAAGTTAGGTTGAAGACCAATTGAGTCGCCCTCTAGTGGTACAACACAACTTCCTGTTTACTTCCTAGACTGCGTCTGGTATCCTACATGTGTACTGACCACACAACTCCAAACGCGCCGTAGCCAATGGGCCGGTCCGGCTCGATGTCCAGCTGCTGCTGCAGGTGGTGGCCATGTTGATGCTGATGTTGCTGCTGCTGGTGGTGATGATGGTGATGATGATGGTGATGGGCTTTGACAGCCGCCGCGGCTTGGACCTGCGCTGGAGCGGCGGCCGCTGCTGGCCCAGGAGCTTGTCCTGGTGCTGGGGAGGGAAAGTAAGGCTGCTGCTGACCTGGGTTGAGCATCACCGCTGCGGCTGCGGCGGCAGCGGCTGCGGCGGCAGTGGAGGCGTGCTGCTGCTGCTGCTGGTCAGTGTGCACGGCGGCGGCGGCGACAGCGGCAGCAGAACCCGGGTGCTGTAGGTGATGCTGGCCAGGGTGGTGATGGTGGTGCATGTGTGGGGCTGGGAGGTGCTGGAGCTGGTGGTGGTGCGGATGCGGGTGATGGGCAGCCACAGCAGAGGAGCCACCATTGTAAGCAGCCATCATTTTTGGAACATTTGCAGCCGC
This sequence comes from Cynoglossus semilaevis, assembly GCF_000523025.1. NCBI lineage: Eukaryota > Metazoa > Chordata > Actinopteri > Pleuronectiformes > Cynoglossidae > Cynoglossus > Cynoglossus semilaevis. Next base: position 2,558,526 of record NC_024310.1, on the reverse strand, counting down.
CGTGCTGCAAAGAGCCATTCACTGACACTCACACAGGCCCCGTCAGTGTCTGCTGCTGCTGCTGCTGCTGCTGAGGGTGGTGTTAATGACTGGACTCAACGCGCAGGAAACACGGAGACAACATAGCTATAGAAAACACCCAGATGTCCGTGGAAGTCGGAGACGCAGCTACTTGCTGAGAAGAGCCATATAATCTGCATTTAACAAACTATTACTGGATAATAACTCAGTCCTAATGACTGATGAAGCCTTTTTTGTACCTAAAAGTAAAAACAGTTCTGTGACCTCAGCTTCTTCGGGAACACCTTTGAGGATGTTACTGTCATTGTGAGTTTTTGGAAACAGTGATTTTTGACACTTTGTTATTATTACAAAAAACAACAAATTAAAGTCAACAAAAAATAAAAATAAATATTTCTGTGTGTCACCTGTAAACGTGACCCACTACGTCGAACGATGGCGATGACTCTGAACAGATATGCTGATCCAAAACAACCCCCACCCCCCAACAAAATAAAACTCGGTGGCCCCTAGATGCCCCTCATCTCTGACAGAGTTGGGGCCCCTGCCTCCCCTCCTGGTCTCAACACTGTGGTGCGAAGATCATCACATGGGAGGAGGCAGCATCTTTTCCAAAAGTGTCCAAGTTGGCACGAGCTGCGGCTCCTGCTGCCACCGCCGCCGCCACCAGCAGCAGCACCGAGGCTTGGCACGGTCGAGAATTCTCATCCAACAATGAAAGCTCCCTCTCCGCTGTGTGCTGTGTGCACCGTAAACAAGGCTAATCTCCGGGGCCGTAATTACCAGTGCTGCTGATCCGCTGCAGTGGAGGTATTTTCCAGCCCAGGCCACAGTACAGTAGGCAGGCAGGCAGACAGACAGACAGGCCCAGGCCGCGTCCGTCCACTGCTCTCACATATTACTCAAGCAGAGATCCTCCAGAAAACAAACCACTCATCACTGTGACGGAGGCGAGAGAGATCCTCAACACGGCGGCTGACACGCAACTTCTTATCCCCATGGACAGCAGCAGCAGCAGCAGCAGCCAGTCCGTCTGCGTCCGTCTGCCGCTGATGCACACATGCACATCCGGAGCAGGAGGAAAAAACACGGCACAAAACTTTGATCCTTTTCTAAATGTAGAACAAACGGGCGAACGCGGGAGACGGGTAGAGATGAACCTGACAGCTCGGTCGCTAGCTGAGAGGAGTCCGCATCAACACAGCCCGGCCTCCGCGTCGCTCATCTCCAAACAGGAAGCCGCGGCGTCGATCCGCTGATGCGCGTCAGCGTCACGGTCTCACGGCACCGGTCTCCGTTTACCGCAGCTGCTGTGGCGGCCGCTGCAGCTCCTGCCTCCTCCTGGGAAAGGGTCAAACTATCGATCGCAAGGCATCCGAGAGATGAGGATCCAACATGGTGAACAGACCCTAAGATACTCGGAAGTAAGATTATGCGCGCTGGGCAGCCAATCAGCGAGCGCGCAGCTTTGACATCACTGTAAGCTGCTTGATTGTCAGTGAGAGCAGCCAGTGCGTCTTGCGGCCAGTGCGTCTGCATCCCGTGGACCTCTGTGGCGTGTTCCCGCAGCCAGCGTCGGTGACCGTAGCTCATGGCCATTTGTTAAAGCTGGTTCCCACGACAAGTGACTGCAGCCAGTGCATGTGTAGCTCGTTCCTGTAGCCAGTTTATCCAGTACAAACACCATCTACTGTCTCTGTGTGTTGGCTGTTTTTTTCCCTTGTACCAAAGTGAATCTGTACTCCGTGTGTCTTTAACCAGAATCTGTAACGGTTTTTATTTTGCTTTTTTTTTTTGACTGTTTCTACAAAAAAAAAGCCTGCTGTCAGTGTTGTCCGTATCGTAACCAGTCTGTATCGGCAACAAGTGTCTGCTAATCAGGCCTGTGCGCAGGAAGTGTATCTGTAGCGTTTTCCTGTAACAAGTGTACTACCTGGTATTAACACAACTCTACTAAGAATTTCTGTGGCCGCTGAATCTGCAGCTGAGGTCTGTAGTCATTTATAGCGTCGGTTGTGTCTACATCCAGTGTATCTGTGGCAAGCTATAGTGTACTTAGCCGGGTTCTGTTTTAAATATCTTTAGCATATTCGATAGGAGCAGCCTGTATATTTGCATAGTGTTTCTACAGACTTTCTATTTTTTTATATAAATACCTTCTCTTTGTGGTAGAATTTAATTAATATACTTTTAATTGTCGTCGTGGGTCCCAGAACCCGAGTTCATCAATCATCACCACAAATACATACATTTAGTTGTAGTACATAATTTCACCGCTAGACGGCATTGATTCCCCTTTTCTACAAAATATCAGTGTAGTTTCAAATAAATATAAAATAGATGTTGTTGTTATAAATGTTCGGCATTGGTGCTTGATATTTTCAATAAAATTAGTCCTTTGTTTATCCTTTATTAAATAAACGTAAATTGTATATTTTTACACATTTAAAAGTGTGATGGTGTTTTTCTGTGTGTTATTGATTAACATTGTTAAAACATGATTGTATCATTACCAGCTATGTTGAGCTAGTAAAAGCTAGCGTAGTGTATTTTTAGTTTTACAAAAAATACCATGATTACTTCATCAGTTCATCTGAAGCCATTAAGACACAGGCAACGTGACTGTTTTCTGTCTCTAGAAGACATTTTACCACTTAATCAAGCAGCTTCTAGCTGTCTGAATCCCTGAATTTGGGATTTGTTAAAGGAAAACCAAACAGGTAAACAGGATGGGGTGTTCACCTGCTGCGAGGATCTTTAAAATCATCTGTCTTTTGTTGCAACTATAGTGGATTTCCACCCTCAAGAACACAGCCTACGCAGCCAAGTGTAGCTAATCCAGAACGCTCCTCGCTTAGATAAATAAAGTGGCAATAACAAGATTGACTCACTTAATTGCAGTAAAATGGTTACACACACACACCTGCCACTCCTTTTTCTTTAACTCCTTTGCGGTTGGTACAGCATGTGTTGTTTGTTCACTTGTGTCTCATCCACACCCCTGTAGGTCAGGACAGGCCCTTCACTTTAGGGGCAACTGCTCTGAACTGAATATATATTTGAGGGGCCATATACACAACAAATACATTCTAATTATAATTTCAAAGGATTTTTCCACCCTAGTACTTGTTTGTTAGTACTTGTGTTTTTTTTTTATTTCAGTACAACCTTGTTTCTCTGTACATGACTAGTATATGGAGTTTAATTAGGAATATATTTCTACTTCCTCTCTTTCAGATCAGATTAGAATAGAATAGACTAATTTGAATAGAACAAACTTTTTATTTTTTTTATTTATTCTGCACAGGGGAAATTGTTATGTTGCAGCAATATTAGATGTAGAAAAAAAGAACAAGAACAAGATACAAAGATACAAAATTAAAAAATCTAAATATTGGAAATATACTTCTATATTTGCACAACAAAAATGGTGTAATCTACATTATAGCTGCACGTATTGTTGAGGTATTGCACAGAAACAGATTATATTGCACTCATCTTTGACAGGTAATGTGATATCACCACAGCAGGTAAAGATTGACACAGAATACTTTCATTACGAAACCCCTCTCTGAGGCGTTTTCTGTTCATTAAACATCGACATTAGTGTCTTGGAGCTGGTAGTCGTAGTTGTAGCATGTTATATTTTGGAGGATCAGACCGGAAATGTTCGTGTTATCGCGTGTTGAAGCTTGACAGCGGCTCCACACTTAACTGCCACGTCGAGCTGCGGAGGACGAGCGTCTCTTTGACTAACTTTGTCCCGTCAAGACTGCGCCGGGACGTCACCGTGAGCTGAGCACAGGAGCGGCTTCACATTCACTGCAACTGTAAGACACCTTTCTCTCGGTTTCTGTCAACTCTCGCTGATCCTTCAACTCAGTCCGGGTGTCCCTGTTGGACCATACCTGTCTTTCCCAAACTTAGTACGTGCTCCGCAACACGAAGATACTGCCGGAAACTGGGGCGTAACAGTCACAAAGTAGTATAAGCAGCATGAGGGGGGACGACCAGAAAGTTCTACTACTGTGTATCATGTCTAGTCCTCTAGTACTGGCCCCGCGAAGTTATTCGCTGCCTTTTATGAGCAAAATAAGTCGATTAGTAATCGCTCCTGTAAAGTGCGGGCGCTGCGTTGATTCGAATAAAGTTCTGGTGAAGATGTTCTTACACAAACTTAAAGCGTTCGAAGTTCCAAAACTAGTAGTACTTACTGACTGGGTGTATATTGTAGCATGACATAGTGACGGTCTTGGTCTTTTACTGTTACCTTATAAATACAGTAACTCAATAATGGTATGTGAAGGTGAAACAATGGAAGAGAAGCAACAAATGTTCTGCTGATTTAAGAAGTATTAAAGTAAGTCAAAAGATTCCAAGACAGATGTGATATTTTTCAGAACAATAACATGTTATGAAGTGTCAACAGCTTTGGAAAGTTTGATCTTTTTTTTTCTTGAATCAAATTCAAAAACCAGTTGAATGATACCTTTGCTTTGGTCTGTTGTGACGTCACAATTTGCTCAGACTTGACTTCCTTTCTGTAGCAGGTTTAGTTCAGGTACACGGGTCAAAATAAATATGAAACTCTTAGTAAGTCGTTGTATGTGGAACCATAGATTTTCATCTGCCAAAATAGATTTAACACAAGGAGAACTATTGTAATAAAGTTGAGAGACTTGGGATTATTGAGGGACACGTTTCTTTTGAGCCACCAAGTCAGCAACTCATTGCAGTATTTCTGGCAGGTGTACTCGTGTACTGGCGTGGCGTTCTTGTCGTCAATAATGTTCTGATCGCCTACTTTCCCACAAAATTATTTTGTTTTATTTTGAATCATGACAAGCTATTTTGTCCTCAGGTGTCGCCGTCTGTTCTTTGCGCCTTTGCTCTGCTTCTTTGCTCCTTCAATCTGCTCAACCGCCTCCACCTATATGTTCAGCTGCACTCCCTCGAGTCTTGCCAGAATGTCTTCGCTTTCATGCACACATTCCAGCCCTTGTTTTCTAATCCAGACCTGACCTGCCTAGGACAATCGCCTTGTCTAAGCTTCGGTAACCCGACAGTCTCCTGTTCTGGACCTCCATCCCAGTAGTGCTCTGTTTGTTTCTAATAAAAACTGAGTTCATACTAACTAGGTTGTACTGCTATTGTGTTCTTTCCATACCTGTGGCACCCAGCTACATGAAATGATATAGAAAATACTATATTATGTTTACTGTCATGAAAAAAAATCAATAATACCAGATTATATTTACATAAAATAAATTGTATTTTAGATGTTCACAAAGAAGGTTGTTCAGAAAGGGTTGTGTCGTCCAGTGTTACCTGTTGGTCCTGCACTCAGTGGATGGGTCAACCATTTCTCCTTTAACTGTTAATTACATGGCATTCAGTGTAATCAACATTCAGCATGAGACAAATGTAATGACATAATTATTCCGTCTTAAAACTTGTGAAGAATAATGGCAACATTGCTTGATCCAAAGGGAGGCTGACGTCCAGACAGTTGTCTGCTTATGATGATTTCCAACCACAGATTAAAAAAATTATTTACACATTTCAATCATCACTTTACTTCTAAGTAATTCAACATCTCTTTTCAGTCAGGATCCTGTGAGTACGGCGAGGCAGAGACAGCAATGAGGCAACTCAAAGGCAAACCCAAAAAGGAATCTTCGAAGGACAAGAAGGAGCGTAAACAAGCCATGCAGGAGGCTCGCCAGCAGGTGGCCACAGTCGTCTTACCCACTGTGGCTCTGGTGGTGCTGCTCATTGTTCTTTTTGTCTATGTAGCCACAAGACCTGATGCCATAGAGTAGACCCTGGAGGTCTGCTAAAGTGACATGGACTTCAAGACAATCTTAGCTTGGACAAACTGATAGCAGCTTCACCCAAAGGACCATGTGGTAGCCCATCAGTGCCTTAATTAAATTCTCCTCCAAAGACAATGACCAGACCACTATCATTGGCTATACAAGATGGACTAATACTATTGTCTCACTACATTATACAGAATCAGATCTACCAAAGGACTAGTGCGGAACCTGCCAAGTGTTTCCAGAGACGGCAGGTCAAAACGGGCTCTTTCTTGATGTCACTATTACGTAAATCTTGGGTCAGACTTTGAAAGAGAGAATACTGTTTTGGGAAAAAAAATATTGAAAGATTTTTCAGATTTCCCTGACTAGCAATATGCAATACTACGAAGTATATCTTGCTGATGCTGACTGAAAATCCTGTGTGTGAAACTCGTCAGCCTTTCCTCACATTGGGAAAGTGGATGCTGCTCTGCTGTCGAAATCATGTTGAGCTTTGCCTTCTCATACAGGGAGGGGAGGGGGGTGCTGTTATCACTGGGTGTGAAAACATACTTGTGATTAAAACACAGTTGCTATTGAGCATTACTGATACCAGTTAATAAAATATATTTTTTGCTTCTGTGTCAGAGCTGGATTTTTTGTTCCATAAAATTCTTAAATAACCAGTAAATGCTAATGAATTAAGGATGAGTCAATTTAGCTTCCAAGATTTTGAAGATTTAAAAAAAAAGATCACCCAAGAATGAAAAGGCTCCAATGATCCTGATCCTATTTGACGCATGTCGTCCAAAAGCGTCGACAAGCTGCCGTGACTGTTTTGGCTAAGGGCAAAAATATAGGCCTCTAATTTCAAAATAAAAGTCTTCTGGTAACAAAAGCTTTTGTTTTAAAAGATTAAATTCGATGGACAGCATACATGTTCAATTAGCGATGTGTTACAAAAAGAAAAGGCTTTAGATACGTACTCATTTTCTTCGTTGTGCTTTTATTTTTGTGATCTATAATTTATAATAACTCAAGGTAAATGTTGCAATACATAATACATACCTATACCATCCTAACTTATAACTTGGCGAATGTTATACAGCTTAACACAGGAAAAACAATTTCAATTAAAGTGATGGTTCCTGAAATCTTTATTACACAGTTTATCTTATCTCACCCTCCTGTACGTGTTTTGTATGTTGGTCCATTCTGACAATTGTGTTCTCTGTTCATCGTGTTGTGTTGTCGCATTTCTAAGTAGGAACATACACTTTTAATCTTTCACTTTTGTTAAAAAAAAAATATGTATGGAGATATTAGGAGGAAGCTGCGCAGGGCTTGAATACTGTCAGCTTGACGGCAGTGTCCAACACCGCCCACCAGTTTCTCTGAAGAAGACTTCCGGTGGTGTGTCATGGCGGTGGCATGGTGAATCCAAGAGAAAAGGAAAAATACTCGCCGCTCTGCTCCTCTCCTGACTAGTCGGAGCGCATTTTCATGCGGAAATAAACGTGTCGGCGGCGGCCTCGCACCTCGGATTAGTCAGCGCTGCGCTGCCGTTTCCCTCCGCCCGGCCATGGCGGCTCATAAACCCGTGGAGTGGGTCCAGGCCGTGATTACTAGATTTGATGAGCAGGTAAGAGTCGCTCATTCAGGGTTTGGGTGTAGCAGCTCTCCGGGTGGTGCTGGGTTAACGGTTACCAGTACGCAGGGTCGTTTTCCTGGTGAGACCAGCATCAAAGGAGCACTCGTTTTACCGGCGGGAACGGCTGAGATGTGTCTGCCGTTTGTTTCAGCTGCAGAAACGGTGACGGCTCTTTTTTAGCCGTCGCTGTCTGCACCGTCAAATAGCACACACTCCTGCCACATTTCTTCAGGCGATGTACACACACACATAGAGAGAAACCGTCAGCTGATGACGGTGAAAACACACGGTTACCCACCGTGTCACTGTTGTGTGGGCTTGCACACACGCCTATGTATGTGTGTATGTGTTTATATACGTGTGTGTGTGTGTGTGTGTGAGAGAGAGAGAGACACTGTTGGTAGTAGTCCGCAGCTGACGGTTCTGCAGGGCAGCTAATGGGTGCTAACATTAGCACAGGCCTAACTGTCCAATGTAAACAAATAAGATGCGACTACGTTAGCATCTAGGAAGGTAACTGTAGCGACCGCTGGGACTCGGACACTGGGGCCACGAAGGTCAAGGAACTCGAGGCCCGTAATGTGGCCCCACGGGGCCAGCGCCCCTGTGAAAAGATGCTTTAAGCCATGCTAAATGAAGGTCGTGGATACACTGAGTGTGTGTGTGTGTGAGAGTGAGAGAGAGAGAGAGAGAACCAGCACAATTCATACATTTTAATTTACATAAACAAGGACTTCTAATGGTTTTCTAGAGAGACTGGTGCACGGTCTCTGTAAGACAGCACTCATTTGACACTATATTCAGTATAGATAATGGACCTCAATGTAATTCCTGGTGATGGTTGAAGTTCAGTGTAGAATCCAAGAAGGATTCAGTCTGGGTGTTGATAAACACAGCAGGTCAATTTTTCCATTTCCGGTGCAAGTGCTTTCTTTGGAACTTTCCTTTAAATTTGAAGCTAAATCTGTCCAGAAATCTGCTCAGGTAATTTATTGTGTGGAGAGTGAAGGGCTCAGAAATGATGATCTGTGTTTAATGTTTGTGTACGTGGAACATAAGCAATGTAATCTGATACTTATGTATCACTCAGCACTATGTCTGTTAGTGACACTAATAATAAATCATATATCGTATCTGTTGATGCGTCGCATTACACAAGATTTATTGGCAACAGTTGAAAGTCAACATCCAGGTCTTGCTGAGCCAATTTTCATCTAATAGAACGCTTTTTTACACCCAAATATAGAACTAATAAATTGTTAACATCTGCCATTGTTTTTGTAGCCTTGGGCATTTTTTTTTTGTAGTTTGTCAAATCCTCTTAAGTTGAAGTTTTAGGATAAACACTGGACATCTTCGCATATAAATAAAGTATTTCAACATCACTCATAATCTGACAATTAAGTGTGAGGAAATCCTTATTAATCGGTAATTGACTGGTCATCATGGGGTGTTAAGGCAATAGTTTCTCTTTCTGCAGTGAAAGTTGCCAAAGATTATGGACTGAAGTCAGGGTTGAGCAGCTTATCTTGGATTATTGCGGTCAGAAGAAAGTGGGTTTAGTGTTTAAACCAACTCTTGGTTAGTGTTTGTGAGGTGACAAAAATCAGCCTAACTGTTTGATTAAATTAAATAGGAGTACTTTTACTCCCTCTGCCATGAATGAAGGATCAATATAGTGATCATGATGGTGTTGTCCCTCAAACTGTGGATCATGTAACATATTACATATTATTTAAAGTGGATATTTGTTTTATAATATATATATCTTTTTTATAATATTCAAATGGTAACACAATGTACATTTTTTAATTTTTTTTAAAATTACATTTATTTTTGGATCAGAAGGCGGCGCTGTACAACAACGCTGGTGATGTGACTCCAATATTCTTTTTGTTCTCAGCTTCCCATCAAAGTTGGTCACCAGAACACTCACACCAAAATCAGCACAGAGCACAACAAGGAATGTCTGATCAACATCTCCAAGTACAAGTTCTCCCTGGTCATCAGTGGTCTCACTACAATCCTCAAAAATGTCAACAACATGGTGAGTGGTAGTTTTCATGCTTGATAAACGTAGACCCTGATCACCTCATCAGCTCTCGCCAGATCAATCCTTATCTTGGACCTGAAGCCTCGCCCGCTTCACAAATCAAAAGCAGATGCAGCAGCTGCTTCGATCCTGCAACGCACCAACCACTTGTTTAGGCCCACAACCAACGTCTTAATAATAAGACTATATTTATTTTTTATTAATTACTAATTAATTACTCAGGCACATTGCTGTAAGAAACAGCTTTGGTGTTTTAATTATTTTTTATTAATTACTCAGGCACACTGCTGTAAGAAACAGCTTTGGTGTTTTAATTATTATAAATACTAAGGAACTAAGTGAGGATTTTGGCTGTTTTTACAGCGGATATTTGGAGAAGCTTCCGAGAAGAACCTCTACCTCTCTCAGCTCATCATCTTAGACACACTGGAGAAATGCCTGGCTGGGGTGAGTCTCACGGCAGCTTTTAGTCGATGATTCAAACATTCCATTTTCTGACGTTTCAAACTTGTGTCCATGCATCAAAAGGCTGAACAATCTGATCTGAAGACTCTCGTGTACAGTGTTGTGGAGGTTAAGGAGAACTCGGTTGTTGCTCATTTCTTTTTTTTTTCTTTTTTTTTCCTACAGCAATCTAAGGACTGCCTGCGTCTGGATGAGACCATGCTGGTCAAACAGCTGCTGCCGGAGATCTGCCATTTTATTCACACGTACCGCGAAGGCCACCACCACGCTGCTGAACTCAGGGCCTCGGCCTCAGCCGTCCTGTTCTCTCTGAGCTGCAACAACTTCAACGCCGTCTTCAGCCGTATCTCCACCAGGTAGGGCCCAAAAGTCCGTCCTCCTCAAAGGTCAAGTCAACCCTTGGATGGTGACTATAAATAAATAAAAAAACTACCACATCCACACCATTAAAATCTTTCCTACTTGTCGGGGTTTAAATCAGGCTCCAGGAGCTGACGGTGTGTTCTGAGGACAACGTGGACGTCCACGACATCGAGCTGATGCAGTACATCAACGTTGACTGCTCCAAGCTAAGGAGGCTGCTGCAAGGTCTGCTCCAGATTTTATTACAGACTCCCATCACCTGTACTGCTCTTTAGGAAGTAACGTAATCCATAGTCTGGTGTTATTTCATGGTCGAGGTGGTTGTTTTTATGGCATTGATCTGCCGGCTGTTTATGTTCTAATGTCTGCTTGTTTCCTTTTTAAGAAACTGTGTTGAAGTTCAGAGCTCTGAAGAAGCCTGCTCAGCTCGCAGTCATCAATAGTTTAGAAAAGGTATTTCTTCAACTATTTACAGCCTCGTTGCCCAAATTTAACTTCGGGCTGTTTTCATTTTAAACTTGAGTAACTTCACCTGTTCTCTCTGCAGGCATTTTGGAACTGGGTGGAGAATTATCCAGATGAGTTCACTATGCTGTACCAGCGACCACAGGCTGACATGGCAGGTAAAAGCAAAATCTTTCTGTGCTTCTGTCAAGAAACTGTAACAGAAATCCACGGCCTTGTGATTACAACAAAGTTGTTTTAATCATTATTATGACACACTCTGTGTGCGCAGAAGCAGCAGAGAAGTTGTTTGATCTGGTGGACAGCTTTGCAGAAAGCACCAAAAGAAAAGCAGCTGTGTGGCCACTGCAGATCATCCTCCTCATCCTCTGTCCAGAGATCACACACACCATCTCCAAAGACACTGTGGAGGACAGCAAAGCCAACAAGGTGGGAGGAAAGCATGAGCACACACACACACACACACACTCAAACACACACACATCAACTAACTCCAGCTCCTGTTCTTCTTCTTCTCTCCAGAAACTTTTTCTGGACAGTTTGAGAAAAGCTTTGTCAGGTCAGGGCGGCAGCAAGCAGCTGATGGAGAGCGCTGCCATCGCCTGTGTCAAACTGTGTAAAGCGTCCACCTACATCAACTGGGAGGATCACTCCACCATCTTTCTGCTGGTCCAGTCCATTGTCATGGATCTAAAGGTTAGACATGTTACTCAATCTGGGATTTTTCTGATAATTTTTCAGGTAAAAAAACATAAACATGTCTCACCTAAATATCTACAGGTTAACAGAAAACATCGCAAACATTTTGATTTCCTCTCTGATGAACTCTCACCTGCCTCCCAGCTTTATTAGTAGATAAAACTGGTTCAACGTTAATATATTGCAGAGCCCTGCCTATTTTGAATGAGCTGCATCAACACCAACATCACGAGTTTGACAAAATATGAACGACATCATATTTTCATTGATGAATCACAATCTGCAAACTCTCCACAAACATGTTTTCTTTAATAATAACCTGCTTTAACCAATACGATGGAACACGTGGCTTTATCGTCTCCTCCTTCACATACGTGTTAAATGTAGAGGTCAATTTTTGACAAATTCCAAATCCGTTTGTTGTGTGCTCCATGCGCGACTGAGGTGTGACCTAACGTCCTTTCTCTCTCTGTCTACCACCAGACTCTGTTGTTCAATCCGGCCAAGCCTTTCTGGAGGGCAACAGGCAGCCAGAATGCTGATGTGGAGCTGATGATGGACTGCTTTGTCTCCTGTTTTCGCATCAATCCTCATAACAACCAGCACTTTAAGGTAGAACTCGATAAAATCCAGTCTTTTTTTTTTTTTTGTTACCCTCAGTTACCTGCATGTAGCAGTATTGTGAGTTCAGTTTTAATAAGGGTCTCCTCGCTGTTTTTTTTTTTTTTTTTAGGTCTGTTTGGCCTCCTCGTCCCCTTCCACCTTTCACTTTGTCCTTGTCAACTCATTGCACAGAATAATCACTAACGTAAGTGGACACAGCCCGGGCACATGTAGCTGACAGCAGATTTATGCCGACGTGTGATCTAACTCATTTTGTCTACCGTTCCAGTCTCACCTTGACTGGTGGCCCAAGATCGACGCAGTGTACTGCTACTCCGGAGAGCTGCGCTTTATGTTCTCAGACACACTCAACCGGGTGGTGCAAGGCGTGGGAACTCATGCTCCACTACGTATGACACCGGTGAGGCCACAGGAACCCACAAAATTTAGGTGTTAAAATATGTAAGGCTACATTAGGCTTTATGGCGAACTTCTTGAAAACTTAAACTGTCTCTTTAGGGACAGCTCCCCCTTTGACCCCGAAAAGAATTAGATAGTAGAAAATGCATAAATATGTAACATAATATGTAATGTGAAAAAAAAAACCCTCCGCAAATAAAAGTGTCTAGTGTGTCTAGAAAGATTAGGCTTAGAAGAGAATGGCTAGTGGCCACTTGTGAACATTACTATGTTTAAGTCCTGTTTAGTTAAAAGTTTTTCTGCATGTATTTCTTATTATAAAAAAATAAGATCAATGGGTAAATTTGCAAAAACAAGGCTTTTCATCATATCGTAGATGCTAACACTTATATGGCGTATATTCTGTATGATGCGGCGTAGCTCTAACTGTTACCTCCACCTGCCGCTGTCCTTCTACAGAGTTTGACGTTCAAAGGGAAGATGACCACCAGCCTTAAGTTCAAAGAGAAAGCCACAGACCTGGACACTCGAAACTACAAGTGCCTCCTCCTCGCGTTGGTCAAACTCATCCATGCAGACCCTAAACTCCTGTTGCATGTGAGTCTGCGTTCACGTCTCATTCAAACAATTTTGTTTTCAATAAAAGCACAGGTTTTTATCAGATATCGTTTCATTTCACTGTGTGAACTAAAGTCCATTGGTGTCTTTTTTTTTTTACTGTTTAGAATCCAGTATTGGTGTCTTTTTTTTTTACTGTTTAGAATCCAGTCAAACAGGCTCCAGAGATGCAAAGCAGCACAGCAGAGCTCATCACTGGCCTGGTGCAGCTAGTGCCTCTAACCAACACCACCCAACTCTCACAAGAAGCCATGGAGGTCAGACACCACAGCCAACACACTCTAGTGTTGTATCTTTTTTTGTTTGTTTGTTTGCATATTTAGAACCTGTTATAAAACTCATTGTCTCTGCCGTGGTTCACCAAACTTCTTCTCTATCGCTGACCTTTGACCTCTGGTCTGTGTTTCTAGGCTCTGTTGGTTCTTCACCAGCCAGAGACCATAGAGCTGTGGAACCCTGAAACCCCAATAGAGACTTTTTGGGACATCAGGTATTGAACTTTTTTTCTAAAGAGAAAAAAAAATGCACTAACTGTGTCTTGTTCAGATATTGTTGAAACTTGCTTTTTAAAATTTTTAAACTTGTAGACATTGTTTTTGTTGACAATGTTTTTACATTGCAACATTTTATTGTTTGTGCAAATGTTTTATTTTCAGGAAAGTGTTGTTAAATAATTCATAATGAAATTATTATACCATTAAAATAATGGTAATGACAGTAGGGTTTTTTTATACGTGCTGTTTATCTATGAGGAGCTGCTGCTAGGAGCGTTTGTAGAATTTCAGCCATGGTTGCACCGCCCCCGTGTGGTGATTGCCAGAAAGTCTTTTGACGTTCCATAGACTGGATAATAATTTGAAATGTTTTTTTTTTTTAATTAATGTTTATATTATTATGTATTCACATATTCCACTAGTTCTGTCCATTCCTACTTTCTATAAGAGTTTATTTGATTGGATGCTGTGGTCTGATTCAGATTTTTTTTTTCTCCTTTAGTTCACAGGTGCTGATTTTCTTTTTTTTCTCCTTTAGTTCACAGGTGCTAGATTTTTTTTTTCTTCTTTAGTTCACAGGTGCTTTTCCTCGTCTGCCGTAAGCTGATTAGCCAGCAGCTGGCTAATGGGACAGAAGTTCTAAAATGGCTGAGGGAGATCCTCATCTGTAGGAACAAGTTTTTGTTAAAGAACAAGGTACGGAGCTGTTCCAAAATACCATTAACAACCCAGACACAACTGTGTGTCCACCTCAGCCTTCCTGCCTGTGGATTTAATGCATGTGTGTGTGTGTTTTTACCTCATCGTTCCAGGAGTGTGCCACGATGGGTGGTGGGATCCCCATCTGCAGGCAGGCGCAGACCAAGCTGGAGGTTTGTCTTTACATGTTCCTGTGGAGTCCAGACACCGAGGCGGTGCTCGTGGCCATGTCGTGTTTTCGACACCTTTGTGAGGAGGCGGACATCCGAAGCGCTGCTGACGAAGTGCCTGTCCAGAACATTCTGCCAAACTACGCCACCTTCAGTGAATTCGCCTCCGTTAGCAACATGATGGGAACAGGTTAGTACCTTCTGGTCCTTCAGTAGTTAACAGTTTGTTTTTTTTAAAGTGATAAATGGTAAACGTAGATACACTACATCTGGTATTTCCATTAATGCTGGAGGCCTTTCTTTCTTCAGGGAGATCCACCTTACAGAAGAGGGTGATGGCCTTATTGAGGAGGATAGAGCACCCCACGCCTGGAAACATTGATGTAACTTTCAGTTTAATCCCAGATGGTGATCATGATGTCTCTGAGTGGCGTTTTTGATTGACAATTTTATTTTATTTTTTTCCCCCCACCCGCCTCCAGGCTTGGGAGGACGCATGTACTAAATGGGATCTGGCCACAAAACAGATTCTCAACTGTCCCAAAAACAAGGCTGATGACGGGCAGGTAAGAATGTAGTTCTTAACACCTGTCTCTGTGTTTATGAGATTTTGAATTTCACTTTTGTCTCATTGACTTTTCGTCACGTTTCGTGGTCATGTTGACACTTGTCACTGACAGTTGTCTTTTTGTGTGATAATGAAGCTTGTTAGTCCAACAACAATCATACTTCTGACTTCTTACTACTTCTGAGCATTGCTCCATGAATGTCACATTTTCTAACTTTTAATTCTAATTTTCTTCTGTTCATTTTAGTTGTTTTCAGTTTCTGACTGGCTGTAGTTCAAAACTGTGTGTTGACGACAGCATTGTATGTCTGTATTCATTAAATTCTCACGTTCCAACCACATCAGGAATGGATCAACATTACGGGCTTTCTCTGTGCACTGGGCGGCGTCTGCCTCCAGCAGCGTAGCACCCCAGGCCCGGCAACTTACAGCCCACCAATGGGCCCCATGAGCGAGCGCAAGCACTCCATGATCTCCATGGGCCCCTGCGACATGTCCAATCCCATGGCTTCAGCTTCATCCTGCTCCTCATCTGCGTCCAGCGAGACGCCCGTCAGCCGCTTCTTGGACCGCCTGCTGGGTCTGCTCGTGTGCGGCCACGACAGGGTCGGGCTCCATGTGCGCACCAATGTCAAAGACCTGTTGGGTCTGGAGCTCAGCCCCGCTCTGTACCCCATGCTTTTCAACAAGTTGAGGAACAGCATCGGAAAGTTCTTTGACACACAGGGTCCGGTGAGTGGGATCATTCTGCTGATTTGTCCACTCGCGCTTTGAAACTTTAACCAGTGACTTTGCTCTCTCCAGGTGCCGTATGAATCAGTTTATTATCCTAGAAATGCAGTCTCCGTTTTTCCCTGTTCTTAGGTTCCTATCAACGACACAAACACTCAGTTTGTGGAGCAGACCATAGCCATCATGAAGAATCTGCTGGACAACCACACAGAAGGCAGCTCCGAGCACCTGGGACAGGCCAGCATCGAGACGATGATGCTCAACCTGGTCAGGTCAGAACAAAACGATTTGCATTCAGTGTTTCCACCAAAATGTGAAAACAAAGTATAAATACAACCAAATATCAAAGCTCCTTGTACATATTTAGGAAAAACAAAAGGATAATGATTGAGAAATTAGTTTGGGTTAAAGGGTTAAAGAAGGAAAGAAAAGGCGATAAATAAATAAAGGAAGGAGCAACGTTTTTCTGACGTGCGTCACTTTACATTATCGTGGTCTTCAGGTATGTACGCATCCTGGGCAACATGGTCCATGCCATCCAGATTAAAACCAAACTGTGCCAATTGGTGGAGGTCATGATGGAGAGAAGAGATGACCTTTCCTTCTGCCAAGAGATGAAGTTTAGGTCAGTGCACAAATACGAGAAAATTCTCCTCCCCGTTGTTGTTGTTGTCACGTAGGATGTGTTGGCGTTGACGACTCTAACATTAGTTGATTATTAAATTCCTTAAAGGAACAAGATGGTGGAGTATCAGACAGACTGGGTGATGGGGACATCAAATCAAGCAGCTGACGATGACATCAAATGTCTCACCAGGTACAAGCTAGAACTCTGAGTTAGAAGGTGTTTTTTTAAACACAGCTAGATTTTTTTTTCCACTTACTGTTTTCTCTTCTGTACAGAGACCTGGATCAGGCCAGTATGGAGGCAGTGGTGTCTCTCTTAGCTGGTCTTCCTCTGCAGCCAGAGGAGGGCGATGGGGTTGAACTGATGGAGGCCAAATCTCAGCTTTTCCTCAAGTAAGAAAAACAACAGCAAACAACAACATTTGTATTTCCACATTACATTGATCTGTCTGTGGTCAAACTAGCTGAGGAAATATTTGAGAAGGGCCTTAAAATTATTTATATAGCAATAAAAAAACGTATTTATTATATAATTTATATGATAGGTCAAACAGTTTATATAGTAATAAAAATGTTTTATATAATTTATATGATAGGTCAAACATCATATCAACATTTTCTGTGCCTCCTTGTAAATCTTTGTTTTGTTTTTTTTGTTCAGGTACTTCACCTTGTTCATGAACTTGCTCAATGACTGCAGTGAAGTGGAAGATGAGGGCCAGGCAGTGGGGGGCAGAAAGAGAGGAATGTCCCGGCGTCTTGCCTCCCTGCGTCACTGCACCGTGCTGGCCATGTCCAACCTGCTCAACGCTAACGTGGACAGCGGCCTCATGCACTCGATCGGTACTTCAGCCAGAGTCAGAAATAAAACCTTTGATATTTGTTCGGGAACAAAAAAGCAATGCTGTCCGTCTCTTCGTTTGATAGGCTTGGGCTACCACAAAGACCTGCAGACCAGAGCCACCTTCATGGAGGTGTTGACCAAGATCCTGCAGCAGGGAACGGAGTTTGACACCCTGGCAGAGACGGTGTTGGCTGACCGCTTTGAGAGACTGGTGGAATTGGTCACCATGATGGGAGACCAAGGAGAGCTACCCATCGCCATGGCTTTGGCCAACGTGGTTCCTGGGTCTCAGTGGGTACGGGACAATTTGATTTCTGCTTTTATCAGTGGGAATGAATGGAATTCTCACACTTTTGAAATGAGAAAAAAATGTTTTTTGCGATCAAATTTTTGATAACGTTTCTCTCCTCCGTCCAGGATGAGTTGGCTCGGGTGTTGGTGACGCTCTTTGATTCTCGTCACCTCCTCTACCAGCTGCTGTGGAACATGTTCTCCAAGGAAGTGGAGCTGGCCGACTCCATGCAAACACTCTTCAGAGGAAACAGCCTGGCCAGTAAAATAATGACCTTCTGTTTTAAGGTACAGACCTAAACAGGAGGAACTTTAGTTTTAATGAACTTAAAAAAAACAAACAAAAGGTTTTAATGAACTTAAAAAAAAAACAAATGAACCTCTTTTCTTTTTTTTTTTACTGTGCTACACAAGGTGTACGGTGCAGCATATCTGCAAAAGCTTCTGGAGCCTTCATAAGGTGTACGGTGCGGCATATCTGCAAAAGCTTCTGGAGCCTTTATTGAGAGGCGTCATCACCACTCCTGAACACATCAGCTTTGAGGTGGACCCCACCCGGTGAGGACGATTACTGTTGCTTTAAGAGTTTTTTTTTTTTTTTTCATTCAAACATCATCAGAAATGATGCAGCCATCAACGTGTTTTCTCTTTACGTCATTAGGCTGGAACAGGGTGAGAACCTGGAGGAGAACCAGCGGAACCTCCTGCAGATCACCGAGCGCTTCTTCCAGGCCATCATTGGTTCGTCCAGCGAATTTCCACCCCAGCTGCGCAGCGTCTGCCACTGTCTCTACCAGGTAGGGTCACATCCCGCTCATTCTTAGTCCCACTCTACCATAGCCTCTTCCTGCTCACCTGCAGAGTCAAATACGGGGTCACTGATATTTGGACAGGCTAAAATACTTTGTCAATCAGAGTCGAAATATTAATGAGCCCGATTTGATTCCTTTGAACACGAGCCTCTGTCTTTTATTTGCAGTGTCACTCACACATTTCAAGCTACTGCCTTTTCCACTCAACTCCTGATGCTTTTTCCACTCACTGCTCGCTATAACGCGCACACCCCCCCACAGCCGGACTAGGAGATTTGTTGACTCCGTAATAATCGGCATGCCCACTCGAGGCAGTGTTTCTCCTCATCCTCCTCCACCACTAAGATCCCTGTACGGTTGTGCTTTGGTTGCAGACATTGTCAACCAGGCACTTCGCAAAATATGTAGATATACATATAAATAACAGCAGTTATTGCAGTCTGAATTAATTATTATTATTATTCATAAGGATGCAGCACACAGCCAGGTTAGAGGTGTAAATGAAACATGCAAATATTCCCAACCAGTAGAAGAGTTATGGCCTCAAATGTAATTCAAGGACTTTTTTGTTTTTGTTTTGGAAAATAGGATCTTATAGAGAAGGAAATTAACGATTAACATTTTGGGACATATATATATGAATAGACGTATATTTTGGTCTCTATTTGCCAGGTTAATATTCTGATTAATACATTTTTAGACCCCTAAAATAGAAAGAGACCATACATCTGCTGATAGTATTATCGGTTCAAGGCCCTATCAGGACCTCTGGTGACTAAAGGTACACGAGTCTTTCTCTTTCACAAACTTAAATCATAAGTACGTGGTTGTCGCGGACGCCTCATTATCTCCGAACACAGTAGTTTGCCGTTTCTTTCACGCCAAAAGTCCGAGCAGCTTCTCTTTGCTGCTGTCGCTGCTTCTTCTGCTCTCATGCCTCTGTCTGCTCACCGCAACCAGGTGAACGAAGTTCTTCATAAACAAGTGATGCGTGTTTGTGTGTATGTGTGTGTGTGTGTATGATTTATTTTCCATTTATCAATATTTTGGGGCAGGGGGTGGTGTTTCTCCATTTTTTTAGACCTTCTGCTTGCAACTTTGCAGCTGTCTAGACCCACGTGCACTCATCCTCACACTAATGACAGTGTGCTGAAGTAGAACCACAGCAGTGCATGCTTGTATCCCCCCCAGAGCAGGACCTACACTCCTACAGCAGCCTCTTTATTTTTTTATATATTTATATATTTTTTTTTGTTTCTTTGTGTGATATTTTTCAAGTTGAAGGTGTTCAAAAGTTAAGGTGTGTTTGGAGCGCATGTTGCTGGTGCCGTGACCATGATTGTGCTCATCTCTGTTCTGTAGGCTACTTGCCACTCTCTTCTGAATAAAGCAACAGTAAAAGAAAAAAAGGAAAACAAAAAAGCAGTAAGTTTGGAGAATCTATTTTCCCTCAAGACACTTGTCCCCTGTAGCAAAAAAAAGAGCTTTTTTGCATCTCATTTGATTTTTATTTTTCTTCATTTTTTTTTTCTATTTGGTGTTTCTCTCTCAAAATTGTTTTGTTCTCTCCATATTCAATCCTGTCTACGACCCTCTTTTCAAAATCACTCTACTAATATCGGCACCATGTCACATCGATTAACAGTTCCCAGTGAACAGGGGCGTCTTCTTCTTCTTCTCTCTCTTCTGTCTTCTTTCTGGACCTTGTCACGCAGGAGACATTGTTTTCAGAACATTTCATCACATTGTTTCAGCTCACGACTCACGTTAACGGATCAGCAGCCAATCACGTACAGTACGACCACACACATGACACAAATCCAAAATATATTCACAAAATAACAAGGTCAGTCATTAACCATAGCAATAAAATGTGATTGAAAGTGAGTGTTGTTTGTCATATATACTCACTTTAAATATTTAGTTTAGTTTCCAAAAAAATTGGGTTTTCTAAATAGTGACTAAAAATGATTCAGAATTTAAAATATTTTTAAAAATTAACTGAACTTAAAGCAGCTGCCAAATGCTACACTGAAGTTAACTCTGTTATTAAAAAAAACTCAAATGCTCTATTATAATGAACCATGACTTTATTTATTTTTTTACATGAACTCCAAGCAAGAAAACCCAGAGGAAATGACCAATGATGCGTGACCTTGGTATTTTTTTTTGTGAAAATATTTGTGTTTCAAAGTAAACTAAATAAGGTTGTTGAGTAAACGTACCGTTTTTTTTATTAAAATCCCCCGATCTGAAAAACACACAAAAAAAAGGTTTTCTAACCAGTCTTAGAAAAGTTCGTCTTCAGAGTATACATGAACGGTGTTGAAATATTCTGAACGAAACTCCCTTTGTCACGAATGGGATGGTGTAAAAGCTGTATTCTTTTTTTTTTCTTGCAAAAATTGAACTTGCATCTCTGAAGAATCTTGAAAACATGGGATGTTCCGGACATGTTTCTTTCCTTCCTCAGAGAACCTCTGCTCTCTCTCATTCCCTCCCCTCCATACCAACATGCATACCACATAAACACACCATGTGATTGTGTGGCTATTGATGTATATATGCATTAATATATATACATATATATTTTTATACTCGTAGTGTGTGTGTGTGTGCATTTATCTTGTGGATATATCTGTGTATGTACGTGGAACATCTTGCTGACTTCGGTGGATGATTGGTGATTCCTTTTCTCTTGAAATGTTGCAAAACCTACAGGAAGAAATAAATGTGGGGTTTCGTTCTTTGCAGCATATAAAGATATACGGTTTATACTGCACCTATTTTAACTCCTTACCTTTTGAACAGGACTTCTTTATCCAGATAAACACAAAAATCCATTTTTAAAACTAGAGCCAATTCCTCGATCTCTAAAATATATTCATATGTAGATCCTTGTTTGCAGTCCTAAAAAGCTGTTGAAGTACAAACGGCATTAATCTTTTCTAAGGTGTCTTTTATCTGCGTTATCTGACCTCCCGTAGCTCTAGTCACTAGTGTTTCATTTTTCAGGTTTGTTTGACTGGTTCTACTTTCAGAAATAGTGACCGGTCCTTACAAATATCATTGATTATGTCAAGGGGTCAGATCATATCTTGAGGTTTGAAATTTGACTTACATGGTTTAATAGTGGCGAGCAGTGTCGGGGGGGTGGTATAAATGACTTCCTGTTGTCACGCACACATGCGTATATCGTGTGTGTAAATTGTGTTGATGTGGAAACACAATAATAGCCTGAATGATGGTGTGGATGATTGTTACCGTCCAGTCCCAGACAGTGTGAGCTGAGGTGGTGATGTTTTAAATTTGAGTTGTTATAGTTCAAATTCACAAAACACAATCTGTCTCATTGGACGTCACAGTTTAAAATAGGGCAGTGGTTCTCAAACTGTGGTACGTGTAGCACTGGTGGTACATGGGGGAAAATTCATATTTTTCACATTTACATTTTCAATTGAATAAATCTGAAACATACATTTTAGTGAAGGCCTACGCTGCTAAAGTCTAGTGTTGGTCATCATGGTGGTACTCAGGAGGTACAAAGTATAAAAAGAACCACTGATCTAGGGAATGTAATTAAACTCAATGTTCTCCTTAAAAAAACAAACCAACCCTTGGTGTCACTGCTCGTCCAGCTGATCCTTCCTGTTTCACACCATAACCCTGCTCTTCTCCTCCACCTGTCAGGTGTCTGTTATTTCCTGTCAGGGATTTTTCTCCTTTCATTGTTCAGGATCAGAGAGGGTACAGTTGGGGTTCCCTGTCACATCCTCCTCCTCCTCCTCCTCCTCCTCCTCCTCCTTCATCATCTTCCTAATTCTTGGGCTGTTACTGGAGTTGAACTGTTTTTTTTTTCCGGCTCTGGTTACAGCCTAATGTGAACTGGGATTTTTCACTGGATGCATTTCTCCTCCCAACATCTTCACCTCACTCCTCTCATACTCAGATTGCTGGATGTACATTTTTATCATGATCATTTCCATCGTGTTCCTACATTTATTGAGATTAAATTCTTTATTGCTGTCTCCTGTGCTCACGACCTCTCTCTTTTCTTCGTCTACTCTACATTTCCTCTTTGATTTCCCTGCTCCCTCCATCTGAATTCACGCAGGTGGTGAGTCAGCGGTTCCCACAGAACAGCATCGGTGCAGTTGGCAGCGCCATGTTTCTGCGTTTTGTCAACCCAGCGATTGTGTCACCGTACGAGGCTGGAATCTTGGACAAGAAGCCCCTGCCCAGAATAGAGCGAGGCCTCAAGCTCATGTCCAAGGTAAGTGCAGTTCGGTCAGAACCAAAACAAATATGTGCTTCTAAAAAAAAAGAAAAAAAAAGCTTGAAAAGTTAACAGAAAAATCAATATTCGATACAACTAAGGACGTTGAATGTGCTTACTGCTACAATATGAAACCAAAATCCAAACACACAATATTATTATATTAATTGAAGGCATTTTATATATATTATATATATGTAATATATTTATATTTTTTGCTGTAAATTAATGTCATTCCTACTTTTATTCACCAGATATTTAAAGATATTTTATTGGAGGGGATCGCTGACCAGCCTCTAAACACTTTCAAAGTTAGGATAAATATTTGCAGGAAATAAAGTGTTTTTGCATTTACATTTTAAAAATTGAAGGCATTTTATATATAATATATTTTTTTTTTTTTTTTGGTGTAAATTAATGTCATGCCTACTTTTATTCACTAGGTATTTAAAGATATTTTTGCGAGGCATCGCTGACCAGCCTCTAAACACTTTTAACGCTTTTAAAATTAGGATAAATATTTGCAGGAACATAAAGTGTTTTTGCATTTACATTTTAAATCCTGTTTTTGTCGCTTTAAGCTGACACTTTTTTTTTTTTTTGTCGCTGCTAACTTTATTCACAGTGTTACAAGTAGTAAAAGTCTTACACAGAAATATTCATCTTTTCACATGAGGGTTTTTGCAGAGATTTACACTCTTTAATTTAACAATAACAATGATATTGCGTTTCAGATTTTGCAGAGCATCGCTAACCATGTGTTGTTTACGAAAGAAGAACACATGAGGCCTTTCAATGACTTCGTGAAGAGCAACTTTGATTCGGCCAGAAGGTGAGAGACCTGGGAAATGACTGACGCTGTGCATGTGTTTTATCGTTTTTTTTTAATCTCTTCAGTGTTAAGTAGTTGGTGGTTGAGCTAAAAAAGGAATCATTTTTTTATCCATTGGTCTGAGAGACTTTGGTTCAGGCCACAGGGTAAATATATATTTCCTGTTGTGTTTGAAATTAGAAGTGACAACTTTTTTAAACAAAGCTGGAAAACCAGACACAGATATTTATTGCAGTGGAGTTTGTCGGAGTTGTGGTCAATCCATTAGTCTGGAGAGAGAGAGCAATATTTGCTGCCTTTATGACTCAGAACACATTCACTCCTGTCCTGGGGCTTAACTATTCATTTTAAATTTTGTCAGTCCGAGGAAAAAGTTTACACCTCTACCGCTGAGCCACTGACAGCACAGACACGATTTGAGAGAGGAATGGCTTTTTCTTAGGCTTCACAGAACATAATAAATCTAACCCCAACCTTAAATTGTGAGATTTTTTTTTTCCCTCTAATCTTTTGGCTTGTCACGAAAAAACACCTCTGATGAATGGAAAAGTGAGGGGAGTTTAAACATGTCTGGAGTGACTGCAGGCAGCACACACGGTGGTTTTAGATACAGTTTTAGTCAGTAATAATACTGTCCACCGTTTGGGACTGTTACGTATTTTTATTTATTTATTTATTTTCAAATAAAGCAGATTCCGATTCTAATTATTTTTTTTTTTTCTACCCCAGGTTTTTCTTAGACATCGCTTCCGACTCCCCGCCGAGTGACACCGTCAACCACAGTCTCTCCTTCATCAGCGATGGCAACGTTCTCGCCCTTCACCGCCTTCTGTGGAACAACCAGGAGAGGATCGGCCAATACCTGTCCAGCAACAGGTAACATTTGGTTTTTTTTTTGTTTGTTTTTTTAATTTTATCTCCCCGAACCAATTTGTTCTCTATGATCGCTACAGAAATTCTTCAGTAATTTCTTGCAGTGTGATGAGCGGTCATATTCATTTCCAGGGACCACAAGGCTGTTGGCAGGCGACCCTTTGACAAGATGGCAACCCTGCTGGCCTATCTGGGACCGCCTGAGCACAAACCTGTGGCTGACACTCACTGGTCCAGTCTGAATCTGACCAGCTCAAAATTTGAAGAGTTCATGACCCGGTGAGTTCTCTAAAAAAAAAACAAAAAACATTTCCTTATGAGCAGAGACAGAGACTGACAGTGGTGATGATCACTAGCACTAATGAAAAATAAAAAAAAAACTCGGTTTTTGTTTTGCAGACACCAAGTCCATGAAAAGGAGGAGTTCAAAGCCTTGAAGACCCTGAACATCTTCTACCAGGCAGGAACCTCCAAGACTGGAAACCCCGTTTTCTACTATGTGGCCCGCAGGTAAGACCTACGTACGCCGTTATCTCCATTAGCATTTTTGATGTTTTCAGTCACCAAACAATACCAGCTTTTTTACTCGTATCAATACTATTGACATTTAAAGCTCAGGAGAAAGCTGAAAGATTGTATTTTCAAGTCTAAGTTATTGTTATCGTAAACTATTTATGCAATTGTGGTAATGGTTGAGATGCTGGAGTTGATGGATCCAAAAGTTATTAATCAAATTTCTTTTTTTTCATTTATAGTTTATTTATGACATATATTCTGATTATTTCCTGGTTTTTTAACTGCACATAGTGAAGGTTTTGTTTTTTTCCACACACAAAATGTCCATTTTAATGGCAGCCTTCTGTATTTGGTGAGTCTAATGTGTGGCAGTTACAGCAGGTTACCGTGAGGCCACTCTTCCCACGTGTCCTTTCTGTTTTACCTGAACATCAGTCAAGTTAATGTCGACGGACAAAACAAACTGTTACTTCATTAAATACCAATCAGGTCCAACATTGACATTAGAACCAATAAGACTCTGCTTTAAAGAGACCGAGTCTTTTATATGGGTTTGAATTATTTAACTAAGAATATATTCATTTTGCCGTTCAGCTCCACTCCACTGATTTGTTACTATTTTCCTTCTTCTTTGAAAATGACATTTGACCTTTATCGTTGCTTCACGTAGTGAGTAGGAGGTATGTGCAAATAAAAGTAACAGCACAGTAAATCCAAGGTCAGACCAGTTTTTTTTTAATCGCAATGCAATAGAAAAGAACAACTTCCACATTCTCATGAAAGAACATATTTATAGTTTATTTTTCTTAGTCATCAATGACCTTTTTTGACCTTTATTTAATGTTGATGGCATTTTGTTTCTGTCTTATAGTGTTTTTGTTTGTTTTTGTGCTTTGTTTTTTTTTTCTATATTTTTTTTTCTCGTCAATATCTTTTTTTTTATTTTTTATTGTTACATACTATATTATATCACAGAGGGTTTGATGCGTTGCACTGCTGGGATTCACACATTTTCATCTGTTCATCTGCTGTAAACTCCAAAGTCTGGCTTTGTTTTTTACCTATTTGCTGTGAATGCACTGGGACAATGGAATTTTAGACTTTCTAGAAGTCTGGCATTGATAAGCTTAGCATTAGCATGGCGTTGAGCGCAAATGTCTGTCAAGGTTTGGCAGCTTTGCACTGAGAGTAAGCGTCGATATTAGCTCAGGAGTTTTCTGTGAAGAATTTGGATACATTTTTTTTTTCTGGTGCAGGTTTTCAAGACATTGTAAACAGTTGTTGATAAAAGGTGATGATAGTGGCAGAAGACGTTAACAGTCATAAACATTTTCCCTTTAAGTCAAATGATGATGCGGTAGTGACTTTTGCTCCCAGTCTGGAGACTTCAGATAGAGTTCAGTGAAGCTGTCAGTACGAAGACAGAAAGTGTGAACCCTTTATGGAGCTCATCACCGAGGCCTGGACCTTTGTTCTGGCTGTGAGGGTTTTTAGGCTTCTTGGCTGAAGACAGTGGACGTGCTGTTGTGCTTGTGTATGTGGAGAAACTGTCAAAATTTGTGGCGGCCCAGACAGATTCCACGGATGTGTTCCCTTTTCTTTTTTCCTGATAAATTCCTGTCTCAAAAAGGACAGAGATGGCATGTAAACTGGACGTGACCGCTGCAGTCCTCGCAGGCGATTGATGACCACCGTGGCCCACCCCTCTGCTGTCCACCCACATCGGCGGCTCTGTGAATATCGCAGAGTGCCAGCCAATTCCCTGCGTCGCCGAATGCGTTTTGCCACAAATGGGTCTCGTGTAACACGGACAGCCGAAGACGGTTGCTTTCGTCGTCTCGGTCCATTTCAGCAGCCTTGTGATGTTCTCCTCTTCTTCACAAGCCCAAGGGTTTTCCCCGAGGGTCATCACCTCCAGACTGAACAGCCTGTCGAAAACCCCATCGGGCAACCACAGGAAGCGATTGGTGTGCAGGTAGAAGTGAGTCAGCCTGGGCAGCCGGTCCAGCGATCCGGCCAGGATCTGCACCAGATAGTTGTTCGACAAGTCGATGCTCTTCAGGTTGTGCGGCATATTCGTCGGCACCGTCCAGAACCTGTTGTGACTCAGGTTGAGAGCTTGGAGATTGGGGAGTGTGTTGTTGATGAAGAC
>NC_024310.1:2517338-2531455 GCF_000523025.1 Cynoglossus semilaevis | reverse complement strand
CACTTTCAGGTTCCAGTGGTAGGCGGTGTCGTTTTTCTCCAGAGAACGTAGTTGGTTCCCGGCCGCTCGTATGTCCCACAGAGACCGCGGCAGAGCAGGGGGCAGGTTGTCCAGTCGGTTGTACGACAGGTCCAGGGTTCGCAGGTGAACATAGTGACTGAGCTGAGTGCCCAGACCCTGCAAACTGCCAGAGGAAAGACAGGAGAAAAAGGAACATGTTATTGTTTTTTATGATTCTGAAACAGAAGTATAAAAACGAATGGTCTTTAACGATCCTGAATGACAGCCATTAAGATATTTTCATCACTTTTTATGTTACTTTTATACTTTTTATTTTTACTTCTAGTGCCTCACATATTCTAACCAGCAATGTCTTTGGAATTATAAAGAAATATTTTAATTTTTTAAGATGCTTAGACTCTAAATGCAGTTAAATAAATTGGTTTAATGATTTGGCTCACCGACCTTTAGGAGCAGAGAGAATCATTTATTAAATCTCTGTGTTCATTCCTTAACGCAACAAAGAATATGCTGACGTTGATCGATCTCCTTGGCCAACAATAATCGTTTTTAATTTAAATTTTATTGACACTTGAATTCACAGTGGCTGCAGCACTGTGTGGGGAATTTATTTGAATACTCTGGTTTATTTTATTATTTTTCCCTATTTAACATTGTCTACTGAAAAAAAAAAGAAATTTCTTTGGTGAAATCTGAAGGCAGGGCTTTTCACCTGCTTCTCAAATTCCTAATTTAAAAACATTTTTATTGCAGTTGCAGTTTTGCTTGGTAACTGTCCCACATCCTGATCATGTCTTTGACCACAAAGGGACAACTCAAAACAAGCTGTTGTCGTCTCTCTCTCACCTTACCTGTTAAATGACAGGTTAAGAAACCAGATGTTGTGCTGCAGACCCACAGGGAGCTGTTCTAGTCCTCGCGAGGAACAGTCCACCACGCGGTGTCCCCGGCTGCAGGAGCACACAGAGGGGCAGATAGAAAGCACCCAGCCTCCCAGGAGTCCACACAGCAGCAGCAGTGAGAGACAGAGCAGAGAGGCAGAGCAGCTGGCAGGCATGGTCA
Organism: Cynoglossus semilaevis; assembly: GCF_000523025.1. Taxonomy (NCBI): domain Eukaryota; kingdom Metazoa; phylum Chordata; class Actinopteri; order Pleuronectiformes; family Cynoglossidae; genus Cynoglossus; species Cynoglossus semilaevis. The sequence goes on along the minus strand of NC_024310.1, from coordinate 2,530,372 downwards.
GGAATCTGCAGAGACGGAGACAGAAAGAAAGTGTTTCAGGGAAGGTCAAACTTTATGAGCCTCAAATAAGACAGTAATTTAAAGGGGCAGAAAAAAAATTTTAATAATAAATTTTGTGTCACTTGATCCACAGTATCTCAGATTCAGGCTGAAGTCGCTTATCAAACTAAATAACTGTTGTCAGAGGTATTTGTATTTGCCTCGCTTGTGCAAAGAAGCAAGAGGTTTCCTGCTGCTGTTACTGATGCTGCGTTAACTGTGTCACAATACTGGGACGCCGCCAGGATTTTTCTTTCTACATTAAGACTGTTTTTAATTAATCTTTGTTTGCTTTTACGAGCTGATGCCATTTATAGACACAGACGTAGACCGTCCCCAGGTGGAAAAAAAAATCCTTCACAGATAGAAAGTGGGCGTAAATGTGAGTGAGCGCCGTGTTTTGTAGGTTAAAATCAGGTGACTTGGTGACAGTGACTATGCTAAAGGCATCTATTTATAAAGCGGTCTCTCGTGAAGTGTTGAGCCGGGGTTTGGTGTCTAAAACGTGTGTTGTGTTGCCAACCAGGACTCAGCTGACAAACAGTTTGAGGGTTAGTGTTTTAGAGCTCATCAGGAGGAATTTAAAATAGTCACTTAAAGATAATCTTTTTAATGATCATCATCTCTTTATCTTTTTATTCAGTAAGAAGGAGAAGGGAAAATGTAATGCTTATTTTCAAACAAAAAAAAAGTTTTTCTTTTTATTTACAAAATGTATTTTATTGATTTTCAGCATTCTTAATAAAACAGAAAATTACAGTTAAGATGCTGAATGTGAGTTTAAGTGTTTTTGTAATTAGACATATAATCTAATGTAATCAAAATTGAATCTAGATTTTCTTTTTTTTATGATTAATTCAATCATTTTTTTTTTCCTGTTGTGTTCCATTAGCGTTGACCTCACAGTTTGTTTTGGTCGTCCTTGGTTTGTCATGTTTAACCACACATACGTGAACACAGCACTTAAACTCTGCTTCTCCTAAGACTTGAAGCTCTGCCAGTGGGACTGGAGTTCAGATTGCTGCAGTGAGACGCCAATCGTTTTTAAAAAAAGACAAAAAAAAATAGTTTCTCCATCCACACAGGGTCGGTTCTCAAGATTCGAGGTGTTTTGTGTTTGTGTTTTGACGCACGGGAACGTAGGTTTAGTGAAGCCATGCTAAAGGACATGTTTGGGTTTTTTTTTTTAAATAATTGCAAATTGTTGCTGTCTCTGTCTGGACCATGTTTATCATTTTTATCTGCAGTGTGCTGAAGCTCATGAGTCAGCAAAGCATTACAGTGTACTAACAACATTAACAACATCCTGAATGCCCTGCCCATCAGGTGTTACATCGGTCTTTTTTTTTTTTTTTTTCTGTCTCATTCGCTTTCCGTTTGCAGTTGTTTACCTCATCATGTCATCGCTCCTTTCCTCCCGTCTCGTCTCCACCTCCAGCTCGTTATCCTTTGCGCTTGTGTTGGTCCTCACCTATCCGAAGCCCTCGGTGTCACACGTTTACATGCTGCCAGCCTGTACCAGCCTCTGTCCTGCCTGCTGACTGCTCTGCAGGCTCCCAATGCAGCTAGAGGTGCAGGTTAGGAGAAGGAGAGAGGCTGAGGGAGGGGAGGAAGGTAGAGAGGGAGAGAGAAATGCAGCAGCGAGCCAGCACAGTCTGCTGCTGCTGCTGATGAAGCAAGCCAGTGTGTGTGTGTGAGAGAGAGAGAGAGAGAGTGAGTGGGAGAGAAACAGATTTCTTTTGGACTGCTGGTCTTAATTGGGACCAAAACATGATCTAAATGAAGGAGAACCCGTTAGGGGTTGTGCTAAAGGCTGAAGATGAGGTTGTGAAAAAGCACTTGAAGTCGGTGCAAAAGCAGCACCGGCCGTTTTTATTGTGTTCATGTCCATTGTTTATATACAGGAATTGACTTTAAAACTCTCTTTAGAATAAATTATCCGTGCTGCTGATGCAGCATTCCTTCATTCAGTCATTCATTTATCTTCCTCTACCCTTTCACTCCGTGAGGCGAGCCAATCCCACTCGGCGTCTGCCAAAACCCAGGGTACACCCTAGACGCATCACGGAGCCACATTGACAACTATCGTCAATCCAGTTAACGTTCTCCCGATGCTTTTTTTTTTTTTTTTTTTTGGAATTCTGAATTTTGCCGGGCAAATTATCTTTGAATGAGATGTAATGTAGTATTTATCAATTCTATTACCAAACAGACCACACAATAAAAATCACAGTACACAGTATAACTGATTGTTGGGCTTCGATTCTGGTTCATTTGTATCATTTGGTTGTCGTTTGGCCTCAAACCTCAGAGCTGTAGATGTTAAATGATATTTTAACTATAGAGTTTTTAATAGTTACTCAAAAAAAAAAAAAACTTTTCTATAATCGTTCTTTACAGGGTGCAGTTACTTTAAAAAAAAATCTTTTCTATAATCGTTCTTTACAGGGTGTGTTGACATGAACTACATTTCTTTCGGTTGACGTATTCCAACAAAGAACCAGCAGATGGAGATATAATAGTTGTGACGGTTTTCGATAGATACACCCTGGTATTCAGCAGCAGAGGCAGCTGCGAGCTGAGAAGTGCTGAGCCAGTGGATGATTACGTGTGTCTGACAGTAGCGTAGCCTATGATTTCTGTTTTATGACGCTGGCTCAGCAGCTTGGTGTATTAGAGAAGCCACGGAGAAAACACTCTTCTGAGCAGGTGCATTTAAACGTGTGTTTCTTTATTTATTTAAAGAAAGTCCTTCATAGTAAGATGTAGTACTGGAAAGCTTTATTAGCCTCGCGTAGACAAAGTGCAGGGTGAGAAAATGTCCAAATAATAAAGTCAAATATTATGTCATGACTGGAAGAAATCTGTAACTCTATAGAATATAATACAAGTAAAAATTCAAAGTAAATGGTTACGATTTTAATTAGCGTTTTGCATTCTCTATAATATATTATAATATATTAAAGGTATTTATAATTGCTCACAGTTTCTTAAATTTTTTTCCCCCCACATGTAAAAAAAAAACTACTTTTTATTTCAACCCAGTTCTGTAGCTCAACACCTCACATGTACATCCGATTTTAAAATCTCTTGATGGCGTTACTGCCACCTACTGGGCCAGATGTTCAGGCACTTGTTCTTAACAAAATGAATGAAAGTTTTGGTAGAAACTTAAATGAATTATTTACGTATTCATGTTCCATGTCTTAGACCGTTGTGTTTCTAAATTTGCAAAACTTCCTCACGTTTAAAAATAACACGTACAGACAGTCGTACATCTGGCTTTTTCGCAAGCGTTTCACAAGACACTGTCATATGTGGAAGTTTGACAGTTCGTTTTTTTTTTTAAATCACACTTCCTTCTACGTTGACAATCAGCTCTTAGAGAAACACTGTTATATTTTCTGCAGCTGCACTCATGGCTGAGATAATGATAAAGGAACTCAAGTGCATGGACTATTGAATGCACTTCTTCTTCTTTTTTTTTTAAAGTATATTTGTTCTGCACTGAAGATCAAAAAGGAGGCAAATCAGGGGTCGAGACCGGATTATACCTGAACATGGTCTACGTTTAAATGCAGGAAGTGGTTTGCCTCATGCCACCACAGATTGTTTCAATACATCCTTGATAAAAAGGGAAATGCGTTTGTTTCTCGTCCCTACCAAGAACCCTCTATTTAAGGAGTTAGTTACCACTGTATTTTTAATTAAGAATATGTGACATGAAGTTACAGTAAATAAATATGTTGATTTGTAATAAGTTGGACTGTTAAAATAATTCCATAGGCTTTGGTTATTCATTTGTGAAATTAAACAGATTAAAAAAATGTTTTAACACATTAGCAGGATGTCACCCACTCTGTATCCACTCAACTGTCCTTCCACTTATTATCGTTACTGTAATACAGTGGTTCTCAAACTGTGGTACCACCAGAGAGTGGTGGTACGCGGGGAAAATTCATATTTTCACGTTTACATTTTTATTTGAATAAATCTAAAACATACCGTGCACAATTAATACAACATTAAAAAAAAATCTTCAAATATTCCATTTGCATTCCTAATGCTAACCAACACAGTTTTGGCCATTATTACGTTGGGACAGACACTGGGACAGACATGACTATAGTGTGTCCTTTGCTGGTTGAGGTTCTCGTGGACCTGTTTGACTCTCTGCTTGTTGCTGTGACTCTGTGCTTTTGGGTTCTTGAACAACTGGAGCGGTCTCCTTGGTGTCTTCAGGATCTTTTCCACTTGTTTGGCACACGGGTTTTTCTTCTCGGTGTTTATCTCCAAAGGTCGTCCCTGGTTTCAGTTCCTTCATCTCCTCGCCTGTGTCGTGGAGGAAAGAGAACCTTTTCGACAGTCTCTGAGGCAGGAAGTTTGTGAGAACGATTTTGTTGTCTGACCCGTGCGTGTGATCGTCGTCTGAGCCGTTCTGTACAAAAGGTGACGGTCCGGCCCACTCCGCCGTGATCAGTTGTTGCTTCTGAATGCCTCTCCTTTTAAGGAAGATGATCAGGAATCCCACCATCATCCCTACCAGGGCTCCACCTATCAATCCTGCGGCCAATTTACTGTGGAATGTGTCCTTTTGCTGTTTTTTCTTTGCTTTAGTTTGGTCTTTATCACCTGTGGTTTTTTTCGGAGGTGTTGATGGCGTAGCGCCCTTTTTGGCTGTCGTTCTTGTGCTAGACGTCTTTGTAGTCGTAGTCAAAGTAACAGCTGCTGAGATGGGCTGTGTGTTTCCATCAGTAATGTTAACACTGTCCGATGTCGTGCCTGGGCTTTGGCTCTGGGTGGAGTTACCAAACTGGGTTGAAGTGCTAAAAACAACCCGAGTTGTCTTTTCATCCTGACCGGTCGTCTCAGCGGCCGTTGATGACGTCGTCGTTTCAAGGTCAACTGTTCCTGCGGATGTTGAGTCTGCTGTTGAAATGTTGACTTGAGACATTGTGGAAAAGGATGGCCTTGCTGCTTTTGGGTCCACCGGGTGTGACACAGGAAGTGTTGTCTGACTCACCAAAATAAGCGGTTTTCCACTGGGGTTCATTGTTTTTTCCTCCGTCACACTTACGTCGTCTGTGGATTGCGTTGATGGCACTGATGGCTTGGCAGTAAATGCACTTAGGCCTGCGCTGAGCGGCAGTAACCACAAAAGTAAAATGCTGAAGAAATGGAGCGTCATTTTTTTTTTCACTTCAGCTGCTGTTCTGTAATTCAAGCTGCAATGGAGGAAGTAACACAGTTGTTAAGAACATTAAGCTGCACAAAGCAGCAAGAAAAGTGTGAAAAAGGTGTTGAAACATGCTTTTCTTATGACATCGGTTTAGTTACTTAGAAATAGTTTCGATCCCTGGTTTAAAATACATTCCAAACAATAAAAAGCTTAACTTTTTTTATTTATTCATTTTCTTTTCTTTATTTTATTTTTTTTTATCTAATGTGAAGTTTAATGGGATTCACTTGTGATCTTCAAAATATAAAATGACTGTTTCAGATCCACAAAAAATGCAATTCAACAAAAATGCAACATATAGATTTTCTTTTAATAAATAATAAATAAATAAATAAATAAAATGTACTCACCCAGCAAAAAAAGAGAGTTTAGAGTGGGATTACTCAAACCACGTTTGGTTTTCTAGAAAGTCGTCTCTGCAGTGAAAGACGGAAGTAGTGACAGGAAGGAGCTGCTTTTAAATGAAACTTGCCACCGTTGCCTCATAGGAAGTTCAGTTATGGTGGTGGAGGTGGTGAATCACAGAGGCAGAGCCGGTCATCACCTCTGTCCAAAGGTGATGAACTGGGTTTCACTGCAGTTTAAATTCCTAATTTATGTTGTCTATTCAGTTTAGATCAGGGATGTCAAACTCGTTTTTGGTTCACGATGCCACATGCATCCAAATTAGATGTCAAGTGAAGCCGGACCAGTGCCATCATCATGCAAATAGAACAAATTGGTTTAATGCAAAACAAAAAAGAAGAAAAAAAATCACTTTATTTTTAACTTTCACATCAACACATTTTCTCTGTGTACACCATCATTGTATTAAAAAGCCACGTCCTCAGAGACTCACCAATATATCAACTGTTAGTGGAACATTTACACAATGTTCTATTCATCAGTCAAAAGTGGATAAAGAAGCAAAATCGTGAGAGATTGTGACGTTAACTTTGACTCTGTTGTACTTTATGTTTTGTGAGTATCTTCATTTGTTTTTTGGCACTCGGTTATTTTGTTAAACACTTAAAACAGTCTGACGCCCACTTTCTCACACATGATGTTTTTGAGTGACAAAAAAGAGGGAGCATGTAAATTACGGCAGATTTATTCTTTGCTTTGTCATTTTTTCAAAAGGCATTTTTTCTTGTCTTTTTCCCAATCATTCATCTTATGATCGGCAAAGTTACAAATCATTCTTATCGTTCCCAAAACGTTTGACCTGTAAGTGTCTACTTCAATATATGTTTTTTAACAGTTAACTGTTTTTCGCTTTTGAAAGAAGGGTGTAATAGAATTTTCTTTTTTTTTTACCTCAGAAACCACACTTAATGTACTGTATCAGCATTGGGTTTTTTCAGACCAAAGACTTTACGTTGAAAGGAACTGGAAAAGGTTTTTGACTGGACGTTTACAGATCAAATATAGATCATTATATAAACTCAATGGTAGATATTTTGGGTAAGAAGTTGTACTGGATTTTGTGACTCGACTCCTCACACAACAAGGGGCATATCCTCCAGATCCCTGGGCACCTCCAGGCCGTAGTCCCTGGAGCTGGAGATGGGCGACTGCCTGGGTTTTTCTTTTGGGAGCAAAGCCATCGCCACCGCTCCTTCTTCTAGTCCTGTACTGGCCTCCTCCTTTGCGTCTTCTCTTTGAGATGAGCCTTCTGCTTCTGTCTTACCTTCCGTTGTCACCTCCTCAAGGATGACGCTGCTGTCACACGGCCCGACCACTCCCCCACCGTCGGACTGGTCTGCGTCCCAGTAGCTCGAACCGCCGACCAAATTCGTGTTTGACCTAGAGGTTCGGGGAAGATAAACCCTCTTCTGAAGGTGGCAGACTTGGCAGGCCAGTACCACGGTGGCAACAAGAAGACAGACGATCAGCCCTCCAGCTGAACCTACGGCAATCAGACCCATTTCAGTGTCAATCAAGCAGTCGGCTCGAGTGCCGTTGGTGTCGAAAAAGTCTGTGTCGTCGGTGTTGAAGGCGCTGGACTCGACGGCAGTTTGCAGGGTGTTCTCTAGGTCAGAGCTGGGTGTGTTCATCTGCATTGTTGAAAAGTCTTGGTCTCCGTGGATGGCACCGATCAGGAGTAGCAGAAAAAGACATAGACGTGCTGTTGTGCCCTCCATTATGCTCTTAAATTAAGAAAGTCTACAATAAAAAAAAAACAAAATCACAAATTTACAAGAACAGTAAATATAAAACTGAAGCCAGATATGATTGAAAACAATGAGGTTTTTAAAATATCTTAAAAAGCAGAAGTGAACACTTACTTGATGTAGTCTTAGTTGAGACGGCTGCTGCTACAATTTCCTCTAAAAAACACTTTTGATCCCTCTTTACGGCTGTGGCTCTAGAAAGAAATGAAGAAAAAAAAAAATCAATGAATTTTTGATGTTTGCCTTTTGTCCAGATAAAGACCTGACGTGAGCTGATGTTATGTATCGTCTTCTCTGTCCAGGTTCAAAACGGGACAGATCAACGGTGACCTGCTCATCTACCACGTCCTCCTCACCCTCAAACCATACTACGCCAAGCCGTACGAGATAGTCGTCGACCTGACCCACGTGGGACCGAGCAATCGCTTCAAGACCGACTTCCTGTCCAAGTGGTTTGTGGTCTTTCCTGGTTTCGCCTACGAGAACGTAGCAGCCGTTTACGTCTACAACTGCAACACGTGGGTACGAGAGTACACCAAGTATCACGAGCGGCTCCTGACCGGCTTGAAGGGCAGCAAACGTCTGCAGTTCATTGATTCTCCAACCAAACTGGCTGAACACATCGAACCCGACCAGCAGAAGCTGCCTGCTGCCACACTGACTTTGGAGGAAGATCTTAAGGTTTTCCATAATGCTCTGAAGCTGGCCCACAAAGATACCAAGGTCTCAATAAAGGTGAGAACTTCACTCTGGCAGTTTTAGCAGACCCCGCCCACTTCAACCATGACCACTGTGTTTCACAAATGATACTTTTTTTTCTTCTTCGTTAGGTCGGATCAACGGCTGTTCAGGTGACCTCAGCCGAACGCACACGTGTCCTCGGTCAGCCGGTCTTCCTCAATGACGTCTACTACGCCTCGGAGATCGAGGAGATTTGCCTGGTGGACGAGAGCCAGTTTACTTTAACCATGGCCAATCAGGGCACGCCTCTGACATTCATGCACCAGGAGTGCGACACCATCGTCCAGTCCATCATCCACATCCGTACACGCTGGGAGCTGTCCCAGCCAGATTCTATACCGCAGCACACCAAAATCCGTCCTAAAGACGTTCCTGGCACTCTGCTGAACATCGCCTTGCTCAATCTCGGCAGCTCTGACCCCAGTCTCAGGTCAGCCCTGCAGGGATTGTGGAGTCACCCTACAATCCATGCTACTTGACTCTCTCTCTGTCTCTCTCGCTCTGCTTGTTTAAGATGGCGCCATTTAAATTCCACTGACCTGAAAAAACCTGACATTTTCTTTTATCACTTCCAGGTCTGCAGCCTACAATCTGTTGTGTGCTTTGACCTGCACCTTCAACCTCAAGATAGAGGGCCAGTTACTGGAAACGTCGGGCCTCTGTATTCCAGCAAACAACACCCTGTTCATAGTCTCCATCAGTAAGACGCTTGCTGCCAATGAGCCTCATCTGACGCTGGAGTTTCTGGAGGAGTGCATTTCGGGCTTCAGCAAGTCCAGTAAGTCCATCAGTGTGTCACTGAGCAGAATGTTCGTTCTTCTTAGTTAGAAGACGACAAAAATATACAAGTATTCTGTTTGTTATCGTCTACATCGCAGCAGCGAAGCACTGGTGGTGGATAACAGGAGGCGTTGTTCTGTTTTTTTTAAGTGTCTGTTTTTTGACCACTGCAGGTATTGAACTGAAACACCTGTGCCTGGAGTACATGACTCCCTGGTTGCTGAACCTGGTTCGCTTCTGTAAGCACAACGACGATGCCAAGCGTCAGCGCGTCACGGCCATTTTGGACAAACTCATCACCATGACCATCAATGAGAAGCAGATGTATCCATCCATCCAGGCCAAAATCTGGGGAAGCCTGGGCCAGGTGAGACACCGCTCTATCCAAAAACATCTCTGTGATAGAAAGACTTGACCTCTCTGACCCTGCCGCCGTCTGTCTCCAGATCACAGACCTGTTGGATGTGGTGTTGGACAGCTTCATTAAGACCAGCGCCACAGGAGGCCTGGGCTCCATCAAAGCAGAGGTGATGGCTGATACGGCAGTAGCTCTGGCTTCAGGGAATGTTAAACTGGTCTCCAGTAAGGTGAGTCTGTTTCTAAGAACTGACTAAGTGATGGTTAGAGGTATAGAACAAAACAATATCTGAATATGACAACATATATGAAAACCATGCCCACAGACACAGACACTGCTCATAATGTTTTCTCTTTGGTTTGGTTCATAATGTGCTCTTCTTACTGGTACATTTTAGCAACATGACATGTACGGATCAGAAATAGTTCACAAATACCAGGCAGATGTCATCAGTTGATATTTCAAACGTCTCATAATCAGATTAAATGTCAGTCTATTTTCTGGTTAAAAAAACATTTCTTTTTTGCCTACATCACGACTGTAGATCATTAATTAAAGCTCATATTTGGGAACGTTAGCTTGAACTAAATCCAAATTTAAAATTGCAGCAGCGTTAAAACATATTTTATTACCTATTAGAACGAAGGAAACTTAGTTTCTTCTCCTCGGTGACAGTGACGACGTAGGAAAAAAAAAAAGTAAAACGCCCAGTGTATGAAAATAAAGGCTTCCAAAAAAAAAAATCTCAGAAATAAATCACCTCACTAAAGTATTCCAATGAGAATAACCTCATTCACTGGCCATCCATCATCTGTGTCCCTCGGATCTGAAATCAGCTTAAGAAAAACAAACAGAACACACAGACACTGAGGCACAAAAGAAAAGCCAGGCCCTTGCTCCTATTATGGCCCTGAATGGTGTCTATTGTGACGCGTGTTGACTGAAAAAAACAAAAAAACAAACACACACACAGCCAGCGTTCAAGTTGAAGTGCTGCTGCCTCCGCCACTGATTTAGTGAAGTTTAAAAGTGCTCTACAGACTCGGCAAAGGTCAGACGCAGCCGTTCACCTGTCTGTGGGAACCGTTCATGAGTATTTATGCCGCTGTTATCCACACCGTTGATGTGTGATGTCATCGCGCGACAGTTAACTGAGAATAATGGCCCATTGTCCGCGGCTCTTCTGCTGTTTGTCACCCAGGAGTTTTTTTATTTTACTCGATGCTATAAAACATATATATCATTTTGTTATTAAAAACACATATGTACAAGTTTATACTATACTACATTTGATCAGAATAACTGGTGCATTCCAAATGAGCAACACGACTTTAGAATAAGCTAAAATTAATGGAAAGGCTCCACCTTAAAAAAACAAGACTAAGCAACAAATAAATTTGTCCATGGACTGACGGTGAGCCTCAATGACAGACTTTGTTTTATTCTCCGTGGCAGGTGATTGGTCGAATGTGCAAGATCATAGACAAAACTTGCCTGTCGCCGACGCCCACACTGGAGCAGCACCTCATGTGGGACGACATCGCCATCTTGGCGCGCTACATGCTCATGCTTTCCTTCAACAACTCCCTGGACGTGGCCGCCCACCTGCCTTACCTCTTCCACGTGGTGACCCTGCTGGTCGCCACCGGGCCACTGTCGCTTCGGGCTTCCACCCACGGCTTGGTGATCAACATAATCCACTCCCTGTGCACCTGCTCTCAGCTGAACTTCAGTGGTGAGGACCGACGTCAGCTTGAGTCTCACCGCCCGCCGCCACCGGTTTTACTGGCCGATATTGATGTGTTTGCTGTTGTGTTTTGAACGATTCCAGAGGAAACGAAGCAGGTCCTGAGGCTGAGCCTCACCGAATTCTCCCTGCCAAAGTTTTACCTGCTCTTCGGCATCAGTAAAGTCAAGTCAGCCGCGGTCATCGCTTTCCGCTCCAGCTACAGAGACCGTTCCTTTTCGCCGGGCTCCTACGAGAGGGAGACATTCGCTCTGTCCTCCCTGGAAACTGTCACAGAGGCATTACTGGAGATCATGGAGGTCAGCTGAGGAAGTCTGCTTTTTGGATTTGGAGTTTGGATCTGGCAGCCAGACTTTTGTTCTTGTGTGTTAACTGTGTGCTTTTTTTTTTCAGGCCTGCATGAGAGACATCCCATCATGCAAGTGGCTGGACCAGTGGACAGAGCTTGCACAGAAGTACGTTGATCCTCGGGTTCAGTTTAAATACATCTGTCCGTCTACGACGGATGTTCAGTTTGAATAACATTTGTCCGTTTGCGTGTGTGTCCGGATTTTAGGTTTGCTTTCCAGTACAACCCTTCACTTCAGCCCAGAGCCCTGGTGGTGTTTGGATGCATCAGTAAGAGAGTGAGCCATGGTCAGATCAAGCAGATCATCAGGATCCTCAGCAAGGCCAGCCCTCTGCTGAGCATAGACAGAGTGAGCGTCAACATTCACACACTCCCATTCCATTCTGAGAGTAGGTGTAGGCACACAGGGGTTTTGTCATGTTTAGTATTTTTTTAGAGACACTTAAATGCGTGTTTAACAAATAAACTCTTCAATCTCTGTCCATCATCATAGGTTTTACTTGTACACAAGGCTTTGGTCCTTCTTTTTCTGCCTGTTGTCCTGTTTGTTTTTTTTCTGCCTGTTTTGTTTGCGTTCATTGATTGTCTCCGTGTCTCCGACACAGGGCCTGGAGAGCTGCCTGAAAGGACCGGACAATTACAACAGTCAAGTGTTGATAGAAGCCACAGTCATCGCTTTAACCAAGCTTCAGCCTCTGCTCAGCAAGGTTAGCAAAAAACCCACATATCTTTCCTCGTCTTTATCAGAAATGAGATTCAGAAATAATTTGTTCACCACCAGGGGGAAATATGAAAAATATTAAAAACTCACCACAATATCACCAAGAATTCAATAGTCGTAGTAATAGTGCAAATAACACAGGTTATGGAATATTGGAAAAATGATAATAGCTTAATAATAACAATGATCATCGTCGTCAAATGAACTCGCTCTGTGTTTCCTGTAGGAATCCCCGATGCATAAAGCTCTGTTCTGGGTGGCGGTGGCTGTGCTGCAGCTGGATGAGGTCAACCTGTACTCTGCTGGCACCGCCCTCCTGGAGCAGAACCTCCACACTCTGGACACGATGCGCATCTTCAACGACAAGGTTTGTTTAGGTTTACTAAACCAGAAACATAAAATTAATTATTCTAAAGATACAAATACGATGGTACAGTATATTCAAGACTTCATATCCGTGTCACAGAGTCCAGAGGAAGTCTTCATGGAGATCCGGCGCCCTCTAGAGTGGCACTGTAAGCAGATGGATCACTTCGTGGGCCTGAATTTTATTGCTAATTTTAATTTCGCCTTGGTTGGCCACCTGCTCAAAGGTGAGGCGCGCTCGGTTTACTGTGTTTGTTCAAGAGGCAAATTTACATATGAATAACAATAAAACATTCAGGAGCAATAAATCATGGGTTTTCAGGTGTTCTTTGTAGAAGAAAATCAAGTTTCATCTAAATTTTTCTGTTTTATGAATTCAAAAGAGCCAAAATAGTGTGAGTGAAAATGAAATTATTTGAGTGAGAATGAAGTAAAAAGAGGTGGGAGTGGTCCTGCATAAAAGTACTAAGTAAAAAGTTGTTCTGAAAACATCGGTGTATAAGGCAGGTCATGGTCAATAAGTTCTAAGATTCACAGTTTA